>NC_142090.1:34686707-34990769 GCF_054644295.1 Miniopterus natalensis
CAGGAAAGGTGCCTCTATGACACAACCCCCGAGCAGGTAGCTACATTCTGCACAGTACAAAAGGCATATGAATTCCAGGCTGAAAACTCACTCCAGAAGGATGAAATGCATGTGTTTCTCTCTGAAAGAACACTCAGCCACCAGGCTTTTGCTTGCTCCTTCAAGGTCTTTCTAGAAACGTGTGTTTTCATTGCTGGAATACGTTTTGGGATGCATTGTTTCTATCTCTTGCAAGCCTCATGTTGTTTCTTACACAATGTGGGAAAACAAGGGGTATGTTTCCCAAATCACTTGAAATCCAGGAAAACACACAGTGCATCTCTCTTGCCCAAACACGCTCTCTCACCTAATGCGTTGAGAACATTCAAGAAAGCAGAAAAGAAGGGCATTTTGCACTGAATTTCAGACGGGCATGTACAAAAAGTCATTTCTATCGGTTGCAGAGTGCAAAAGCGTGATTGCCTTCATGCTCTCGATGAAACCCTTACATTTCCAAGTACCTCAATTAGGACTTTCCCAAAAAGATGTGTTTGAGTGTCTGTTGTGAAAGGAGCTCTAACTTGTGTATTCAGTGCTGGAGAGTGACACACTCTACACAGGCTACAAGGCGTTTTGAGAGCACCAACATGCTTCACACTGAAACTGCTACAAGGTGTGTGTAGCATGCTGAATGAAGGCTTGTCATTTCAAAGAAAGAAGAGGAAACCAAACTCCAGGTAGTGAAACGAGCACACCAGTATGGGAGATGTGCATGTGTACAGTTTCAAGCAGCACCTCTTTGTGGACACTTGGAAACAGCGCTGTGAAAAAATTTCGTACGAAGCGGGACTTGGCCAAAGTTGAAAGACCTTCCAAAACCAACCCTAAAGAACTTAGCCAAACAATGAATGTTGCAATAAGCTCCTCCAGGAAAGGTGCCTCTATGACACAACCCCCGAGCAGGTAGCTACATTCTGCACAGTACAAAAGGCATATGAATTCCAGGCTGAAAACTCACTCCAGAAGGATGAAATGCATGTGTTTCTCTCTGAAAGAACACTCAGCCACCAGGCTTTTGCTTGCTCCTTCAAGGTCTTTCTAGAAACGTGTGTTTTCACTGCTGGAATACGTTTTGGGATGCATTGTTTCTATCTCTTGCAAGCCTCATGTTGTTTCTTACACAATGTGGGAAAACAAGGGGTATGTTTCCCAAATCACTTGAAATCCAGGAAAACACACAGTGCATCTCTCTTGCCCAAACACGCTCTCTCACCTAATGCGTTGAGAACATTCAAGAAAGCAGAAAAGAAGGGCATTTTGCACTGAATTTCAGACGGGCATGTACAAAAAGTCATTTCTATCGGTTGCAGAGTGCAAAAGCGTGATTGCCTTCATGCTCTCGATGAAACCCTTACATTTCCAAGTACCTCAATTAGGACTTTCCCAAAAAGATGTGTTTGAGTGTCTGTTGTGAAAGGAGCTCTAACTTGTGTATTCAGTGCTGGAGAGTGACACACTCTACACAGGCTACAAGGCGTTTTGAGAGCACCAACATGCTTCACACTGAAACTGCTACAAGGTGTGTGTAGCATGCTGAATGAAGGCTTGTCATTTCAAAGAAAGAAGAGGAAACCAAACTCCAGGTAGTGAAACGAGCACACCAGTATGGGAGATGTGCATGTGTACAGTTTCAAGCAGCACCTCTTTGTGGACACTTGGAAACAGCGCTGTGAAAAAATTTCGTACGAAGCGGGACTTGGCCAAAGTTGAAAGACCTTCCAAAACCAACCCTAAAGAACTTAGCCAAACAATGAATGTTGCAATAAGCTCCTCCAGGAAAGGTGCCTCTATGACACAACCCCCGAGCAGGTAGCTACATTCTGCACAGTACAAAAGGCATATGAATTCCAGGCTGAAAACTCACTCCAGAAGGATGAAATGCATGTGTTTCTCTCTGAAAGAACACTCAGCCACCAGGCTTTTGCTTGCTCCTTCAAGGTCTTTCTAGAAACGTGTGTTTTCATTGCTGGAATACGTTTTGGGATGCATTGTTTCTATCTCTTGCAAGCCTCATGTTGTTTCTTACACAATGTGGGAAAACAAGGGGTATGTTTCCCAAATCACTTGAAATCCAGGAAAACACACAGTGCATCTCTCTTGCCCAAACACGCTCTCTCACCTAATGCGTTGAGAACATTCAAGAAAGCAGAAAAGAAGGGCATTTTGCACTGAATTTCAGACGGGCATGTACAAAAAGTCATTTCTATCGGTTGCAGAGTGCAAAAGCGTGATTGCCTTCATGCTCTCGATGAAACCCTTACATTTCCAAGTACCTCAATTAGGACTTTCCCAAAAAGATGTGTTTGAGTGTCTGTTGTGAAAGGAGCTCTAACTTGTGTATTCAGTGCTGGAGAGTGACACACTCTACACAGGCTACAAGGCGTTTTGAGAGCACCAACATGCTTCACACTGAAACTGCTACAAGGTGTGTGTAGCATGCTGAATGAAGGCTTGTCATTTCAAAGGAAGAAGAGGAAACCAAACTCCAGGTAGTGAAACGAGCACACCAGTATGGGAGATGTGCATGTGTACAGTTTCAAGCAGCACCTCTTTGTGGACACTTGGAAACAGCGCTGTGAAAAAATTTCGTACGAAGCGGGACTTGGCCAAAGTTGAAAGACCTTCCAAAACCAACCCTAAAGAACTTAGCCAAACAATGAATGTTGCAATAAGCTCCTCCAGGAAAGGTGCCTCTATGACACAACCCCCGAGCAGGTAGCTACATTCTGCACAGTACAAAAGGCATATGAATTCCAGGCTGAAAACTCACTCCAGAAGGATGAAATGCATGTGTTTCTCTCTGAAAGAACACTCAGCCACCAGGCTTTTGCTTGCTCCTTCAAGGTCTTTCTAGAAACGTGTGTTTTCATTGCTGGAATACGTTTTGGGATGCATTGTTTCTATCTCTTGCAAGCCTCATGTTGTTTCTTACACAATGTGGGAAAACAAGGGGTATGTTTCCCAAATCACTTGAAATCCAGGAAAACACACACTGCATCTCTCTTGCCCAAACACGCTCTCTCACCTAATGCGTTGAGAACATTCAAGAAAGCAGAAAAGAAGGGCATTTTGCACTGAATTTCAGACGGGCATGTACAAAAAGTCATTTCTATCGGTTGCAGAGTGCAAAAGCGTGATTGCCTTCATGCTCTCGATGAAACCCTTACATTTCCAAGTACCTCAATTAGGACTTTCCCAAAAAGATGTGTTTGAGTGTCTGTTGTGAAAGGAGCTCTAACTTGTGTATTCAGTGCTGGAGAGTGACACACTCTACACAGGCTACAAGGCGTTTTGAGAGCACCAACATGCTTCACACTGAAACTGCTACAAGGTGTGTGTAGCATGCTGAATGAAGGCTTGTCATTTCAAAGAAAGAAGAGGAAACCAAACTCCAGGTAGTGAAACGAGCACACCAGTATGGGAGATGTGCATGTGTACAGTTTCAAGCAGCACCTCTTTGTGGACACTTGGAAACAGCGCTGTGAAAAAATTTCGTACGAAGCGGGATTTGGCCAAAGTTGAAAGACCTTCCAAAACCAACCCTAAAGAACTTAGCCAAACAATGAATGTTGCAATAAGCTCCTCCAGGAAAGGTGCCTCTATGACACAACCCCCGAGCAGGTAGCTACATTCTGCACAGTACAAAAGGCATATGAATTCCAGGCTGAAAACTCACTCCAGAAGGATGAAATGCATGTGTTTCTCTCTGAAAGAACACTCAGCCACCAGGCTTTTGCTTGCTCCTTCAAGGTCTTTCTAGAAACGTGTGTTTTCATTGCTGGAATACGTTTTGGGATGCATTGTTTCTATCTCTTGCAAGCCTCATGTTGTTTCTTACACAATGTGGGAAAACAAGGGGTATGTTTCCCAAATCACTTGAAATCCAGGAAAACACACACTGCATCTCTCTTGCCCAAACACGCTCTCTCACCTAATGCGTTGAGAACATTCAAGAAAGCAGAAAAGAAGGGCATTTTGCACTGAATTTCAGACGGGCATGTACAAAAAGTCATTTCTATCGGTTGCAGAGTGCAAAAGCGTGATTGCCTTCATGCTCTCGATGAAACCCTTACATTTCCAAGTACCTCAATTAGGACTTTCCCAAAAAGATGTGTTTGAGTGTCTGTTGTGAAAGGAGCTCTAACTTGTGTATTCAGTGCTGGAGAGTGACACACTCTACACAGGCTACAAGGCGTTTTGAGAGCACCAACATGCTTCACACTGAAACTGCTACAAGGTGTGTGTAGCATGCTGAATGAAGGCTTGTCATTTCAAAGAAAGAAGAGGAAACCAAACTCCAGGTAGTGAAACGAGCACACCAGTATGGGAGATGTGCATGTGTACAGTTTCAAGCAGCACCTCTTTGTGGACACTTGGAAACAGCGCTGTGAAAAAATTTCGTACGAAGCGGGATTTGGCCAAAGTTGAAAGACCTTCCAAAACCAACCCTAAAGAACTTAGCCAAACAATGAATGTTGCAATAAGCTCCTCCAGGAAAGGTGCCTCTATGACACAACCCCCGAGCAGGTAGCTACATTCTGCACAGTACAAAAGGCATATGAATTCCAGGCTGAAAACTCACTCCAGAAGGATGAAATGCATGTGTTTCTCTCTGAAAGAACACTCAGCCACCAGGCTTTTGCTTGCTCCTTCAAGGTCTTTCTAGAAACGTGTGTTTTCATTGCTGGAATACGTTTTGGGATGCATTGTTTCTATCTCTTGCAAGCCTCATGTTGTTTCTTACACAATGTGGGAAAACAAGGGGTATGTTTCCCAAATCACTTGAAATCCAGGAAAACACACAGTGCATCTCTCTTGCCCAAACACGCTCTCTCACCTAATGCGTTGAGAACATTCAAGAAAGCAGAAAAGAAGGGCATTTTGCACTGAATTTCAGACGGGCATGTACAAAAAGTCATTTCTATCGGTTGCAGAGTGCAAAAGCGTGATTGCCTTCATGCTCTCGATGAAACCCTTACATTTCCAAGTACCTCAATTAGGACTTTCCCAAAAAGATGTGTTTGAGTGTCTGTTGTGAAAGGAGCTCTAACTTGTGTATTCAGTGCTGGAGAGTGACACACTCTACACAGGCTACAAGGCGTTTTGAGAGCACCAACATGCTTCACACTGAAACTGCTACAAGGTGTGTGTAGCATGCTGAATGAAGGCTTGTCATTTCAAAGAAAGAAGAGGAAACCAAACTCCAGGTAGTGAAACGAGCACACCAGTATGGGAGATGTGCATGTGTACAGTTTCAAGCAGCACCTCTTTGTGGACACTTGGAAACAGCGCTGTGAAAAAATTTCGTACGAAGCGGGACTTGGCCAAAGTTGAAAGACCTTCCAAAACCAACCCTAAAGAACTTAGCCAAACAATGAATGTTGCAATAAGCTCCTCCAGGAAAGGTGCCTCTATGACACAACCCCCGAGCAGGTAGCTACATTCTGCACAGTACAAAAGGCATATGAATTCCAGGCTGAAAACTCACTCCAGAAGGATGAAATGCATGTGTTTCTCTCTGAAAGAACACTCAGCCACCAGGCTTTTGCTTGCTCCTTCAAGGTCTTTCTAGAAACGTGTGTTTTCACTGCTGGAATACGTTTTGGGATGCATTGTTTCTATCTCTTGCAAGCCTCATGTTGTTTCTTACACAATGTGGGAAAACAAGGGGTATGTTTCCCAAATCACTTGAAATCCAGGAAAACACACAGTGCATCTCTCTTGCCCAAACACGCTCTCTCACCTAATGCGTTGAGAACATTCAAGAAAGCAGAAAAAAAGGGCATTTTGCACTGAATTTCAGACGGGCATGTACAAAAAGTCATTTCTATCGGTTGCAGAGTGCAAAAGCGTGATTGCCTTCATGCTCTCGATGAAACCCTTACATTTCCAAGTACCTCAATTAGGACTTTCCCAAAAAGATGTGTTTGAGTGTCTGTTGTGAAAGGAGCTCTAACTTGTGTATTCAGTGCTGGAGAGTGACACACTCTACACAGGCTACAAGGCGTTTTGAGAGCACCAACATGCTTCACACTGAAACTGCTACAAGGTGTGTGTAGCATGCTGAATGAAGGCTTGTCATTTCAAAGAAAGAAGAGGAAACCAAACTCCAGGTAGTGAAACGAGCACACCAGTATGGGAGATGTGCATGTGTACAGTTTCAAGCAGCACCTCTTTGTGGACACTTGGAAACAGCGCTGTGAAAAAATTTCGTACGAAGCGGGACTTGGCCAAAGTTGAAAGACCTTCCAAAACCAACCCTAAAGAACTTAGCCAAACAATGAATGTTGCAATAAGCTCCTCCAGGAAAGGTGCCTCTATGACACAACCCCCGAGCAGGTAGCTACATTCTGCACAGTACAAAAGGCATATGAATTCCAGGCTGAAAACTCACTCCAGAAGGATGAAATGCATGTGTTTCTCTCTGAAAGAACACTCAGCCACCAGGCTTTTGCTTGCTCCTTCAAGGTCTTTCTAGAAACGTGTGTTTTCATTGCTGGAATACGTTTTGGGATGCATTGTTTCTATCTCTTGCAAGCCTCATGTTGTTTCTTACACAATGTGGGAAAACAAGGGGTATGTTTCCCAAATCACTTGAAATCCAGGAAAACACACAGTGCATCTCTCTTGCCCAAACACGCTCTCTCACCTAATGCGTTGAGAACATTCAAGAAAGCAGAAAAGAAGGGCATTTTGCACTGAATTTCAGACGGGCATGTACAAAAAGTCATTTCTATCGGTTGCAGAGTGCAAAAGCGTGATTGCCTTCATGCTCTCGATGAAACCCTTACATTTCCAAGTACCTCAATTAGGACTTTCCCAAAAAGATGTGTTTGAGTGTCTGTTGTGAAAGGAGCTCTAACTTGTGTATTCAGTGCTGGAGAGTGACACACTCTACACAGGCTACAAGGCGTTTTGAGAGCACCAACATGCTTCACACTGAAACTGCTACAAGGTGTG
Organism: Miniopterus natalensis; assembly: GCF_054644295.1. NCBI lineage: Eukaryota > Metazoa > Chordata > Mammalia > Chiroptera > Miniopteridae > Miniopterus > Miniopterus natalensis. Next base: position 34,693,707 of record NC_142090.1, read on the forward strand.
TGTAGCATGCTGAATGAAGGCTTGTCATTTCAAAGAAAGAAGAGGAAACCAAACTCCAGGTAGTGAAACGAGCACACCAGTATGGGAGATGTGCATGTGTACAGTTTCAAGCAGCACCTCTTTGTGGACACTTGGAAACAGCGCTGTGAAAAAATTTCGTACGAAGCGGGATTTGGCCAAAGTTGAAAGACCTTCCAAAACCAACCCTAAAGAACTTAGCCAAACAATGAATGTTGCAATAAGCTCCTCCAGGAAAGGTGCCTCTATGACACAACCCCCGAGCAGGTAGCTACATTCTGCACAGTACAAAAGGCATATGAATTCCAGGCTGAAAACTCACTCCAGAAGGATGAAATGCATGTGTTTCTCTCTGAAAGAACACTCAGCCACCAGGCTTTTGCTTGCTCCTTCAAGGTCTTTCTAGAAACGTGTGTTTTCATTGCTGGAATACGTTTTGGGATGCATTGTTTCTATCTCTTGCAAGCCTCATGTTGTTTCTTACACAATGTGGGAAAACAAGGGGTATGTTTCCCAAATCACTTGAAATCCAGGAAAACACACAGTGCATCTCTCTTGCCCAAACACGCTCTCTCACCTAATGCGTTGAGAACATTCAAGAAAGCAGAAAAGAAGGGCATTTTGCACTGAATTTCAGACGGGCATGTACAAAAAGTCATTTCTATCGGTTGCAGAGTGCAAAAGCGTGATTGCCTTCATGCTCTCGATGAAACCCTTACATTTCCAAGTACCTCAATTAGGACTTTCCCAAAAAGATGTGTTTGAGTGTCTGTTGTGAAAGGAGCTCTAACTTGTGTATTCAGTGCTGGAGAGTGACACACTCTACACAGGCTACAAGGCGTTTTGAGAGCACCAACATGCTTCACACTGAAACTGCTACAAGGTGTGTGTAGCATGCTGAATGAAGGCTTGTCATTTCAAAGAAAGAAGAGGAAACCAAACTCCAGGTAGTGAAACGAGCACACCAGTATGGGAGATGTGCATGTGTACAGTTTCAAGCAGCACCTCTTTGTGGACACTTGGAAACAGCGCTGTGAAAAAATTTCGTACGAAGCGGGATTTGGCCAAAGTTGAAAGACCTTCCAAAACCAACCCTAAAGAACTTAGCCAAACAATGAATGTTGCAATAAGCTCCTCCAGGAAAGGTGCCTCTATGACACAACCCCCGAGCAGGTAGCTACATTCTGCACAGTACAAAAGGCATATGAATTCCAGGCTGAAAACTCACTCCAGAAGGATGAAATGCATGTGTTTCTCTCTGAAAGAACACTCAGCCACCAGGCTTTTGCTTGCTCCTTCAAGGTCTTTCTAGAAACGTGTGTTTTCATTGCTGGAATACGTTTTGGGATGCATTGTTTCTATCTCTTGCAAGCCTCATGTTGTTTCTTACACAATGTGGGAAAACAAGGGGTATGTTTCCCAAATCACTTGAAATCCAGGAAAACACACAGTGCATCTCTCTTGCCCAAACACGCTCTCTCACCTAATGCGTTGAGAACATTCAAGAAAGCAGAAAAGAAGGGCATTTTGCACTGAATTTCAGACGGGCATGTACAAAAAGTCATTTCTATCGGTTGCAGAGTGCAAAAGCGTGATTGCCTTCATGCTCTCGATGAAACCCTTACATTTCCAAGTACCTCAATTAGGACTTTCCCAAAAAGATGTGTTTGAGTGTCTGTTGTGAAAGGAGCTCTAACTTGTGTATTCAGTGCTGGAGAGTGACACACTCTACACAGGCTACAAGGCGTTTTGAGAGCACCAACATGCTTCACACTGAAACTGCTACAAGGTGTGTGTAGCATGCTGAATGAAGGCTTGTCATTTCAAAGGAAGAAGAGGAAACCAAACTCCAGGTAGTGAAACGAGCACACCAGTATGGGAGATGTGCATGTGTACAGTTTCAAGCAGCACCTCTTTGTGGACACTTGGAAACAGCGCTGTGAAAAAATTTCGTACGAAGCGGGATTTGGCCAAAGTTGAAAGACCTTCCAAAACCAACCCTAAAGAACTTAGCCAAACAATGAATGTTGCAATAAGCTCCTCCAGGAAAGGTGCCTCTATGACACAACCCCCGAGCAGGTAGCTACATTCTGCACAGTACAAAAGGCATATGAATTCCAGGCTGAAAACTCACTCCAGAAGGATGAAATGCATGTGTTTCTCTCTGAAAGAACACTCAGCCACCAGGCTTTTGCTTGCTCCTTCAAGGTCTTTCTAGAAACGTGTGTTTTCATTGCTGGAATACGTTTTGGGATGCATTGTTTCTATCTCTTGCAAGCCTCATGTTGTTTCTTACACAATGTGGGAAAACAAGGGGTATGTTTCCCAAATCACTTGAAATCCAGGAAAACACACAGTGCATCTCTCTTGCCCAAACACGCTCTCTCACCTAATGCGTTGAGAACATTCAAGAAAGCAGAAAAGAAGGGCATTTTGCAGTGAATTTCAGACGGGCATGTACAAAAAGTCATTTCTATCGGTTGCAGAGTGCAAAAGCGTGATTGCCTTCATGCTCTCGATGAAACCCTTACATTTCCAAGTACCTCAATTAGGACTTTCCCAAAAAGATGTGTTTGAGTGTCTGTTGTGAAAGGAGCTCTAACTTGTGTATTCAGTGCTGGAGAGTGACACACTCTACACAGGCTACAAGGCGTTTTGAGAGCACCAACATGCTTCACACTGAAACTGCTACAAGGTGTGTGTAGCATGCTGAATGAAGGCTTGTCATTTCAAAGAAAGAAGAGGAAACCAAACTCCAGGTAGTGAAACGAGCACACCAGTATGGGAGATGTGCATGTGTACAGTTTCAAGCAGCACCTCTTTGTGGACACTTGGAAACAGCGCTGTGAAAAAATTTCGTACGAAGCGGGATTTGGCCAAAGTTGAAAGACCTTCCAAAACCAACCCTAAAGAACTTAGCCAAACAATGAATGTTGCAATAAGCTCCTCCAGGAAAGGTGCCTCTATGACACAACCCCCGAGCAGGTAGCTACATTCTGCACAGTACAAAAGGCATATGAATTCCAGGCTGAAAACTCACTCCAGAAGGATGAAATGCATGTGTTTCTCTCTGAAAGAACACTCAGCCACCAGGCTTTTGCTTGCTCCTTCAAGGTCTTTCTAGAAACGTGTGTTTTCATTGCTGGAATACGTTTTGGGATGCATTGTTTCTATCTCTTGCAAGCCTCATGTTGTTTCTTACACAATGTGGGAAAACAAGGGGTATGTTTCCCAAATCACTTGAAATCCAGGAAAACACACAGTGCATCTCTCTTGCCCAAACACGCTCTCTCACCTAATGCGTTGAGAACATTCAAGAAAGCAGAAAAGAAGGGCATTTTGCACTGAATTTCATACGGGCATGTACAAAAAGTCATTTCTATCGGTTGCAGAGTGCAAAAGCGTGATTGCCTTCGTGCTCTCGATGAAAGCCTTACATTTCCAAGTACCTCAATTAGGACTTTCCCAAAAAGATGTGTTTGAGTGTCTGTTGTGAAAGGAGCTCTAACTTGTGTATTCAGTGCTGGAGAGTGACACACTCTACACAGGCTACAAGGCGTTTTGAGAGCACCAACATGCTTCACACTGAAACTGCTACAAGGTGTGTGTAGCATGCTGAATGAAGGCTTGTCATTTCAAAGAAAGAAGAGGAAACCAAACTCCAGGTAGTGAAACGAGCACACCAGTATGGGAGATGTGCATGTGTACAGTTTCAAGCAGCACCTCTTTGTGGACACTTGGAAACAGCGCTGTGAAAAAATTTCGTACGAAGCGGGATTTGGCCAAAGTTGAAAGACCTTCCAAAACCAACCCTAAAGAACTTAGCCAAACAATGAATGTTGCAATAAGCTCCTCCAGGAAAGGTGCCTCTATGACACAACCCCCGAGCAGGTAGCTACATTCTGCACAGTACAAAAGGCATATGAATTCCAGGCTGAAAACTCATTCCAGAAGGATGAAATGCATGTGTTTCTCTCTGAAAGAACACTCAGCCACCAGGCTTTTGCTTGCTCCTTCAAGGTCTTTCTAGAAACGTGTGTTTTCATTGCTGGAATACGTTTTGGGATGCATTGTTTCTATCTCTTGCAAGCCTCATGTTGTTTCTTACACAATGTGGGAAAACAAGGGGTATGTTTCCCAAATCACTTGAAATCCAGGAAAACACACAGTGCATCTCTCTTGCCCAAACACGCTCTCTCACCTAATGCGTTGAGAACATTCAAGAAAGCAGAAAAGAAGGGCATTTTGCACTGAATTTCAGACGGGCATGTACAAAAAGTCATTTCTATCGGTTGCAGAGTGCAAAAGCGTGATTGCCTTCGTGCTCTCGATGAAACCCTTACATTTCCAAGTACCTCAATTAGGACTTTCCCAAAAAGATGTGTTTGAGTGTCTGTTGTGAAAGGAGCTCTAACTTGTGTATTCAGTGCTGGAGAGTGACACACTCTACACAGGCTACAAGGCGTTTTGAGAGCACCAACATGCTTCACACTGAAACTGCTACAAGGTGTGTGTAGCATGCTGAATGAAGGCTTGTCATTTCAAAGAAAGAAGAGGAAACCAAACTCCAGGTAGTGAAACGAGCACACCAGTATGGGAGATGTGCATGTGTACAGTTTCAAGCAGCACCTCTTTGTGGACACTTGGAAACAGCGCTGTGAAAAAATTTCGTACGAAGCGGGATTTGGCCAAAGTTGAAAGACCTTCCAAAACCAACCCTAAAGAACTTAGCCAAACAATGAATGTTGCAATAAGCTCCTCCAGGAAAGGTGCCTCTATGACACAACCCCCGAGCAGGTAGCTACATTCTGCACAGTACAAAAGGCATATGAATTCCAGGCTGAAAACTCACTCCAGAAGGATGAAATGCATGTGTTTCTCTCTGAAAGAACACTCAGCCACCAGGCTTTTGCTTGCTCCTTCAAGGTCTTTCTAGAAACGTGTGTTTTCATTGCTGGAATACGTTTTGGGATGCATTGTTTCTATCTCTTGCAAGCCTCATGTTGTTTCTTACACAATGTGGGAAAACAAGGGGTATGTTTCCCAAATCACTTGAAATCCAGGAAAACACACAGTGCATCTCTCTTGCCCAAACACGCTCTCTCACCTAATGCGTTGAGAACATTCAAGAAAGCAGAAAAGAAGGGCATTTTGCACTGAATTTCAGACGGGCATGTACAAAAAGTCATTTCTATCGGTTGCAGAGTGCAAAAGCGTGATTGCCTTCGTGCTCTCGATGAAACCCTTACATTTCCAAGTACCTCAATTAGGACTTTCCCAAAAAGATGTGTTTGAGTGTCTGTTGTGAAAGGAGCTCTAACTTGTGTATTCAGTGCTGGAGAGTGACACACTCTACACAGGCTACAAGGCGTTTTGAGAGCACCAACATGCTTCACACTGAAACTGCTACAAGGTGTGTGTAGCATGCTGAATGAAGGCTTGTCATTTCAAAGAAAGAAGAGGAAACCAAACTCCAGGTAGTGAAACGAGCACACCAGTATGGGAGATGTGCATGTGTACAGTTTCAAGCAGCACCTCTTTGTGGACACTTGGAAACAGCGCTGTGAAAAAATTTCGTACGAAGCGGGATTCGGCCAAAGTTGAAAGACCTTCCAAAACCAACCCTAAAGAACTTAGCCAAACAATGAATGTTGCAATAAGCTCCTCCAGGAAAGGTGCCTCTATGACACAACCCCCGAGCAGGTAGCTACATTCTGCACAGTACAAAAGGCATATGAATTCCAGGCTGAAAACTCACTCCAGAAGGATGAAATGCATGTGTTTCTCTCTGAAAGAACACTCAGCCACCAGGCTTTTGCTTGCTCCTTCAAGGTCTTTCTAGAAACGTGTGTTTTCATTGCTGGAATACGTTTTGGGATGCATTGTTTCTATCTCTTGCAAGCCTCATGTTGTTTCTTACACAATGTGGGAAAACAAGGGGTATGTTTCCCAAATCACTTGAAATCCAGGAAAACACATAGTGCATCTCTCTTGCCCAAACACGCTCTCTCACCTAATGCGTTGAGAACATTCAAGAAAGCAGAAAAGAAGGGCATTTTGCACTGAATTTCAGACGGGCATGTACAAAAAGTCATTTCTATCGCTTGCAGAGTGCAAAAGCGTGATTGCCTTCGTGCTCTCGATGAAACCCTTACATTTCCAAGTACCTCAATTAGGACTTTCCCAAAAAGATGTGTTTGAGTGTCTGTTGTGAAAGGAGCTCTAACTTGTGTATTCAGTGCTGGAGAGTGACACACTCTACACAGGCTACAAGGCGTTTTGAGAGCACCAACATGCTTCACACTGAAACTGCTACAAGGTGTGTGTAGCATGCTGAATGAAGGCTTGTCATTTCAAAGAAAGAAGAGGAAACCAAACTCCAGGTAGTGAAACGAGCACACCAGTATGGGAGATGTGCATGTGTACAGTTTCAAGCAGCACCTCTTTGTGGACACTTGGAAACAGCGCTGTGAAAAAATTTCGTACGAAGCGGGATTTGGCCAAAGTTGAAAGACCTTCCAAAACCAACCCTAAAGAACTTAGCCAAACAATGAATGTTGCAATAAGCTCCTCCAGGAAAGGTGCCTCTATGACACAACCCCCGAGCAGGTAGCTACATTCTGCACAGTACAAAAGGCATATGAATTCCAGGCTGAAAACTCACTCCAGAAGGATGAAATGCATGTGTTTCTCTCTGAAAGAACACTCAGCCACCAGGCTTTTGCTTGCTCCTTCAAGGTCTTTCTAGAAACGTGTGTTTTCATTGCTGGAATACGTTTTGGGATGCATTGTTTCTATCTCTTGCAAGCCTCATGTTGTTTCTTACACAATGTGGGAAAACAAGGGGTATGTTTCCCAAATCACTTGAAATCCAGGAAAACACACAGTGCATCTCTCTTGCCCAAACACGCTCTCTCACCTAATGCGTTGAGAACATTCAAGAAAGCAGAAAAGAAGGGCATTTTGCACTGAATTTCAGACGGGCATGTACAAAAAGTCATTTCTATCGGTTGCAGAGTGCAAAAGCGTGATTGCCTTCGTGCTCTCGATGAAACCCTTACATTTCCAAGTACCTCAATTAGGACTTTCCCAAAAAGATGTGTTTGAGTGTCTGTTGTGAAAGGAGCTCTAACTTGTGTATTCAGTGCTGGAGAGTGACACACTCTACACAGGCTACAAGGCGTTTTGAGAGCACCAACATGCTTCACACTGAAACTGCTACAAGGTGTGTGTAGCATGCTGAATGAAGGCTTGTCATTTCAAAGGAAGAAGAGGAAACCAAACTCCAGGTAGTGAAACGAGCACACCAGTATGGGAGATGTGCATGTGTACAGTTTCAAGCAGCACCTCTTTGTGGACACTTGGAAACAGCGCTGTGAAAAAATTTCGTACGAAGCGGGATTTGGCCAAAGTTGAAAGACCTTCCAAAACCAACCCTAAAGAACTTAGCCAAACAATGAATGTTGCAATAAGCTCCTCCAGGAAAGGTGCCTCTATGACACAACCCCCGAGCAGGTAGCTACATTCTGCACAGTACAAAAGGCATATGAATTCCAGGCTGAAAACTCACTCCAGAAGGATGAAATGCATGTGTTTCTCTCTGAAAGAACACTCAGCCACCAGGCTTTTGCTTGCTCCTTCAAGGTCTTTCTAGAAACGTGTGTTTTCATTGCTGGAATACGTTTTGGGATGCATTGTTTCTATCTCTTGCAAGCCTCATGTTGTTTCTTACACAATGTGGGAAAACAAGGGGTATGTTTCCCAAATCACTTGAAATCCAGGAAAACACACAGTGCATCTCTCTTGCCCAAACACGCTCTCTCACCTAATGCTTTGAGAACATTCAAGAAAGCAGAAAAGAAGGGCATTTTGCACTGAATTTCAGACGGGCATGTACAAAAAGTCATTTCTATCGGTTGCAGAGTGCAAAAGCGTGATTGCCTTCGTGCTCTCGATGAAACCCTTACATTTCCAAGTACCTCAATTAGGACTTTCCCAAAAAGATGTGTTTGAGTGTCTGTTGTGAAAGGAGCTCTAACTTGTGTATTCAGTGCTGGAGAGTGACACACTCTACACAGGCTACAAGGCGTTTTGAGAGCACCAACATGCTTCACACTGAAACTGCTACAAGGTGTGTGTAGCATGCTGAATGAAGGCTTGTCATTTCAAAGGAAGAAGAGGAAACCAAACTCCAGGTAGTGAAACGAGCATACCAGTATGGGAGATGTGCATGTGTACAGTTTCAAGCAGCACCTCTTTGTGGACACTTGGAAACAGCGCTGTGAAAAAATTTCGTACGAAGCGGGATTTGGCCAAAGTTGAAAGACCTTCCAAAACCAACCCTAAAGAACTTAGCCAAACAATGAATGTTGCAATAAGCTCCTCCAGGAAAGGTGCCTCTATGACACAACCCCCGAGCAGGTAGCTACATTCTGCACAGTACAAAAGGCATATGAATTCCAGGCTGAAAACTCACTCCAGAAGGATGAAATGCATGTGTTTCTCTCTGAAAGAACACTCAGCCACCAGGCTTTTGCTTGCTCCTTCAAGGTCTTTCTAGAAACGTGTGTTTTCATTGCTGGAATACGTTTTGGGATGCATTGTTTCTATCTCTTGCAAGCCTCATGTTGTTTCTTACACAATGTGGGAAAACAAGGGGTATGTTTCCCAAATCACTTGAAATCCAGGAAAACACACAGTGCATCTCTCTTGCCCAAACACGCTCTCTCACCTAATGCGTTGAGAACATTCAAGAAAGCAGAAAAGAAGGGCATTTTGCACTGAATTTCAGACGGGCATGTACAAAAAGTCATTTCTATCGGTTGCAGAGTGCAAAAGCGTGATTGCCTTCGTGCTCTCGATGAAACCCTTACATTTCCAAGTACCTCAATTAGGACTTTCCCAAAAAGATGTGTTTGAGTGTCTGTTGTGAAAGGAGCTCTAACTTGTGTATTCAGTGCTGGAGAGTGACACACTCTACACAGGCTACAAGGCGTTTTGAGAGCACCAACATGCTTCACACTGAAACTGCTACAAGGTGTGTGTAGCATGCTGAATGAAGGCTTGTCATTTCAAAGGAAGAAGAGGAAACCAAACTCCAGGTAGTGAAACGAGCACACCAGTATGGGAGATGTGCATGTGTACAGTTTCAAGCAGCACCTCTTTGTGGACACTTGGAAACAGCGCTGTGAAAAAATTTCGTACGAAGCGGGATTTGGCCAAAGTTGAAAGACCTTCCAAAACCAACCCTAAAGAACTTAGCCAAACAATGAATGTTGCAATAAGCTCCTCCAGGAAAGGTGCCTCTATGACACAACCCCCGAGCAGGTAGCTACATTCTGCACAGTACAAAAGGCATATGAATTCCAGGCTGAAAACTCACTCCAGAAGGATGAAATGCATGTGTTTCTCTCTGAAAGAACACTCAGCCACCAGGCTTTTGCTTGCTCCTTCAAGGTCTTTCTAGAAACGTGTGTTTTCATTGCTGGAATACGTTTTGGGATGCATTGTTTCTATCTCTTGCAAGCCTCATGTTGTTTCTTACACAATGTGGGAAAACAAGGGGTATGTTTCCCAAATCACTTGAAATCCAGGAAAACACACAGTGCATCTCTCTTGCCCAAACACGCTCTCTCACCTAATGCGTTGAGAACATTCAAGAAAGCAGAAAAGAAGGGCATTTTGCAGTGAATTTCAGACGGGCATGTACAAAAAGTCATTTCTATCGGTTGCAGAGTGCAAAAGCGTGATTGCCTTCGTGCTCTCGATGAAACCCTTACATTTCCAAGTACCTCAATTAGGACTTTCCCAAAAAGATGTGTTTGAGTGTCTGTTGTGAAAGGAGCTCTAACTTGTGTATTCAGTGCTGGAGAGTGACACACTCTACACAGGCTACAAGGCGTTTTGAGAGCACCAACATGCCTCACACTGAAACTGCTACAAGGTGTGTGTAGCATGCTGAATGAAGGCTTGTCATTTCAAAGGAAGAAGAGGAAACCAAACTCCAGGTAGTGAAACGAGCACACCAGTATGGGAGATGTGCATGTGTACAGTTTCAAGCAGCACCTCTTTGTGGACACTTGGAAACAGCGCTGTGAAAAAATTTCGTACGAAGCGGGATTTGGCCAAAGTTGAAAGACCTTCCAAAACCAACCCTAAAGAACTTAGCCAAACAATGAATGTTGCAATAAGCTCCTCCAGGAAAGGTGCCTCTATGACACAACCCCCGAGCAGGTAGCTACATTCTGCACAGTACAAAAGGCATATGAATTCCAGGCTGAAAACTCACTCCAGAAGGATGAAATGCATGTGTTTCTCTCTGAAAGAACACTCAGCCACCAGGCTTTTGCTTGCTCCTTCAAGGTCTTTCTAGAAACGTGTGTTTTCATTGCTGGAATACGTTTTGGGATGCATTGTTTCTATCTCTTGCAAGCCTCATGTTGTTTCTTACACAATGTGGGAAAACAAGGGGTATGTTTCCCAAATCACTTGAAATCCAGGAAAACACACAGTGCATCTCTCTTGCCCAAACACGCTCTCTCACCTAATGCGTTGAGAACATTCAAGAAAGCAGAAAAGAAGGGCATTTTGCACTGAATTTCAGACGGGCATGTACAAAAAGTCATTTCTATCGGTTGCAGAGTGCAAAAGCGTGATTGCCTTCGTGCTCTCGATGAAACCCTTACATTTCCAAGTACCTCAATTAGGACTTTCCCAAAAAGATGTGTTTGAGTGTCTGTTGTGAAAGGAGCTCTAACTTGTGTATTCAGTGCTGGAGAGTGACACACTCTACACAGGCTACAAGGCGTTTTGAGAGCACCAACATGCCTCACACTGAAACTGCTACAAGGTGTGTGTAGCATGCTGAATGAAGGCTTGTCATTTCAAAGGAAGAAGAGGAAACCAAACTCCAGGTAGTGAAACGAGCACACCAGTATGGGAGATGTGCATGTGTACAGTTTCAAGCAGCACCTCTTTGTGGACACTTGGAAACAGCGCTGTGAAAAAATTTCGTACGAAGCGGGATTTGGCCAAAGTTGAAAGACCTTCCAAAACCAACCCTAAAGAACTTAGCCAAACAATGAATGTTGCAATAAGCTCCTCCAGGAAAGGTGCCTCTATGACACAACCCCCGAGCAGGTAGCTACATTCTGCACAGTACAAAAGGCATATGAATTCCAGGCTGAAAACTCACTCCAGAAGGATGAAATGCATGTGTTTCTCTCTGAAAGAACACTCAGCCACCAGGCTTTTGCTTGCTCCTTCAAGGTCTTTCTAGAAACGTGTGTTTTCATTGCTGGAATACGTTTTGGGATGCATTGTTTCTATCTCTTGCAAGCCTCATGTTGTTTCTTACACAATGTGGGAAAACAAGGGGTATGTTTCCCAAATCACTTGAAATCCAGGAAAACACACAGTGCATCTCTCTTGCCCAAACACGCTCTCTCACCTAATGCGTTGAGAACATTCAAGAAAGCAGAAAAGAAGGGCATTTTGCACTGAATTTCAGACGGGCATGTACAAAAAGTCATTTCTATCGGTTGCAGAGTGCAAAAGCGTGATTGCCTTCGTGCTCTCGATGAAACCCTTACATTTCCAAGTACCTCAATTTCGGACTTTCCCAAAAAGATGTGTTTGAGTGTCTGTTGTGAAAGGAGCTCTAACTTGTGTATTCAGTGCTGGAGAGTGACACACTCTACACAGGCTACAAGGCGTTTTGAGAGCACCAACATGCTTCACACTGAAACTGCTACAAGGTGTGTGTAGCATGCTGAATGAAGGCTTGTCATTTCAAAGAAAGAAGAGGAAACCAAACTCCAGGTAGTGAAACGAGCACACCAGTATGGGAGATGTGCATGTGTACAGTTTCAAGCAGCACCTCTTTGTGGACACTTGGAAACAGCGCTGTGAAAAAATTTCGTACGAAGCGGGATTTGGCCAAAGTTGAAAGACCTTCCAAAACCAACCCTAAAGAACTTAGCCAAACAATGAATGTTGCAATAAGCTCCTCCAGGAAAGGTGCCTCTATGACACAACCCCCGAGCAGGTAGCTACATTCTGCACAGTACAAAAGGCATATGAATTCCAGGCTGAAAACTCACTCCAGAAGGATGAAATGCATGTGTTTCTCTCTGAAAGAACACTCAGCCACCAGGCTTTTGCTTGCTCCTTCAAGGTCTTTCTAGAAACGTGTGTTTTCATTGCTGGAATACGTTTTGGGATGCATTGTTTCTATCTCTTGCAAGCCTCATGTTGTTTCTTACACAATGTGGGAAAACAAGGGGTATGTTTCCCAAATCACTTGAAATCCAGGAAAACACACAGTGCATCTCTCTTGCCCAAACACGCTCTCTCACCTAATGCGTTGAGAACATTCAAGAAAGCAGAAAAGAAGGGCATTTTGCACTGAATTTCAGACGGGCATGTACAAAAAGTCATTTCTATCGGTTGCAGAGTGCAAAAGCGTGATTGCCTTCGTGCTCTCGATGAAACCCTTACATTTCCAAGTACCTCAATTAGGACTTTCCCAAAAAGATGTGTTTGAGTGTCTGTTGTGAAAGGAGCTCTAACTTGTGTATTCAGTGCTGGAGAGTGACACACTCTACACAGGCTACAAGGCGTTTTGAGAGCACCAACATGCTTCACACTGAAACTGCTACAAGGTGTGTGTAGCATGCTGAATGAAGGCTTGTCATTTCAAAGGAAGAAGAGGAAACCAAACTCCAGGTAGTGAAACGAGCACACCAGTATGGGAGATGTGCATGTGTACAGTTTCAAGCAGCACCTCTTTGTGGACACTTGGAAACAGCGCTGTGAAAAAATTTCGTACGAAGCGGGATTTGGCCAAAGTTGAAAGACCTTCCAAAACCAACCCTAAAGAACTTAGCCAAACAATGAATGTTGCAATAAGCTCCTCCAGGAAAGGTGCCTCTATGACACAACCCCCGAGCAGGTAGCTACATTCTGCACAGTACAAAAGGCATATGAATTCCAGGCTGAAAACTCACTCCAGAAGGATGAAATGCATGTGTTTCTCTCTGAAAGAACACTCAGCCACCAGGCTTTTGCTTGCTCCTTCAAGGTCTTTCTAGAAACGTGTGTTTTCATTGCTGGAATACGTTTTGGGATGCATTGTTTCTATCTCTTGCAAGCCTCATGTTGTTTCTTACACAATGTGGGAAAACAAGGGGTATGTTTCCCAAATCACTTGAAATCCAGGAAAACACACAGTGCATCTCTCTTGCCCAAACACGCTCTCTGACCTAATGCGTTGAGAACATTCAAGAAAGCAGAAAAGAAGGGCATTTTGCACTGAATTTCAGACGGGCATGTACAAAAAGTCATTTCTATCGGTTGCAGAGTGCAAAAGCGTGATTGCCTTCGTGCTCTCGATGAAACCCTTACATTTCCAAGTACCTCAATTAGGACTTTCCCAAAAAGATGTGTTTGAGTGTCTGTTGTGAAAGGAGCTCTAACTTGTGTATTCAGTGCTGGAGAGTGACACACTCTACACAGGCTACAAGGCGTTTTGAGAGCACCAACATGCTTCACACTGAAACTGCTACAAGGTGTGTGTAGCATGCTGAATGAAGGCTTGTCATTTCAAAGGAAGAAGAGGAAACCAAACTCCAGGTAGTGAAACGAGCACACCAGTATGGGAGATGTGCATGTGTACAGTTTCAAGCAGCACCTCTTTGTGGACACTTGGAAACAGCGCTGTGAAAAAATTTCGTACGAAGCGGGATTTGGCCAAAGTTGAAAGACCTTCCAAAACCAACCCTAAAGAACTTAGCCAAACAATGAATGTTGCAATAAGCTCCTCCAGGAAAGGTGCCTCTATGACACAACCCCCGAGCAGGTAGCTACATTCTGCACAGTACAAAAGGCATATGAATTCCAGGCTGAAAACTCACTCCAGAAGGATGAAATGCATGTGTTTCTCTCTGAAAGAACACTCAGCCACCAGGCTTTTGCTTGCTCCTTCAAGGTCTTTCTAGAAACGTGTGTTTTCATTGCTGGAATACGTTTTGGGATGCATTGTTTCTATCTCTTGCAAGCCTCATGTTGTTTCTTACACAATGTGGGAAAACAAGGGGTATGTTTCCCAAATCACTTGAAATCCAGGAAAACACACAGTGCATCTCTCTTGCCCAAACACGCTCTCTCACCTAATGCGTTGAGAACATTCAAGAAAGCAGAAAAGAAGGGCATTTTGCACTGAATTTCAGACGGGCATGTACAAAAAGTCATTTCTATCGGTTGCAGAGTGCAAAAGCGTGATTGCCTTCGTGCTCTCGATGAAACCCTTACATTTCCAAGTACCTCAATTAGGACTTTCCCAAAAAGATGTGTTTGAGTGTCTGTTGTGAAAGGAGCTCTAACTTGTGTATTCAGTGCTGGAGAGTGACACACTCTACACAGGCTACAAGGCGTTTTGAGAGCACCAACATGCTTCACACTGAAACTGCTACAAGGTGTGTGTAGCATGCTGAATGAAGGCTTGTCATTTCAAAGGAAGAAGAGGAAACCAAACTCCAGGTAGTGAAACGAGCACACCAGTATGGGAGATGTGCATGTGTACAGTTTCAAGCAGCACCTCTTTGTGGACACTTGGAAACAGCGCTGTGAAAAAATTTCGTACGAAGCGGGATTTGGCCAAAGTTGAAAGACCTTCCAAAACCAACCCTAAAGAACTTAGCCAAACAATGAATGTTGCAATAAGCTCCTCCAGGAAAGGTGCCTCTATGACACAACCCCCGAGCAGGTAGCTACATTCTGCACAGTACAAAAGGCATATGAATTCCAGGCTGAAAACTCACTCCAGAAGGATGAAATGCATGTGTTTCTCTCTGAAAGAACACTCAGCCACCAGGCTTTTGCTTGCTCCTTCAAGGTCTTTCTAGAAACGTGTGTTTTCATTGCTGGAATACGTTTTGGGATGCATTGTTTCTATCTCTTGCAAGCCTCATGTTGTTTCTTACACAATGTGGGAAAACAAGGGGTATGTTTCCCAAATCACTTGAAATCCAGGAAAACACACAGTGCATCTCTCTTGCCCAAACACGCTCTCTCACCTAATGCGTTGAGAACATTCAAGAAAGCAGAAAAGAAGGGCATTTTGCACTGAATTTCAGACGGGCATGTACAAAAAGTCATTTCTATCGGTTGCAGAGTGCAAAAGCGTGATTGCCTTCGTGCTCTCGATGAAACCCTTACATTTCCAAGTACCTCAATTAGGACTTTCCCAAAAAGATGTGTTTGAGTGTCTGTTGTGAAAGGAGCTCTAACTTGTGTATTCAGTGCTGGAGAGTGACACACTCTACACAGGCTACAAGGCGTTTTGAGAGCACCAACATGCTTCACACTGAAACTGCTACAAGGTGTGTGTAGCATGCTGAATGAAGGCTTGTCATTTCAAAGGAAGAAGAGGAAACCAAACTCCAGGTAGTGAAACGAGCACACCAGTATGGGAGATGTGCATGTGTACAGTTTCAAGCAGCACCTCTTTGTGGACACTTGGAAACAGCGCTGTGAAAAAATTTCGTACGAAGCGGGATTTGGCCAAAGTTGAAAGACCTTCCAAAACCAACCCTAAAGAACTTAGCCAAACAATGAATGTTGCAATAAGCTCCTCCAGGAAAGGTGCCTCTATGACACAACCCCCGAGCAGGTAGCTACATTCTGCACAGTACAAAAGGCATATGAATTCCAGGCTGAAAACTCACTCCAGAAGGATGAAATGCATGTGTTTCTCTCTGAAAGAACACTCAGCCACCAGGCTTTTGCTTGCTCCTTCAAGGTCTTTCTAGAAACGTGTGTTTTCATTGCTGGAATACGTTTTGGGATGCATTGTTTCTATCTCTTGCAAGCCTCATGTTGTTTCTTACACAATGTGGGAAAACAAGGGGTATGTTTCCCAAATCACTTGAAATCCAGGAAAACACACAGTGCATCTCTCTTGCCCAAACACGCTCTCTCACCTAATGCGTTGAGAACATTCAAGAAAGCAGAAAAGAAGGGCATTTTGCACTGAATTTCAGACGGGCATGTACAAAAAGTCATTTCTATCGGTTGCAGAGTGCAAAAGCGTGATTGCCTTCGTGCTCTCGATGAAACCCTTACATTTCCAAGTACCTCAATTAGGACTTTCCCAAAAAGATGTGTTTGAGTGTCTGTTGTGAAAGGAGCTCTAACTTGTGTATTCAGTGCTGGAGAGTGACACACTCTACACAGGCTACAAGGCGTTTTGAGAGCACCAACATGCTTCACACTGAAACTGCTACAAGGTGTGTGTAGCATGCTGAATGAAGGCTTGTCATTTCAAAGGAAGAAGAGGAAACCAAACTCCAGGTAGTGAAACGAGCACACCAGTATGGGAGATGTGCATGTGTACAGTTTCAAGCAGCACCTCTTTGTGGACACTTGGAAACAGCGCTGTGAAAAAATTTCGTACGAAGCGGGATTTGGCCAAAGTTGAAAGACCTTCCAAAACCAACCCTAAAGAACTTAGCCAAACAATGAATGTTGCAATAAGCTCCTCCAGGAAAGGTGCCTCTATGACACAACCCCCGAGCAGGTAGCTACATTCTGCACAGTACAAAAGGCATATGAATTCCAGGCTGAAAACTCACTCCAGAAGGATGAAATGCATGTGTTTCTCTCTGAAAGAACACTCAGCCACCAGGCTTTTGCTTGCTCCTTCAAGGTCTTTCTAGAAACGTGTGTTTTCATTGCTGGAATACGTTTTGGGATGCATTGTTTCTATCTCTTGCAAGCCTCATGTTGTTTCTTACACAATGTGGGAAAACAAGGGGTATGTTTCCCAAATCACTTGAAATCCAGGAAAACACACAGTGCATCTCTCTTGCCCAAACACGCTCTCTGACCTAATGCGTTGAGAACATTCAAGAAAGCAGAAAAGAAGAGCATTTTGCACTGAATTTCAGACGGGCATGTACAAAAAGTCATTTCTATCGGTTGCAGAGTGCAAAAGCGTGATTGCCTTCGTGCTCTCGATGAAACCCTTACATTTCCAAGTACCTCAATTAGGACTTTCCCAAAAAGATGTGTTTGAGTGTCTGTTGTGAAAGGAGCTCTAACTTGTGTATTCAGTGCTGGAGAGTGACACACTCTACACAGGCTACAAGGCGTTTTGAGAGCACCAACATGCTTCACACTGAAACTGCTACAAGGTGTGTGTAGCATGCTGAATGAAGGCTTGTCATTTCAAAGGAAGAAGAGGAAACCAAACTCCAGGTAGTGAAACGAGCACACCAGTATGGGAGATGTGCATGTGTACAGTTTCAAGCAGCACCTCTTTGTGGACACTTGGAAACAGCGCTGTGAAAAAATTTCGTACGAAGCGGGATTTGGCCAAAGTTGAAAGACCTTCCAAAACCAACCCTAAAGAACTTAGCCAAACAATGAATGTTGCAATAAGCTCCTCCAGGAAAGGTGCCTCTATGACACAACCCCCGAGCAGGTAGCTACATTCTGCACAGTACAAAAGGCATATGAATTCCAGGCTGAAAACTCACTCCAGAAGGATGAAATGCATGTGTTTCTCTCTGAAAGAACACTCAGCCACCAGGCTTTTGCTTGCTCCTTCAAGGTCTTTCTAGAAACGTGTGTTTTCATTGCTGGAATACGTTTTGGGATGCATTGTTTCTATCTCTTGCAAGCCTCATGTTGTTTCTTACACAATGTGGGAAAACAAGGGGTATGTTTCCCAAATCATTTGAAATCCAGGAAAACACACAGTGCATCTCTCTTGCCCAAACACGCTCTCTCACCTAATGCGTTGAGAACATTCAAGAAAGCAGAAAAGAAGGGCATTTTGCACTGAATTTCAGACGGGCATGTACAAAAAGTCATTTCTATCGGTTGCAGAGTGCAAAAGCGTGATTGCCTTCGTGCTCTCGATGAAACCCTTACATTTCCAAGTACCTCAATTAGGACTTTCCCAAAAAGATGTGTTTGAGTGTCTGTTGTGAAAGGAGCTCTAACTTGTGTATTCAGTGCTGGAGAGTGACACACTCTACACAGGCTACAAGGCGTTTTGAGAGCACCAACATGCTTCACACTGAAACTGCTACAAGGTGTGTGTAGCATGCTGAATGAAGGCTTGTCATTTCAAAGGAAGAAGAGGAAACCAAACTCCAGGTAGTGAAACGAGCACACCAGTATGGGAGATGTGCATGTGTACAGTTTCAAGCAGCACCTCTTTGTGGACACTTGGAAACAGCGCTGTGAAAAAATTTCGTACGAAGCGGGATTTGGCCAAAGTTGAAAGACCTTCCAAAACCAACCCTAAAGAACTTAGCCAAACAATGAATGTTGCAATAAGCTCCTCCAGGAAAGGTGCCTCTATGACACAACCCCCGAGCAGGTAGCTACATTCTGCACAGTACAAAAGGCATATGAATTCCAGGCTGAAAACTCACTCCAGAAGGATGAAATGCATGTGTTTCTCTCTGAAAGAACACTCAGCCACCAGGCTTTTGCTTGCTCCTTCAAGGTCTTTCTAGAAACGTGTGTTTTCATTGCTGGAATACGTTTTGGGATGCATTGTTTCTATCTCTTGCAAGCCTCATGTTGTTTCTTACACAATGTGGGAAAACAAGGGGTATGTTTCCCAAATCACTTGAAATCCAGGAAAACACACAGTGCATCTCTCTTGCCCAAACACGCTCTCTCACCTAATGTGTTGAGAACATTCAAGAAAGCAGAAAAGAAGGGCATTTTGCACTGAATTTCAGACGGGCATGTACAAAAAGTCATTTCTATCGGTTGCAGAGTGCAAAAGCGTGATTGCCTTCGTGCTCTCGATGAAACCCTTACATTTCCAAGTACCTCAATTAGGACTTTCCCAAAAAGATGTGTTTGAGTGTCTGTTGTGAAAGGAGCTCTAACTTGTGTATTCAGTGCTGGAGAGTGACACACTCTACACAGGCTACAAGGCGTTTTGAGAGCACCAACATGCTTCACACTGAAACTGCTACAAGGTGTGTGTAGCATGCTGAATGAAGGCTTGTCATTTCAAAGGAAGAAGAGGAAACCAAACTCCAGGTAGTGAAACGAGCACACCAGTATGGGAGATGTGCATGTGTACAGTTTCAAGCAGCACCTCTTTGTGGACACTTGGAAACAGCGCTGTGAAAAAATTTCGTACGAAGCGGGATTTGGCCAAAGTTGAAAGACCTTCCAAAACCAACCCTAAAGAACTAAGCCAAACAATGAATGTTGCAATAAGCTCCTCCAGGAAAGGTGCCTCTATGACACAACCCCCGAGCAGGTAGCTACATTCTGCACAGTACAAAAGGCATATGAATTCCAGGCTGAAAACTCACTCCAGAAGGATGAAATGCATGTGTTTCTCTCTGAAAGAACACTCAGCCACCAGGCTTTTGCTTGCTCCTTCAAGGTCTTTCTAGAAACGTGTGTTTTCATTGCTGGAATACGTTTTGGGATGCATTGTTTCTATCTCTTGCAAGCCTCATGTTGTTTCTTACACAATGTGGGAAAACAAGGGGTATGTTTCCCAAATCACTTGAAATCCAGGAAAACACACAGTGCATCTCTCTTGCCCAAACACGCTCTCTGACCTAATGCGTTGAGAACATTCAAGAAAGCAGAAAAGAAGAGCATTTTGCACTGAATTTCAGACGGGCATGTACAAAAAGTCATTTCTATCGGTTGCAGAGTGCAAAAGCGTGATTGCCTTCGTGCTCTCGATGAAACCCTTACATTTCCAAGTACCTCAATTAGGACTTTCCCAAAAAGATGTGTTTGAGTGTCTGTTGTGAAAGGAGCTCTAACTTGTGTATTCAGTGCTGGAGAGTGACACACTCTACACAGGCTACAAGGCGTTTTGAGAGCACCAACATGCTTCACACTGAAACTGCTACAAGGTGTGTGTAGCATGCTGAATGAAGGCTTGTCATTTCAAAGGAAGAAGAGGAAACCAAACTCCAGGTAGTGAAACGAGCACACCAGTATGGGAGATGTGCATGTGTACAGTTTCAAGCAGCACCTCTTTGTGGACACTTGGAAACAGCGCTGTGAAAAAATTTCGTACGAAGCGGGATTTGGCCAAAGTTGAAAGACCTTCCAAAACCAACCCTAAAGAACTTAGCCAAACAATGAATGTTGCAATAAGCTCCTCCAGGAAAGGTGCCTCTATGACACAACCCCCGAGCAGGTAGCTACATTCTGCACAGTACAAAAGGCATATGAATTCCAGGCTGAAAACTCACTCCAGAAGGATGAAATGCATGTGTTTCTCTCTGAAAGAACACTCAGCCACCAGGCTTTTGCTTGCTCCTTCAAGGTCTTTCTAGAAACGTGTGTTTTCATTGCTGGAATACGTTTTGGGATGCATTGTTTCTATCTCTTGCAAGCCTCATGTTGTTTCTTACACAATGTGGGAAAACAAGGGGTATGTTTCCCAAATCACTTGAAATCCAGGAAAACACACAGTGCATCTCTCTTGCCCAAACACGCTCTCTCACCTAATGCGTTGAGAACATTCAAGAAAGCAGAAAAGAAGGGCATTTTGCACTGAATTTCAGACGGGCATGTACAAAAAGTCATTTCTATCGGTTGCAGAGTGCAAAAGCGTGATTGCCTTCGTGCTCTCGATGAAACCCTTACATTTCCAAGTACCTCAATTAGGACTTTCCCAAAAAGATGTGTTTGAGTGTCTGTTGTGAAAGGAGCTCTAACTTGTGTATTCAGTGCTGGAGAGTGACACACTCTACACAGGCTACAAGGCGTTTTGAGAGCACCAACATGCTTCACACTGAAACTGCTACAAGGTGTGTGTAGCATGCTGAATGAAGGCTTGTCATTTCAAAGGAAGAAGAGGAAACCAAACTCCAGGTAGTGAAACGAGCACACCAGTATGGGAGATGTGCATGTGTACAGTTTCAAGCAGCACCTCTTTGTGGACACTTGGAAACAGCGCTGTGAAAAAATTTCGTACGAAGCGGGATTTGGCCAAAGTTGAAAGACCTTCCAAAACCAACCCTAAAGAACTTAGCCAAACAATGAATGTTGCAATAAGCTCCTCCAGGAAAGGTGCCTCTATGACACAACCCCCGAGCAGGTAGCTACATTCTGCACAGTACAAAAGGCATATGAATTCCAGGCTGAAAACTCACTCCAGAAGGATGAAATGCATGTGTTTCTCTCTGAAAGAACACTCAGCCACCAGGCTTTTGCTTGCTCCTTCAAGGTCTTTCTAGAAACGTGTGTTTTCATTGCTGGAATACGTTTTGGGATGCATTGTTTCTATCTCTTGCAAGCCTCATGTTGTTTCTTACACAATGTGGGAAAACAAGGGGTATGTTTCCCAAATCACTTGAAATCCAGGAAAACACACAGTGCATCTCTCTTGCCCAAACACGCTCTCTGACCTAATGCGTTGAGAACATTCAAGAAAGCAGAAAAGAAGAGCATTTTGCACTGAATTTCAGACGGGCATGTACAAAAAGTCATTTCTATCGGTTGCAGAGTGCAAAAGCGTGATTGCCTTCGTGCTCTCGATGAAACCCTTACATTTCCAAGTACCTCAATTAGGACTTTCCCAAAAAGATGTGTTTGAGTGTCTGTTGTGAAAGGAGCTCTAACTTGTGTATTCAGTGCTGGAGAGTGACACACTCTACACAGGCTACAAGGCGTTTTGAGAGCACCAACATGCTTCACACTGAAACTGCTACAAGGTGTGTGTAGCATGCTGAATGAAGGCTTGTCATTTCAAAGGAAGAAGAGGAAACCAAACTCCAGGTAGTGAAACGAGCACACCAGTATGGGAGATGTGCATGTGTACAGTTTCAAGCAGCACCTCTTTGTGGACACTTGGAAACAGCGCTGTGAAAAAATTTCGTACGAAGCGGGATTTGGCCAAAGTTGAAAGACCTTCCAAAACCAACCCTAAAGAACTTAGCCAAACAATGAATGTTGCAATAAGCTCCTCCAGGAAAGGTGCCTCTATGACACAACCCCCGAGCAGGTAGCTACATTCTGCACAGTACAAAAGGCATATGAATTCCAGGCTGAAAACTCACTCCAGAAGGATGAAATGCATGTGTTTCTCTCTGAAAGAACACTCAGCCACCAGGCTTTTGCTTGCTCCTTCAAGGTCTTTCTAGAAACGTGTGTTTTCATTGCTGGAATACGTTTTGGGATGCATTGTTTCTATCTCTTGCAAGCCTCATGTTGTTTCTTACACAATGTGGGAAAACAAGGGGTATGTTTCCCAAATCACTTGAAATCCAGGAAAACACACAGTGCATCTCTCTTGCCCAAACACGCTCTCTCACCTAATGCGTTGAGAACATTCAAGAAAGCAGAAAAGAAGGGCATTTTGCACTGAATTTCAGACGGGCATGTACAAAAAGTCATTTCTATCGGTTGCAGAGTGCAAAAGCGTGATTGCCTTCGTGCTCTCGATGAAACCCTTACATTTCCAAGTACCTCAATTAGGACTTTCCCAAAAAGATGTGTTTGAGTGTCTGTTGTGAAAGGAGCTCTAACTTGTGTATTCAGTGCTGGAGAGTGACACACTCTACACAGGCTACAAGGCGTTTTGAGAGCACCAACATGCTTCACACTGAAACTGCTACAAGGTGTGTGTAGCATGCTGAATGAAGGCTTGTCATTTCAAAGGAAGAAGAGGAAACCAAACTCCAGGTAGTGAAACGAGCACACCAGTATGGGAGATGTGCATGTGTACAGTTTCAAGCAGCACCTCTTTGTGGACACTTGGAAACAGCGCTGTGAAAAAATTTCGTACGAAGCGGGATTTGGCCAAAGTTGAAAGACCTTCCAAAACCAACCCTAAAGAACTTAGCCAAACAATGAATGTTGCAATAAGCTCCTCCAGGAAAGGTGCCTCTATGACACAACCCCCGAGCAGGTAGCTACATTCTGCACAGTACAAAAGGCATATGAATTCCAGGCTGAAAACTCACTCCAGAAGGATGAAATGCATGTGTTTCTCTCTGAAAGAACACTCAGCCACCAGGCTTTTGCTTGCTCCTTCAAGGTCTTTCTAGAAACGTGTGTTTTCATTGCTGGAATACGTTTTGGGATGCATTGTTTCTATCTCTTGCAAGCCTCATGTTGTTTCTTACACAATGTGGGAAAACAAGGGGTATGTTTCCCAAATCACTTGAAATCCAGGAAAACACACAGTGCATCTCTCTTGCCCAAACACGCTCTCTGACCTAATGCGTTGAGAACATTCAAGAAAGCAGAAAAGAAGAGCATTTTGCACTGAATTTCAGACGGGCATGTACAAAAAGTCATTTCTATCGGTTGCAGAGTGCAAAAGCGTGATTGCCTTCGTGCTCTCGATGAAACCCTTACATTTCCAAGTACCTCAATTAGGACTTTCCCAAAAAGATGTGTTTGAGTGTCTGTTGTGAAAGGAGCTCTAACTTGTGTATTCAGTGCTGGAGAGTGACACACTCTACACAGGCTACAAGGCGTTTTGAGAGCACCAACATGCTTCACACTGAAACTGCTACAAGGTGTGTGTAGCATGCTGAATGAAGGCTTGTCATTTCAAAGGAAGAAGAGGAAACCAAACTCCAGGTAGTGAAACGAGCACACCAGTATGGGAGATGTGCATGTGTACAGTTTCAAGCAGCACCTCTTTGTGGACACTTGGAAACAGCGCTGTGAAAAAATTTCGTACGAAGCGGGATTTGGCCAAAGTTGAAAGACCTTCCAAAACCAACCCTAAAGAACTTAGCCAAACAATGAATGTTGCAATAAGCTCCTCCAGGAAAGGTGCCTCTATGACACAACCCCCGAGCAGGTAGCTACATTCTGCACAGTACAAAAGGCATATGAATTCCAGGCTGAAAACTCACTCCAGAAGGATGAAATGCATGTGTTTCTCTCTGAAAGAACACTCAGCCACCAGGCTTTTGCTTGCTCCTTCAAGGTCTTTCTAGAAACGTGTGTTTTCATTGCTGGAATACGTTTTGGGATGCATTGTTTCTATCTCTTGCAAGCCTCATGTTGTTTCTTACACAATGTGGGAAAACAAGGGGTATGTTTCCCAAATCACTTGAAATCCAGGAAAACACACAGTGCATCTCTCTTGCCCAAACACGCTCTCTCACCTAATGCGTTGAGAACATTCAAGAAAGCAGAAAAGAAGGGCATTTTGCACTGAATTTCAGACGGGCATGTACAAAAAGTCATTTCTATCGGTTGCAGAGTGCAAAAGCGTGATTGCCTTCGTGCTCTCGATGAAACCCTTACATTTCCAAGTACCTCAATTAGGACTTTCCCAAAAAGATGTGTTTGAGTGTCTGTTGTGAAAGGAGCTCTAACTTGTGTATTCAGTGCTGGAGAGTGACACACTCTACACAGGCTACAAGGCGTTTTGAGAGCACCAACATGCTTCACACTGAAACTGCTACAAGGTGTGTGTAGCATGCTGAATGAAGGCTTGTCATTTCAAAGGAAGAAGAGGAAACCAAACTCCAGGTAGTGAAACGAGCACACCAGTATGGGAGATGTGCATGTGTACAGTTTCAAGCAGCACCTCTTTGTGGACACTTGGAAACAGCGCTGTGAAAAAATTTCGTACGAAGCGGGATTTGGCCAAAGTTGAAAGACCTTCCAAAACCAACCCTAAAGAACTTAGCCAAACAATGAATGTTGCAATAAGCTCCTCCAGGAAAGGTGCCTCTATGACACAACCCCCGAGCAGGTAGCTACATTCTGCACAGTACAAAAGGCATATGAATTCCAGGCTGAAAACTCACTCCAGAAGGATGAAATGCATGTGTTTCTCTCTGAAAGAACACTCAGCCACCAGGCTTTTGCTTGCTCCTTCAAGGTCTTTCTAGAAACGTGTGTTTTCATTGCTGGAATACGTTTTGGGATGCATTGTTTCTATCTCTTGCAAGCCTCATGTTGTTTCTTACACAATGTGGGAAAACAAGGGGTATGTTTCCCAAATCACTTGAAATCCAGGAAAACACACAGTGCATCTCTCTTGCCCAAACACGCTCTCTGACCTAATGCGTTGAGAACATTCAAGAAAGCAGAAAAGAAGAGCATTTTGCACTGAATTTCAGACGGGCATGTACAAAAAGTCATTTCTATCGGTTGCAGAGTGCAAAAGCGTGATTGCCTTCGTGCTCTCGATGAAACCCTTACATTTCCAAGTACCTCAATTAGGACTTTCCCAAAAAGATGTGTTTGAGTGTCTGTTGTGAAAGGAGCTCTAACTTGTGTATTCAGTGCTGGAGAGTGACACACTCTACACAGGCTACAAGGCGTTTTGAGAGCACCAACATGCTTCACACTGAAACTGCTACAAGGTGTGTGTAGCATGCTGAATGAAGGCTTGTCATTTCAAAGGAAGAAGAGGAAACCAAACTCCAGGTAGTGAAACGAGCACACCAGTATGGGAGATGTGCATGTGTACAGTTTCAAGCAGCACCTCTTTGTGGACACTTGGAAACAGCGCTGTGAAAAAATTTCGTACGAAGCGGGATTTGGCCAAAGTTGAAAGACCTTCCAAAACCAACCCTAAAGAACTTAGCCAAACAATGAATGTTGCAATAAGCTCCTCCAGGAAAGGTGCCTCTATGACACAACCCCCGAGCAGGTAGCTACATTCTGCACAGTACAAAAGGCATATGAATTCCAGGCTGAAAACTCACTCCAGAAGGATGAAATGCATGTGTTTCTCTCTGAAAGAACACTCAGCCACCAGGCTTTTGCTTGCTCCTTCAAGGTCTTTCTAGAAACGTGTGTTTTCATTGCTGGAATACGTTTTGGGATGCATTGTTTCTATCTCTTGCAAGCCTCATGTTGTTTCTTACACAATGTGGGAAAACAAGGGGTATGTTTCCCAAATCACTTGAAATCCAGGAAAACACACAGTGCATCTCTCTTGCCCAAACACGCTCTCTCACCTAATGCGTTGAGAACATTCAAGAAAGCAGAAAAGAAGGGCATTTTGCACTGAATTTCAGACGGGCATGTACAAAAAGTCATTTCTATCGGTTGCAGAGTGCAAAAGCGTGATTGCCTTCGTGCTCTCGATGAAACCCTTACATTTCCAAGTACCTCAATTAGGACTTTCCCAAAAAGATGTGTTTGAGTGTCTGTTGTGAAAGGAGCTCTAACTTGTGTATTCAGTGCTGGAGAGTGACACACTCTACACAGGCTACAAGGCGTTTTGAGAGCACCAACATGCTTCACACTGAAACTGCTACAAGGTGTGTGTAGCATGCTGAATGAAGGCTTGTCATTTCAAAGGAAGAAGAGGAAACCAAACTCCAGGTAGTGAAACGAGCACACCAGTATGGGAGATGTGCATGTGTACAGTTTCAAGCAGCACCTCTTTGTGGACACTTGGAAACAGCGCTGTGAAAAAATTTCGTACGAAGCGGGATTTGGCCAAAGTTGAAAGACCTTCCAAAACCAACCCTAAAGAACTTAGCCAAACAATGAATGTTGCAATAAGCTCCTCCAGGAAAGGTGCCTCTATGACACAACCCCCGAGCAGGTAGCTACATTCTGCACAGTACAAAAGGCATATGAATTCCAGGCTGAAAACTCACTCCAGAAGGATGAAATGCATGTGTTTCTCTCTGAAAGAACACTCAGCCACCAGGCTTTTGCTTGCTCCTTCAAGGTCTTTCTAGAAACGTGTGTTTTCATTGCTGGAATACGTTTTGGGATGCATTGTTTCTATCTCTTGCAAGCCTCATGTTGTTTCTTACACAATGTGGGAAAACAAGGGGTATGTTTCCCAAATCACTTGAAATCCAGGAAAACACACAGTGCATCTCTCTTGCCCAAACACGCTCTCTCACCTAATGCGTTGAGAACATTCAAGAAAGCAGAAAAGAAGGGCATTTTGCACTGAATTTCAGACGGGCATGTACAAAAAGTCATTTCTATCGGTTGCAGAGTGCAAAAGCGTGATTGCCTTCGTGCTCTCGATGAAACCCTTACATTTCCAAGTACCTCAATTAGGACTTTCCCAAAAAGATGTGTTTGAGTGTCTGTTGTGAAAGGAGCTCTAACTTGTGTATTCAGTGCTGGAGAGTGACACACTCTACACAGGCTACAAGGCGTTTTGAGAGCACCAACATGCTTCACACTGAAACTGCTACAAGGTGTGTGTAGCATGCTGAATGAAGGCTTGTCATTTCAAAGGAAGAAGAGGAAACCAAACTCCAGGTAGTGAAACGAGCACACCAGTATGGGAGATGTGCATGTGTACAGTTTCAAGCAGCACCTCTTTGTGGACACTTGGAAACAGCGCTGTGAAAAAATTTCGTACGAAGCGGGATTTGGCCAAAGTTGAAAGACCTTCCAAAACCAACCCTAAAGAACTTAGCCAAACAATGAATGTTGCAATAAGCTCCTCCAGGAAAGGTGCCTCTATGACACAACCCCCGAGCAGGTAGCTACATTCTGCACAGTACAAAAGGCATATGAATTCCAGGCTGAAAACTCACTCCAGAAGGATGAAATGCATGTGTTTCTCTCTGAAAGAACACTCAGCCACCAGGCTTTTGCTTGCTCCTTCAAGGTCTTTCTAGAAACGTGTGTTTTCATTGCTGGAATACGTTTTGGGATGCATTGTTTCTATCTCTTGCAAGCCTCATGTTGTTTCTTACACAATGTGGGAAAACAAGGGGTATGTTTCCCAAATCACTTGAAATCCAGGAAAACACACAGTGCATCTCTCTTGCCCAAACACGCTCTCTGACCTAATGCGTTGAGAACATTCAAGAAAGCAGAAAAGAAGAGCATTTTGCACTGAATTTCAGACGGGCATGTACAAAAAGTCATTTCTATCGGTTGCAGAGTGCAAAAGCGTGATTGCCTTCGTGCTCTCGATGAAACCCTTACATTTCCAAGTACCTCAATTAGGACTTTCCCAAAAAGATGTGTTTGAGTGTCTGTTGTGAAAGGAGCTCTAACTTGTGTATTCAGTGCTGGAGAGTGACACACTCTACACAGGCTACAAGGCGTTTTGAGAGCACCAACATGCTTCACACTGAAACTGCTACAAGGTGTGTGTAGCATGCTGAATGAAGGCTTGTCATTTCAAAGGAAGAAGAGGAAACCAAACTCCAGGTAGTGAAACGAGCACACCAGTATGGGAGATGTGCATGTGTACAGTTTCAAGCAGCACCTCTTTGTGGACACTTGGAAACAGCGCTGTGAAAAAATTTCGTACGAAGCGGGATTTGGCCAAAGTTGAAAGACCTTCCAAAACCAACCCTAAAGAACTTAGCCAAACAATGAATGTTGCAATAAGCTCCTCCAGGAAAGGTGCCTCTATGACACAACCCCCGAGCAGGTAGCTACATTCTGCACAGTACAAAAGGCATATGAATTCCAGGCTGAAAACTCACTCCAGAAGGATGAAATGCATGTGTTTCTCTCTGAAAGAACACTCAGCCACCAGGCTTTTGCTTGCTCCTTCAAGGTCTTTCTAGAAACGTGTGTTTTCATTGCTGGAATACGTTTTGGGATGCATTGTTTCTATCTCTTGCAAGCCTCATGTTGTTTCTTACACAATGTGGGAAAACAAGGGGTATGTTTCCCAAATCACTTGAAATCCAGGAAAACACACAGTGCATCTCTCTTGCCCAAACACGCTCTCTCACCTAATGCGTTGAGAACATTCAAGAAAGCAGAAAAGAAGGGCATTTTGCACTGAATTTCAGACGGGCATGTACAAAAAGTCATTTCTATCGGTTGCAGAGTGCAAAAGCGTGATTGCCTTCGTGCTCTCGATGAAACCCTTACATTTCCAAGTACCTCAATTAGGACTTTCCCAAAAAGATGTGTTTGAGTGTCTGTTGTGAAAGGAGCTCTAACTTGTGTATTCAGTGCTGGAGAGTGACACACTCTACACAGGCTACAAGGCGTTTTGAGAGCACCAACATGCTTCACACTGAAACTGCTACAAGGTGTGTGTAGCATGCTGAATGAAGGCTTGTCATTTCAAAGGAAGAAGAGGAAACCAAACTCCAGGTAGTGAAACGAGCACACCAGTATGGGAGATGTGCATGTGTACAGTTTCAAGCAGCACCTCTTTGTGGACACTTGGAAACAGCGCTGTGAAAAAATTTCGTACGAAGCGGGATTTGGCCAAAGTTGAAAGACCTTCCAAAACCAACCCTAAAGAACTTAGCCAAACAATGAATGTTGCAATAAGCTCCTCCAGGAAAGGTGCCTCTCTGACACAACCCCCGAGCAGGTAGCTACATTCTGCACAGTACAAAAGGCATATGAATTCCAGGCTGAAAACTCACTCCAGAAGGATGAAATGCATGTGTTTCTCTCTGAAAGAACACTCAGCCACCAGGCTTTTGCTTGCTCCTTCAAGGTCTTTCTAGAAACGTGTGTTTTCATTGCTGGAATACGTTTTGGGATGCATTGTTTCTATCTCTTGCAAGCCTCATGTTGTTTCTTACACAATGTGGGAAAACAAGGGGTATGTTTCCCAAATCACTTGAAATCCAGGAAAACACACAGTGCATCTCTCTTGCCCAAACACGCTCTCTCACCTAATGCGTTGAGAACATTCAAGAAAGCAGAAAAGAAGGGCATTTTGCACTGAATTTCAGACGGGCATGTACAAAAAGTCATTTCTATCGGTTGCAGAGTGCAAAAGCGTGATTGCCTTCGTGCTCTCGATGAAACCCTTACATTTCCAAGTACCTCAATTAGGACTTTCCCAAAAAGATGTGTTTGAGTGTCTGTTGTGAAAGGAGCTCTAACTTGTGTATTCAGTGCTGGAGAGTGACACACTCTACACAGGCTACAAGGCGTTTTGAGAGCACCAACATGCTTCACACTGAAACTGCTACAAGGTGTGTGTAGCATGCTGAATGAAGGCTTGTCATTTCAAAGGAAGAAGAGGAAACCAAACTCCAGGTAGTGAAACGAGCACACCAGTATGGGAGATGTGCATGTGTACAGTTTCAAGCAGCACCTCTTTGTGGACACTTGGAAACAGCGCTGTGAAAAAATTTCGTACGAAGCGGGATTTGGCCAAAGTTGAAAGACCTTCCAAAACCAACCCTAAAGAACTTAGCCAAACAATGAATGTTGCAATAAGCTCCTCCAGGAAAGGTGCCTCTATGACACAACCCCCGAGCAGGTAGCTACATTCTGCACAGTACAAAAGGCATATGAATTCCAGGCTGAAAACTCACTCCAGAAGGATGAAATGCATGTGTTTCTCTCTGAAAGAACACTCAGCCACCAGGCTTTTGCTTGCTCCTTCAAGGTCTTTCTAGAAACGTGTGTTTTCATTGCTGGAATACGTTTTGGGATGCATTGTTTCTATCTCTTGCAAGCCTCATGTTGTTTCTTACACAATGTGGGAAAACAAGGGGTATGTTTCCCAAATCACTTGAAATCCAGGAAAACACACAGTGCATCTCTCTTGCCCAAACACGCTCTCTGACCTAATGCGTTGAGAACATTCAAGAAAGCAGAAAAGAAGAGCATTTTGCACTGAATTTCAGACGGGCATGTACAAAAAGTCATTTCTATCGGTTGCAGAGTGCAAAAGCGTGATTGCCTTCGTGCTCTCGATGAAACCCTTACATTTCCAAGTACCTCAATTAGGACTTTCCCAAAAAGATGTGTTTGAGTGTCTGTTGTGAAAGGAGCTCTAACTTGTGTATTCAGTGCTGGAGAGTGACACACTCTACACAGGCTACAAGGCGTTTTGAGAGCACCAACATGCTTCACACTGAAACTGCTACAAGGTGTGTGTAGCATGCTGAATGAAGGCTTGTCATTTCAAAGGAAGAAGAGGAAACCAAACTCCAGGTAGTGAAACGAGCACACCAGTATGGGAGATGTGCATGTGTACAGTTTCAAGCAGCACCTCTTTGTGGACACTTGGAAACAGCGCTGTGAAAAAATTTCGTACGAAGCGGGATTTGGCCAAAGTTGAAAGACCTTCCAAAACCAACCCTAAAGAACTTAGCCAAACAATGAATGTTGCAATAAGCTCCTCCAGGAAAGGTGCCTCTATGACACAACCCCCGAGCAGGTAGCTACATTCTGCACAGTACAAAAGGCATATGAATTCCAGGCTGAAAACTCACTCCAGAAGGATGAAATGCATGTGTTTCTCTCTGAAAGAACACTCAGCCACCAGGCTTCTGCTTGCTCCTTCAAGGTCTTTCTAGAAACGTGTGTTTTCATTGCTGGAATACGTTTTGGGATGCATTGTTTCTATCTCTTGCAAGCCTCATGTTGTTTCTTACACAATGTGGGAAAACAAGGGGTATGTTTCCCAAATCACTTGAAATCCAGGAAAACACACAGTGCATCTCTCTTGCCCAAACACGCTCTCTCACCTAATGCGTTGAGAACATTCAAGAAAGCAGAAAAGAAGGGCATTTTGCACTGAATTTCAGACGGGCATGTACAAAAAGTCATTTCTATCGGTTGCAGAGTGCAAAAGCATGATTCCCTTTAGGCTCTCGAAGAGACCCTTACATTTCCAAGTGACCTGAATTAGGACTTTCCCAAAAAGATGTGTTTGCGTGTCTGTGGCGAAAGGAGCTCTAAGTTGTGTATTCAGTGTTGGAGAGTGACACACTGTACACAGGCTACACAGCGTTTTGAGAGCACCAACATGCTTCACACTGAAACTGCTACAAGGTGTGTGTAGCATGCTGAATGAAGGCTTGTCATTTCAAAGAAAGAAGAGGAAACCAAACTCCAGGTAGTGAATCGAGCACACCAGTATGGGAGAGTGCATGTGTACAGTTTCAAGCAGCACCTCTTTGTGGACACTTGGAAACAGCGCTGTGAAAAAATTTCGTACGAAGCGGGATTTGGCCAAAGTTGAAAGACCTTCCAAAACCAACCCTAAAGAACTTAGCCAAACAATGAATGTTGCAATAAGCTCCTCCAGGAAAGGTGCCTCTATGACACAACCCCCGAGCAGGTAGCTACATTCTGCACAGTACAAAAGGCATATGAATTCCAGGCTGAAAACTCACTCCAGAAGGATGAAATGCATGTGTTTCTCTCTGAAAGAACACTCAGCCACCAGGCTTTTGCTTGCTGCTTCAAGGTCTTTGTAGAAACGTGTGTTTTCACTGCTAGAATACGTTTTGGGATGCATTGTTTCTATCTCTTGCAAGCCTCATGTTGTTTCTTACACAATGTGGGAAAACAAGGAATATGTTTCCAAAATCACTTGAAATCCAGGAAAACACACACTGCATCTCTCTTGCTCAAACACGCTCTCAGACCTAATGCGTTGAGAACATTCAAGAAAGCAGAAAAGAAGGGCATTTTGGAGAGAATTTCAGACGGGCATGTACAAAAAGTCATTTCTATCGGTTGCAGAGTGCAAAAGCATGATTCCCTTTAGGCTCTCAAAGAGACCCTTACATTTCCAAGTGACCTGAATTAGGACTTTCCCAAAAAGATATGTTTGCGTGTCTGTGGCAAAAGGAGCTCTAAGTTGTGTATTCAGTGTTGGAGAGTGACACACTGTACACAGGCTACACAGCGTTTTGAGAGCACCAACATGCTTCACACTGAAACTGCTACAAGGTGTGTGTAGCATGCTGAATGAAGGCTTGTCATTTCAAAGAAAGAAGAGGAAACCAAACTCCAGGTAGTGAAACGAGCACACCAGTATGGGAGATGTGCATGTGTACAGTTTCAAGCAGCACCTCTTTGTGGACACTTGGAAACAGCGCTGTGAAAAAATTTCGTACGAAGCGGGATTTGGCCAAAGTTGAAAGACCTTCCAAAACCAACCCTAAAGAACTTAGCCAAACAATGAATGTTGCAATAAGCTCCTCCAGGAAAGGTGCCTCTATGACACAACCCCCGAGCAGGTAGCTACATTCTGCACAGTACAAAAGGCATATGAATTCCAGGCTGAAAACTCACTCCAGAAGGATGAAATGCATGTGTTTCTCTCTGAAAGAACACTCAGCCACCAGGCTTTTGCTTGCTGCTTCAAGGTCTTTGTAGAAACGTGTGTTTTCACTGCTAGAATACGTTTTGGGATGCATTGTTTCTATCTCTTGCAAGCCTCATGTTGTTTCTTACACAATGTGGGAAAACAAGGAATATGTTTCCAAAATCACTTGAAATCCAGGAAAACACACACTGCATCTCTCTTGCTCAAACACGCTCTCAGACCTAATGCGTTGAGAACATTCAAGAAAGCAGAAAAGAAGGGCATTTTGGAGAGAATTTCAGACGGGCATGTACAAAAAGTCATTTCTATCGGTTGCAGAGTGCAAAAGCATGATTCCCTTTAGGCTCTCAAAGAGACCCTTACATTTCCAAGTGACCTGAATTAGGACTTTCCCAAAAAGATATGTTTGCGTGTCTGTGGCAAAAGGAGCTCTAAGTTGTGTATTCAGTGTTGGAGAGTGACACACTGTACACAGGCTACACAGCGTTTTGAGAGCACCAACATGCTTCACACTGAAACTGCTACAAGGTGTGTGTAGCATGCTGAATGAAGGCTTGTCATTTCAAAGAAAGAAGAGGAAACCAAACTCCAGGTAGTGAAACGAGCACACCAGTATGGGAGATGTGCATGTGTACAGTTTCAAGCAGCACCTCTTTGTGGACACTTGGAAACAGCGCTGTGAAAAAATTTCGTACGAAGCGGGATTTGGCCAAAGTTGAAAGACCTTCCAAAACCAACCCTAAAGAACTTAGGCAAACAATGAATGTTGCAATAAGCTCCTCCAGGAAAGGTGCCTCTATGACACAACCCCCGAGCAGGTAGCTACATTCTGCACAGTACAAAAGGCATATGAATTCCAGGCTGAAAACTCACTCCAGAAGGATGAAATGCATGTGTTTCTCTCTGAAAGAACACTCAGCCACCAGGCTTTTGCTTGCTGCTTCAAGGTCTTTGTAGAAACGTGTGTTTTCACTGCTGGAATACGTTTTGGAATGCATTGTTTCTATCTCTTGCAAGCCTCATGTTGTTTCTTACACAATGTGGGAAAACAAGGAATATGTTTCCAAAATCACTTGAAATCCAGGAAAACACACACTGCATCTCTCTTGCTCAAACACGCTCTCTGACCTAATGCGTTGAGAATATTCAAGAAAGCAGAAAAGAAGGGCATTTTGCAGTGAATTTCAGACGGGCATGTACAAAAAGTCATTTCTATCGGTTGTAGAGTGCAAAAGCATGATTCCCTTTAGGCTCTCGAAGAGACCCTTACATTTCCAAGTGACCTGAATTAGGACTTTCCCAAAAAGATATGTTTGCGTGTCTGTGGCGAAAGGAGCTCTAAGTTGTGTATTCAGTGTTGGAGAGTGACACACTGTACACAGGCTACACAGCGTTTTGAGAGCACCAACATGCTTCACACTGAAACTGCTACAAGGTGTGTGTAGCATGCTGAATGAAGGCTTGTCATTTCAAAGAAAGAAGAGGAAACCAAACTCCAGGTAGTGAAACGAGCACACCAGTATGGGAGATGTGCATGTGTACAGTTTCAAGCAGCACCTCTTTGTGGACACTTGGAAACAGCGCTGTGAAAAAATTTCTTACGAAGCGGGATTTGGCCAAAGTTGAAAGACCTTCCAAAACCAACCCTAAAGAACTTAGCCAAACAATGAATGTTGCAATAAGCTCCTCCAGGAAAGGTGCCTCTATGACACAACCCCCGAGCAGGTAGCTACATTCTGCACAGTACAAAAGGCATATGAATTCCAGGCTGAAAACTCACTCCAGAAGGATGAAATGCATGTGTTTCTCTCTGAAAGAACACTCAGCCACCAGGCTTTTGCTTGCTGCTTCAAGGTCTTTGTAGAAACGTGTGTTTTCACTGCTGGAATACGTTTTGGGATGCATTGTTTCTATCTCTTGCAAGCCTCATGTTGTTTCTTACACAATGTGGGAAAACAAGGAATATGTTTCCCAAATCACTTGAAATCCAGGAAAACACACACTGCATCTCTCTTGCTCAAACACGCTCTCTGACCTAATGCGTTGAGAACATTCAAGAAAGCAGAAAAGAAGGGCATTTTGCAGAGAATTTCAGACGGGCATGTACAAAAAGTCATTTCTATCGGTTGCAGAGTGCAAAAGCGTGATTCCCTTTAGGCTCTCAAAGAGACCCTTACATTTCCAAGTGACCTGAATTAGGACTTTCCCAAAAAGATATGTTTGCGTGTCTGTGGCGAAAGGAGCTCTAAGTTGTGTATTCAGTGTTGGAGAGTGACACACTCTACACAGGCTACACAGCGTTTTGAGAGCACCAACATGCTTCACACTGAAACTGCTACAAGGTGTGTGTAGCATGCTGAATGAAGGCTTGTCATTTCAAAGAAAGAAGAGGAAACCAAACTCCAGGTAGTGAAACGAGCACACCAGTATGGGAGATGTGCATGTGTACAGTTTCAAACAGCCCCTCTTTGTGGACACTTGGAAACAGCGCTGTGAAAAAATTTCGTACGAAGCGGGATTTGGCCAAAGTTGAAAGACCTTCCAAAACCAACCCTAAAGAACTTAGCCAAACAATGAATGTTGCAATAAGCTCCTCCAGGAAAGGTGCCTCTATGACACAATCCCCGAGCAGGTAGCTACATTCTGCACAGTACAAAAGGCATATGAATTCCAGGCTGAAAACTCACTCCAGAAGGAAGAAATGCATGTGTTTCTCTCTGAAAGAACACTCAGCCACCAGGCTTTGCATGCTGCTTCAAGGTCTTTGTAGAAACGTGTGTTTTCACTGCTGGAATACGTTTTGGGATGCATTGTTTCTATCTCTTGCAAGCCTCATGTTGTTTCTTACACAATGTGGGAAAACAAGGACTATGTTTCCCAAATCACTTGAAATCCAGGAAAACACACACTGCATCTCTCTTGCTCAAACACGCTCTCTGACCTAATGCGTTGAGAACATTCAAAAAAGCAGAAAAGAAGGGCATTTTGCAGTGAATTTCAGACAGGCATGTACAAAAAGTCATTTCTATCGGTTGCAGAGTGCAAAAGCGTGATTGCCTTCATGCTCTCGATGAAACCCTTACATTTCCAAGTGACCTGAATTAGGACTTTCCCAAAAAGATATGTTTGCGTGTCTGTGGCGAAAGGAGCTCTAAGTTGTGTATTCAGTGTTGGAGAGTGACACACTGTACACAGGCTACACAGCGTTTTGAGAGCACCAACATGCTTCACACTGAAACTGCTACAAGGTGTGTGTAGCATGCTGAATGAAGGCTTGTCATTTCAAAGAAAGAAGAGGACACCAAACTCCAGGTAGTGAAACGAGCACACCAGTATGGGAGATGTGCATGTGTACAGTTTCAAGCAGCACCTCTTTGTGGACATTTGGAAACAGCGCTGTGAAAAAATTTCGTACGAAGCGGGATTTGGCCAAAGTTGAAAGACCTTCCAAAACCAACCCTAAAGAACTTAGCCAAACAATGAATGTTGCAATAAGCTCCTCCAGGAAAGGTGCCTCTATGACACAACCCCCGAGCAGGTAGCTACATTCTGCACAGTACAAAAGGCATATGAATTCCAGGCTGAAAACTCACTCCAGAAGGATGAAATGCATGTGTTTCTCTCTGAAAGAACACTCAGCCACCAGGCTTTTGCTTGCTCCTTCAAGGTCTTTGTAGAAACGTGTGTTTTCACTGCTGGAATACGTTTTGGGATGCATTGTTTCTATCTCTTGCAAGCCTCATGTTGTTTCTTACACAATGTGGGAAAACAAGGAATATGTTTCCCAAATCACTTGAAATCCAGGAAAACACACACTGCATCTCTCTTGCTCAAACACGCTCTCTCACCTAATGCGTTGAGAACATTCAAGAAAGCAGAAAAGAAGGGCATTTTGCAGAGAATTTCAGACGGGCATGTACAAAAAGTCATTTCTATCGGTTGCAGAGTGCAAAAGCGTGATTGCCTTCAGGCTCTCGATGAAACCCTTACATTTCCAAGTGACCTGAATTAGGACTTTCCAAAAAGATGTGTTTGCGTGTCTGTGGTGAAAGGAGCTCTAAGTTGTGTATTCAGTGTTGAAGAGTGAAACACTCTACACAGGCTACACAGCGTTTTGAGAGCACCAACATGCTTCACACTGAAAATGCTACAAGGTGTGTGTAACATGCTGAATGAAGGCTTGTCATTTCAAAGAAAGAAGAGGAAACCAAACTCCAGGTAGTGAAACGAGCACACCAGTATGGGAGATGTGCATGTGTACAGTTTCAAGCAGCACCTCTTTGTGGACACTTGGAAACAGCGCTGTGAAAAAATTTCGTACGAAGCGGGATTTGGCCAAAGTTGAAAGACCTTCCAAAACCAACCCTAAAGAACTTAGCCAAACAATGAATGTTGCAATAAGCTCCTCCAGGAAAGGTGCCTCTATGACACAACCCCCGAGCAGGTAGCTACATTCTGCACAGTACAAAAGGCATATGAATTCCAGGCTGAAAACTCACTCCAGAAGGATGAAATGCATGTGTTTATCTCTGAAAGAACACTCAGCCACCAGGCTTTGCTTGCTGCTTCAAGGTCTTTGTAGAAACGTGTGTTTTCACTGCTGGAATACGTTTTGGGATGCATTGTTTCTATCTCTTGCAAGCCTCATGTTGTTTCTTACACAATGTGGGAAAACAAGGAATATGTTTCCCAAATCACTTGAAATCCAGGAAAACACACACTGCATCTCTCTTGCTCAAACACGCTCTCTGACCTAATGCGTTGAGAACATTCAAGAAAGCAGAAAAGAAGGGCATTTTGCAGAGAATTTCAGACGGGCATGTACAAAAAGTCATTTCTATCGGTTGCAGAGTGCAAAAGCATGATTCCCTTTAGGCTCTCAAAGAGACCCTTACATTTCCAAGTGACCTGAATTAGGACTTTCCCAAAAAGATATGTTTGCGTGTCTGTGGCAAAAGGAGCTCTAAGTTGTGTATTCAGTGTTGGAGAGTGACACACTGTACACAGGCTACACAGCGTTTTGAGAGCACCAACATGCTTCACACTGAAACTGCTACAAGGTGTGTGTAGCATGCTGAATGAAGGCTTGTCATTTCAAAGAAAGAAGAGGAAACCAAACTCCAGGTAGTGAAACGAGCACACCAGTATGGGAGATGTGCATGTGTACAGTTTCAAGCAGCACCTCTTTGTGGACACTTGGAAACAGCGCTGTGAAAAAATTTCGTACGAAGCGGGATTTGGCCAAAGTTGAAAGACCTTCCAAAACCAACCCTAAAGAACTTAGCCAAACAATGAATGTTGCAATAAGCTCCTCCAGGAAAGGTGCCTCTATGACACAACCCCCGAGCAGGTAGCTACATTCTGCACAGTACAAAAGGCATATGAATTCCATGCTGAAAACTCACTCCAGAAGGATGAAATGCATGTGTTTCTCTCTGAAAGAACACTCAGCCACCAGGCTTTTGCTTGCTCCTTCAAGGTCTTTGTAGAAACGTGTGTTTTCACTGCTGGAATACGTTTTGGGATGCATTGTTTCTATCTCTTGCAAGCCTCATGTTGTTTCTTACACAATGTGGGAAAACAAGGAATATGTTTCCCAAATCACTTGAAATCCAGGAAAACACACACTGCATCTCTCTTGCTCAAACACGCTCTCTGACCTAATGCGTTGAGAACATTCAAGAAAGCAGAAAAGAAGGGCATTTTGCAGTGAATTTCAGACGGGCATGTACAAAAAGTCATTTCTATCGGTTGCAGAGTGCAAAAGCATGATTCCCTTTAGGCTCTCGAAGAGACCCTTACATTTCCAAGTGACCTGAATTAGGACTTTCCCAAAAAGATATGTTTGCGTGTCTGTGGCGAAAGGAGCTCTAAGTTGTGTATTCAGTGTTGGAGAGTGACACACTGTACACAGGCTACACAGCGTTTTGAGAGCACCAACATGCTTCACACTGAAACTGCTACAAGGTGTGTGTAGCATGCTGAATGAAGGCTTGTCATTTCAAAGAAAGAAGAGGAAACCAAACTCCAGGTAGTGAAACGAGCACACCAGTATGGGAGATGTGCATGTGTACAATTTCAAGCAGCACCTCTTTGTGGACACTTGGAAACAGCGCTGTGAAAAAATTTCGTACGAAGCGGGATTTGGCCAAAGTTGAAAGACCTTCCAAAACCAACCCTAAAGAACTTAGCCAAACAATGAATGTTGCAATAAGCTCCTCCAGGAAAGGTGCCTCTATGACACAACCCCCGAGCAGGTAGCTACATTCTGCACAGTACAAAAGGCATATGAATTCCAGGCTGAAAACTCACTCCAGAAGGATGAAATGCATGTGTTTCTCTCTGAAAGAACACTCAGCCACCAGGCTTTTGCTTGCTGCTTCAAGGTCTTTGTAGAAACGTGTGTTTTCACTGCTGGAATACGTTTTGGGATGCATTGTTTCTATCTCTTGCAAGCCTCATGTTGTTTCTTACACAATGTGGGAAAACAAGGAATATGTTTCCCAAATCACTTGAAATCCAGGAAAACACACACTGCATCTCTCTTGCTCAAACACGCTCTCTGACCTAATGCGTTGAGAACATTCAAGAAAGCAGAAAAGAAGGGCATTTTGCAGAGAATTTCAGACGGGCATGTACAAAAAGTCATTTCTATCGGTTGCAGAGTGCAAAAGCGTGATTCCCTTTAGGCTCTCAAAGAGACCCTTACATTTCCAAGTGACCTGAATTAGGACTTTCCCAAAAAGATATGTTTGCGTGTCTGTGGCGAAAGGAGCTCTAAGTTGTGTATTCAGTGTTGGAGAGTGACACACTCTACACAGGCTACACAGCGTTTTGAGAGCACCAACATGCTTCACACTGAAACTGCTACAAGGTGTGTGTAGCATGCTGAATGAAGGCTTGTCATTTCAAAGAAAGAAGAGGAAACCAAACTCCAGGTAGTGAAACGAGCACACCAGTATGGGAGATGTGCATGTGTACAGTTTCAAGCAGCACCTCTTTGTGGACACTTGGAAACAGCGCTGTGAAAAAATTTCGTACGAAGCGGGATTTGGCCAAAGTTGAAAGACCTTCCAAAACCAACCCTAAAGAACTTAGCCAAACAATGAATGTTGCAATAAGCTCCTCCAGGAAAGGTGCCTCTATGACACAACCCCCGAGCAGGTAGCTACATTCTGCACAGTACAAAAGGCATATGAATTCCAGGCTGAAAACTCACTCCAGAAGGATGAAATGCATGTGTTTCTCTCTGAAAGAACACTCAGCCACCAGGGTTTTGCTTGCTCCTTCAAGGTCTTTGTAGAAACGTGTCTTTTCACTGCTGGAATACGTTTTGGGATGCATTGTTTCTATCTCTTGCAAGCCTCATGTTGTTTCTTACACAATGTTGGAAAACAAGGAATATGTTTCCCAAATCACTTGAAATCCAGGAAAACACACACTGCATCTCTCTTGCTCAAAAACGCTCTCTGACCTATTGCGTTGAGAACATTCAAGAAAGCAGAAAAGAAGGGCATTTTGCAGTGAATTTCAGACGGGCATGTACAAAAAGTCATTTCTATCGGTTGCAGAGTGCAAAAGCGTGATTGCCTTCAGGCTCTCGATGAAACCCTTACATTTCCAAGTGACCTGAATTAGGACTTTCCCAAAAAGATGTGTTTGCGTGTCTGTGGTGAAAGGAGCTCTAAGTTGTGTATTCAGTGTTGGAGAGTGACACACTCTACACAGGCTACACAGCGTT
Organism: Miniopterus natalensis; assembly: GCF_054644295.1. Lineage (NCBI taxonomy): Eukaryota > Metazoa > Chordata > Mammalia > Chiroptera > Miniopteridae > Miniopterus > Miniopterus natalensis. The sequence continues at coordinate 34,734,440 of NC_142090.1, forward strand.
TTGAGAGCACCAACATGCTTCACACTGAAACTGCTACAAGGTGTGTGTAGCATGCTGAATGAAGGCTTGTCATTTCAAAGAAAGAAGAGGAAACCAAACTCCAGGTAGTGAAACGAGCACACCAGTATGGGAGATGTGCATGTGTACAGTTTCAAGCAGCACCTCTTTGTGGACACTTGGAAACAGCGCTGTGAAAAAATTTCGTACGAAGCGGGATTTGGCCAAAGGTGAAAGACCTTCCAAAACCAACCCTAAAGAACTTAGCCAAACAATGAATGTTGCAATAAGCTCCTCCAGGAAAGGTGCCTCTATGACACAACCCCCGAGCAGGTAGCTTCATTCTGCACAGTACAAAAGGCATATGAATTCCAGGCTGAAAACTCACTCCAGAAGGATGAAATGCATGTGTTTCTCTCTGAAAGAACACTCAGCCACCAGGCTTTGCTTGCTGCTTCAAGTTCTTTGTAGAAACGTGTGTTTTCACTGCTGGAATACGTTTTGGGATGCATTGTTTCTATCTCTTGCAAGCCTCATGTTGTTTCTTACACAATGTGGGAAAACAAGGAATATGTTTCCCAAATCACTTGAAATCCAGGAAAACACACACTGCATCTCTCTTGCTCAAACACGCTCTCTGACCTAATGCGTTGAGAACATTCAAGAAAGCAGAAAAGAAGGGCATTTTGCAGAGAATTTCAGACGGGCATGTACAAAAAGTCATTTCTATCGGTTGCAGAGTGCAAAAGCATGATTCCCTTTAGGCTCTCAAAGAGACCCTTACATTTCCAAGTGACCTGAATTAGGACTTTCCCAAAAAGATGTGTTTGCGTGTCTGTGGCGAAAGGAGCTCTAAGTTGTGTATTCAGTGTTGGAGAGTGACACACTCTACACAGGCTACACAGCGTTTTGAGAGCACCAACATGCTTCACACTGAAACTGCTACAAGGTGTGTGTAGCATGCTGAATGAAGGCTTGTCATTTCAAAGAAAGAAGAGGAAACCAAACTCCAGGTAGTGAAACGAGCACACCATTATGGGAGATGTGCATGTGTACAGTTTCAAGCAGCACCTCTTTGTGGACACTTGGAAACAGCGCTGTGAAAAAATTTCGTACGAAGCGGGATTTGGCCAAAGTTGAAAGACCTTCCAAAACCAACCCTAAAGAACTTAGCCAAACAATGAATGTTGCAATAAGCTCCTCCAGGAAAGGTGCCTCTATGACACAACCCCCGAGCAGGTAGCTACATTCTGCACAGTACAAAAGGCATATGAATTCCAGGCTGAAAACTCACTCCAGAAGGATGAAATGCATGTGTTTCTCTCTGAAAGAACACTCAGCCACCAGGCTTTTGCTTGCTGCTTCAAGGTCTTTGTAGAAACGTGTGTTTTCACTGCTGGAATACGTTTTGGGATGCATTGTTTCTATCTCTTGCAAGCCTCATGTTGTTTCTTACACAATGTTGGAAAACAAGGAATATGTTTCCCAAATCACTTGAAATCCAGGAAAACACACACTGCATCTCTCTTGCTCAAAAACGCTCTCTGACCTATTGCGTTGAGAACATTCAAGAAAGCAGAAAAGAAGGGCATTTTGCAGTGAATTTCAGACGGGCATGTACAAAAAGTCATTTCTATCGGTTGCAGAGTGCAAAAGCGTGATTGCCTTCAGGCTCTCGATGAAACCCTTACATTTCCAAGTGACCTGAATTAGGACTTTCCCAAAAAGATGTGTTTGCGTGTCTGTGGTGAAAGGAGCTCTAAGTTGTGTATTCAGTGTTGGAGAGTGACACACTCTACACAGGCTACACAGCGTTTTGAGAGCACCAACATGCTTCACACTGAAACTGCTACAAGGTGTGTGTAGCATGCTGAATGAAGGCTTGTCATTTCAAAGAAAGAAGAGGAAACCAAACTCCAGGTAGTGAAACGAGCACACCAGTATGGGAGATGTGCATGTGTACAGTTTCAAGCAGCACCTCTTTGTGGACACTTGGAAACAGCGCTGTGAAAAAATTTCGTACGAAGCGGGATTTGGCCAAAGGTGAAAGACCTTCCAAAACCAACCCTAAAGAACTTAGCCAAACAATGAATGTTGCAATAAGCTCCTCCAGGAAAGGTGCCTCTATGACACAACCCCCGAGCAGGTAGCTTCATTCTGCACAGTACAAAAGGCATATGAATTCCAGGCTGAAAACTCACTCCAGAAGGATGAAATGCATGTGTTTCTCTCTGAAAGAACACTCAGCCACCAGGCTTTGCTTGCTGCTTCAAGGTCTTTGTAGAAACGTGTGTTTTCACTGCTGGAATACGTTTTGGGATGCATTGTTTCTATCTCTTGCAAGCCTCATGTTGTTTCTTACACAATGTGGGAAAACAAGGAATATGTTTCCCAAATCACTTGAAATCCAGGAAAACACACACTGCATCTCTCTTGCTCAAACACGCTCTCTGACCTAATGCGTTGAGAACATTCAAGAAAGCAGAAAAGAAGGGCATTTTGCAGAGAATTTCAGACGGGCATGTACAAAAAGTCATTTCTATCGGTTGCAGAGTGCAAAAGCATGATTCCCTTTAGGCTCTCAAAGAGACCCTTACATTTCCAAGTGACCTGAATTAGGACTTTCCCAAAAAGATGTGTTTGCGTGTCTGTGGCGAAAGGAGCTCTAAGTTGTGTATTCAGTGTTGGAGAGTGACACACTCTACACAGGCTACACAGCGTTTTGAGAGCACCAACATGCTTCACACTGAAACTGCTACAAGGTGTGTGTAGCATGCTGAATGAAGGCTTGTCATTTCAAAGAAAGAAGAGGAAACCAAACTCCAGGTAGTGAAACGAGCACACCATTATGGGAGATGTGCATGTGTACAGTTTCAAGCAGCACCTCTTTGTGGACACTTGGAAACAGCGCTGTGAAAAAATTTCGTACGAAGCGGGATTTGGCCAAAGTTGAAAGACCTTCCAAAACCAACCCTAAAGAACTTAGCCAAACAATGAATGTTGCAATAAGCTCCTCCAGGAAAGGTGCCTCTATGACACAACCCCCGAGCAGGTAGCTACATTCTGCACAGTACAAAAGGCATATGAATTCCAGGCTGAAAACTCACTCCAGAAGGATGAAATGCATGTGTTTCTCTCTGAAAGAACACTCAGCCACCAGGCTTTTGCTTGCTGCTTCAAGGTCTTTGTAGAAACGTGTGTTTTCACTGCTGGAATACGTTTTGGGATGCATTGTTTCTATCTCTTGCAAGCCTCATGTTGTTTCTTACACAATGTTGGAAAACAAGGAATATGTTTCCCAAATCACTTGAAATCCAGGAAAACACACACTGCATCTCTCTTGCTCAAAAACGCTCTCTGACCTATTGCGTTGAGAACATTCAAGAAAGCAGAAAAGAAGGGCATTTTGCAGTGAATTTCAGACGGGCATGTACAAAAAGTCATTTCTATCGGTTGCAGAGTGCAAAAGCGTGATTGCCTTCAGGCTCTCGATGAAACCCTTACATTTCCAAGTGACCTGAATTAGGACTTTCCCAAAAAGATGTGTTTGCGTGTCTGTGGTGAAAGGAGCTCTAAGTTTTGTATTCAGTGTTGGAGAGTGACACACTCTACACAGGCTACACAGCGTTTTGAGAGCACCAACATGCTTCACACTGAAACTGCTACAAGGTGTGTGTAGCATGCTGAATGAAGGCTTGTCATTTCAAAGAAAGAAGAGGAAACCAAACTCCAGGTAGTGAAACGAGCACACCAGTATGGGAGATGTGCATGTGTACAGTTTCAAGCAGCACCTCTTTGTGGACACTTGGAAACAGCGCTGTGAAAAAATTTCGTACGAAGCGGGATTTGGCCAAAGGTGAAAGACCTTCCAAAACCAACCCTAAAGAACTTAGCCAAACAATGAATGTTGCAATAAGCTCCTCCAGGAAAGGTGCCTCTATGACACAACCCCCGAGCAGGTAGCTTCATTCTGCACAGTACAAAAGGCATATGAATTCCAGGCTGAAAACTCACTCCAGAAGGATGAAATGCATGTGTTTCTCTCTGAAAGAACACTCAGCCACCAGGCTTTGCATGCTGCTTCAAGGTATTTGTAGAAACGTGTGTTTTCACTGCTGGAATACGTTTTGGGATGCATTGTTTCTATCTCTTGCAAGCCTCATGCTGTTTCTTACACAATGTGGGAAAAGAAGGAGTATGTTTCTCAAATCACTTGAAATTCAGGAAAACACACAGTGCATCTCTCTTGCCCAAACACGCTCTCTCACCTAATGCGTTGAGAACATTCAAGAAAGCAGAAAAGAAGGGCATTTTGCAGTGAATTTTCAGAGTGGCATGTACAAAAAGTCATTTCTATCGGTTGCAGAGTGCAAAAGCGTGATTGCCTTCATGCTCTCGATGAAACCCTTACATTTCCAAGTGACCTGAATTAGGACTTTCCCAAAAAGATATGTTTGCGTGTCTGTGGCGAAAGGAGCTCTAAGTTGTGTATTCAGTGTTGGAGAGTGACACACTCTACACAGGCTACACAGCGTTTTGAGAGCACCAACATGCTTCACACTGAAACTGCTACAAGGTGTGTGTAGCATGCTGAATGAAGGCTTGTCATTTCAAAGAAAGAAGAGGAAACCAAACTCCAGGTAGTGAAACGAGCACACCAGTATGGGAGATGTGCATGTGTACAGTTTCAAGCAGCACCTCTTTGTGGACACTTGGAAACAGCGCTGTGAAAAAATTTCGTACGAAGCGGGATTTGGCCAAAGTTGAAAGACCTTCCAAAACCAACCCTAAAGAACTTAGCCAAACAATGAATGTTGCAATAAGCTCCTCCAGGAAAGGTGACTCTATGACACAACCCCCGAGCAGGTAGCTACATTCTGCACAGTACAAAAGGCATATGAATTCCAGGCTGCAAACTCACTCCAGAAGGATGAACTGCATGTGTTTCTCTCTGAAAGAACACTCAGCCACCAGGCTTTTGCTTGCTCCTTCAAGGTCTTTGTAGAAACGTGTGTTTTCACTGCTGGAATACGTTTTGGGATGCATTGTTTCTATCTCTTGCAAGCCTCCTGTTGTTTCTTACACAATGTGGGAAAACAAGGAATATGTTTCCCAAATCACTTGAAATCCAGGAAAACACACACTGCATCTCTCTTGCTCAAAAACGCTCTCTGACCTATTGCGTTGAGAACATTCAAGAAAGCAGAAAAGAAGGGCATTTTGCAGTGAATTTCAGACGGGCATGTAAAAAAAGTCATTTCTATCGGTTGCAGAGTGCAAAAGCGTGATTGCCTTCAGGCTCTCGATGAAACCCTTACATTTCCAAGTGACCTGAATTAGGACATTCCCAAAAAGATGTGTTTGCGTGTCTGTGGTGAAAGGAGCTCTAAGTTGTGTATTCAGTGTTGGAGAGTGACACACTCTACACAGGCTACACAGCGTTTTGAGAGCACCAACATGCTTCACACTGAAACTGCTACAAGGTGTGTGTAGCATGCTGAATGAAGGCTTGTCATTTCAAAGAAAGAAGAGGAAACCAAACTCCAGGTAGTGAAACGAGCACACCAGTATGGGAGATGTGCATGTGTACAGTTTCAAGCAGCACCTCTTTGTGGACACTTGGAAACAGCGCTGTGAAAAAATTTCGTACGAAGCGGGAATTGGCCAAAGGTGAAAGACCTTACAAAACCAACCCTAAAGAACTTAGCCAAACAATGAATGTTGCAATAAGCTCCTCCAGGAAAGGTGCCTCTATGACACAACCCCCGAGCAGGTAGCTACATTCTGCACAGTACAAAAGGCATATGAATTCCAGGCTGAAAACTCACTCCAGAAGGAAGAAATGCATGTGTTTCTCTCTGAAAGAACACTCAGCCACCAGGCTTTTGCTTGCTCCTTCAAGGTCTTTGTAGAAACGTGTGTTTTCACTGCTGGAATACGTTTTGGGATGCATTGTTTCTATCTTGTGCAAGCCTCATGTTGTTTCTTACACAATGTGGGAAAACAAGGAATATGTTTCCCAAATCACTTGAAATCAAGGAAAACACACACTGCATCTCTCTTGCTCAAACACGCTCTCTGACCTAATGCGTTGAGAACATTCAAGAAAGCAGAAAAGAAGGGCATTTTGCAGTGAATTTCAGACGGGCATGTACAAAAAGTCATTTCTATCGGTTGCAGAGTGCAAAAGCGTGATTGCCTTCAGGCTCTCGATGAAACCCTTACATTTCCAAGTGACCTGAATTAGGACTTTCCCAAAAAGATGTGTTTGTGTGTCTGTGGTGAAAGGAGCTCTAAGTTTTGTATTCAGTGTTGGAGAGTGACACACTCTACACAGGCTACACAGCGTTTTGAGAGCACCAACATGCTTCACACTGAAACTGCTACAAGGTGTGTGTAGCATGCTGAATGAAGGCTTGTCATTTCAAAGAAAGAAGAGGAAACCAAACTCCAGGTAGTGAAACGAGCACACCAGTATGGGAGATGTGCATGTGTACAGTTTCAAGCAGCACCTCTTTGTGGACACTTGGAAACAGCGCTGTGAAAAAATTTCGTACGAAGCGGGATTTGGCCAAAGGTGAAAGACCTTCCAAAACCAACCCTAAAGAACTTAGCCAAACAATGAATGTTGCAATAAGCTCCTCCAGGAAAGGTGCCTCTATGACACAACCCCCGAGCAGGTAGCTTCATTCTGCACAGTACAAAAGGCATATGAATTCCAGGCTGAAAACTCACTCCAGAAGGATGAAATGCATGTGTTTCTCTCTGAAAGAACACTCAGCCACCAGGCTTTGCATGCTGCTTCAAGGTATTTGTAGAAACGTGTGTTTTCACTGCTGGAATACGTTTTGGGATGCATTGTTTCTATCTCTTGCAAGCCTCATGCTGTTTCTTACACAATGTGGGAAAAGAAGGAGTATGTTTCTCAAATCACTTGAAATTCAGGAAAACACACAGTGCATCTCTCTTGCCCAAACACGCTCTCTCACCTAATGCGTTGAGAACATTCAAGAAAGCAGAAAAGAAGGGCATTTTGCAGTGAATTTTCAGAGTGGCATGTACAAAAAGTCATTTCTATCGGTTGCAGAGTGCAAAAGCGTGATTGCCTTCATGCTCTCGATGAAACCCTTACATTTCCAAGTGACCTGAATTAGGACTTTCCCAAAAAGATATGTTTGCGTGTCTGTGGCGAAAGGAGCTCTAAGTTGTGTATTCAGTGTTGGAGAGTGACACACTCTACACAGGCTACACAGCGTTTTGAGAGCACCAACATGCTTCACACTGAAACTGCTACAAGGTGTGTGTAGCATGCTGAATGAAGGCTTGTCATTTCAAAGAAAGAAGAGGAAACCAAACTCCAGGTAGTGAAACGAGCACACCAGTATGGGAGATGTGCATGTGTACAGTTTCAAGCAGCACCTCTTTGTGGACACTTGGAAACAGCGCTGTGAAAAAATTTCGTACGAAGCGGGATTTGGCCAAAGTTGAAAGACCTTCCAAAACCAACCCTAAAGAACTTAGCCAAACAATGAATGTTGCAATAAGCTCCTCCAGGAAAGGTGACTCTATGACACAACCCCCGAGCAGGTAGCTACATTCTGCACAGTACAAAAGGCATATGAATTCCAGGCTGCAAACTCACTCCAGAAGGATGAACTGCATGTGTTTCTCTCTGAAAGAACACTCAGCCACCAGGCTTTTGCTTGCTCCTTCAAGGTCTTTGTAGAAACGTGTGTTTTCACTGCTGGAATACGTTTTGGGATGCATTGTTTCTATCTCTTGCAAGCCTCCTGTTGTTTCTTACACAATGTGGGAAAACAAGGAATATGTTTCCCAAATCACTTGAAATCCAGGAAAACACACACTGCATCTCTCTTGCTCAAAAACGCTCTCTGACCTATTGCGTTGAGAACATTCAAGAAAGCAGAAAAGAAGGGCATTTTGCAGTGAATTTCAGACGGGCATGTAAAAAAAGTCATTTCTATCGGTTGCAGAGTGCAAAAGCGTGATTGCCTTCAGGCTCTCGATGAAACCCTTACATTTCCAAGTGACCTGAATTAGGACATTCCCAAAAAGATGTGTTTGCGTGTCTGTGGTGAAAGGAGCTCTAAGTTGTGTATTCAGTGTTGGAGAGTGACACACTCTACACAGGCTACACAGCGTTTTGAGAGCACCAACATGCTTCACACTGAAACTGCTACAAGGTGTGTGTAGCATGCTGAATGAAGGCTTGTCATTTCAAAGAAAGAAGAGGAAACCAAACTCCAGGTAGTGAAACGAGCACACCAGTATGGGAGATGTGCATGTGTACAGTTTCAAGCAGCACCTCTTTGTGGACACTTGGAAACAGCGCTGTGAAAAAATTTCGTACGAAGCGGGAATTGGCCAAAGGTGAAAGACCTTCCAAAACCAACCCTAAAGAACTTAGCCAAACAATGAATGTTGCAATAAGCTCCTCCAGGAAAGGTGCCTCTATGACACAACCCCCGAGCAGGTAGCTACATTCTGCACAGTACAAAAGGCATATGAATTCCAGGCTGAAAACTCACTCCAGAAGGAAGAAATGCATGTGTTTCTCTCTGAAAGAACACTCAGCCACCAGGCTTTTGCTTGCTCCTTCAAGGTCTTTGTAGAAACGTGTGTTTTCACTGCTGGAATACGTTTTGGGATGCATTGTTTCTATCTTGTGCAAGCCTCATGTTGTTTCTTACACAATGTGGGAAAACAAGGAATATGTTTCCCAAATCACTTGAAATCAAGGAAAACACACACTGCATCTCTCTTGCTCAAACACGCTCTCTGACCTAATGCGTTGAGAACATTCAAGAAAGCAGAAAAGAAGGGCATTTTGCAGTGAATTTCAGACGGGCATGTACAAAAAGTCATTTCTATCGGTTGCAGAGTGCAAAAGCATGATTCCCTTTAGGCTCTCGAAGAGACCCTTACATTTCCAAGTGACCTGAATTAGGACTTTCCCAAAAAGATATGTTTGCGTGTCTGTGGCGAAAGGAGCTCTAAGTTGTGTATTCAGTGTTGGAGAGTGACACACTGTACACAGGCTACACAGCGTTTTGAGAGCACCAACATGCTTCACACTGAAACTGCTACAAGGTGTGTGTAGCATGCTGAATGAAGGCTTGTCATTTCAAAGAAAGAAGAGGAAACCAAACTCCAGATAGTGAAACGAGCACACCAGTATGGGAGATGTGCATGTGTACAGTTTCAAGCAGCACCTCTTTGTGGACACTTGGAAACAGCGCTGTGAAAAAATTTCGTACGAAGCGGGATTTGGCCAAAGTTGAAAGACCTTCCAAAACCAACCCTAAAGAACTTAGCCAAACAATGAATGTTGCAATAAGCTCCTCCAGGAAAGGTGCCTCTATGACACAACCCCCGAGCAGGTAGCTACATTCTGCACAGTACAAAAGGCATATGAATTCCAGGCTGAAAACTCACTCCAGAAGGATGAAATGCATGTGTTTCTCTCTGAAAGAACACTCAGCCACCAGGCTTTTGCTTGCTCCTTCAAGGTCTTTGTAGAAACGTGTGTTTTCACTGCTGGAATACGTTTTGGGATGCATTGTTTCTATCTCTTGCAAGCCTCATGTTGTTTCTTACACAATGTGGGAAAACAAGGAGTATGTTTCCAAATCACTTGAAATCCAGGAAAACACACACTGCATCTCTCTTGCTCAAACACGCTCTCTCACCTAATGCGTTGAGAACATTCAAGAAAGCAGAAAAGAAGGGCATTTTGCAGTGAATTTCAGACGGGCATGTACAAAAAGTCATTTCTATTGGTTGCAGGGTGCAAAAGCATGATTCCATTTAGGCTCTCAAAGAAACCCTTACATTTCCAAGTGACCCGAATTAGGACTTTCCCAAAAAGATATGTTTGCGTGTCTGTGGCGAAAGGAGCTCTAAGTTGTGTATTCTGTGTTGGAGAGTGACACACTACACAGGCTACACAGCGTTTTGAGAGCACCAACATGCTTCACACTGAAACTGCTACAAGGTGTGTGTAGCATGCTGAATGAAGGCTTGTCATTTCAAAGAAAGAAGAGGAAACCAAACTCCAGGTAGTGAAACGAGCACACCAGTATGGGAGATGTGCATGTGTACAGTTTCAAGCAGCACCTCTTTGTGGACACTTGGAAACAGCGCTGTGAAAAAATTTCGTACGAAGCGGGATTTGGCCAAAGTTGTAAGACCTTCCAAAACCAACCCTAAAGAACTTAGCCAAACAATGAATGTTGCAATAAGCTCCTCCAGGAAAGGTGCCTCTATGACACAACCCCCGAGCAGGTAGCTTCATTCTGCACAGTACAAAAGGCATATGAATTCCAGGCTGCAAACTCACTCCAGAAGGATGAAATGCATGTGTTTCTCTCTGAAAGAACACTCAGCCACCAGGCTTTTGCTTGCTCCTTCAAGGTCTTTGTAGAAACGTGTGTTTTCACTGCTGGAATACGTTTTGGGATGCATTGTTTCTATCTCTTGCAAGCCTCATGTTGTTTCTTACACAATGTGGGAAAACAAGGAATATGTTTCCCAAATCACTTGAAATCCAGGAAAACACACACTGCATCTCTCTTGCTCAAAAACGCTCTATGACCTATTGCGTTGAGAATATTCAAGAAAGCAGAAAAGAAGGGCATTTTGCAGTGAATTTCAGACGGGCATGTACAAAAAGTCATTTCTATCGGTTGCAGAGTGCAAAAGCGTGATTGCCTTCAGGCTCTCGATGAAACCCTTACATTTCCAAGTGACCTGAATTAGGACTTTCCCAAAAAGATGTGTTTGCGTGTCTGTGGTGAAAGGAGCTCTAAGTTTTGTATTCAGTGTTGGAGAGTGACACACTCTACACAGGCTACACAGCGTTTTGAGAGCACCAACATGCTTCACACTGAAACTGCTACAAGGTGTGTGTAGCATGCTGAATGAAGGCTTGTCATTTCAAAGAAAGAAGAGGAAACCAAACTCCAGGTAGTGAAACGAGCACACCAGTATGGGAGATGTGCATGTGTACAGTTTCAAGCAGCACCTCTTTGTCGTCACTTGGAAACAGCGCTGTGAAAAAATTTCGTACGAAGCGGGATTTGGCCAAAGTTGAAAGACCTTCCAAAACCAACCCTAAAGAACTTAGCCAAACAATGAATGTTGCAATAAGCTCCTCCAGGAAAGGTGCCTCTATGACACAACCCCCGAGCAGGTAGCTTCATTCTGCACAGTACAAAAGGCATATGAATTCCAGGCTGAAAACTCACTCCAGAAGGATGAAATGCATGTGTTTCTCTCTGAAAGAACACTCAGCCACCAGGCTTTTGCTTGCTCCTTCAAGGTCTTTGTAGAAACGTGTGTTTTCACTGCTGGAATACGTTTTGGGATGCATTGTTTCTATCTCTTGCAAGCCTCATGTTGTTTCTTACACAGTGTGGGAAAACAAGGACTATGTTTCCCAAATCACTTGAAATCCAGGAAAACACACACTGCATCTCTCTTGCTCAAACACGCTCTCTGACCTAATGCGTTGAGACCATTCAAAAAAGCAGAAAAGAAGGGCATTTGCAGTGAATTTCAGACAGGCATGTACAGAAAGTCATTTCTATCGGTTGCAGAGTTCAAAAGCGTGATTGCCTTCATGCTCTCGATGAAACCCTTACATTTCCAAGTGACCTGAATTAGGACTTTCCCAAAAAGATGTGTTTGCGTGTCTGTGGCGAAAGGAGCTCTAAGTTGTGTATTCAGTGTTGGAGAGTGACACACTCTACACAGGCTACACAGCGTTTTGAGAGCACCAACATGTTTCACACTGAAACTGCTACAAGGTGTGTGTAACATGCTGAATGAAGGCTTGTCATTTCAAAGAAAGAAGAGGAAACCAAACTCCAGGTAGTGAAACGAGCACACCAGTATGGGAGATGTGCATGTGTACAGTTTCAAGCAGCACCTCTTTGTGGACTCTTGGAAACAGCGTTGTGAAAAAATTTCGTACGAAGCGGGATTTGGCCAAAGTTGAAAGACCTTCCAAAACCAACCCTAAAGAACTTAGCCAAACAATGAATGTTGCAATAAGCTCCTCCAGGAAAGGTGCCTCAATGACACAACCCCCGAGCAGGTAGCTACATTCTGCACAGTACAAAAGGCATATGAATTCCAGGCTGAAATCTCACTCCAGAAGGAAGAAATGCATGTGTTTCTCTCCTGAAAGAACACTCAGCCACCAGGCTTTGCATGCTGCTTCAAGGTCTTTGTAGAAACGTGTGTTTTCACTGCTGGAATACGTTTTGGGATGCATTGTTTCTATCTCTTGCAAGCCTCATGCTGTTTCTTACACAATGTGGGAAAACAAGGAGTATGTTTCCCAAATCACTTGAAATTCAGGAAAACACACAGTGCATCTCTCTTGCCCAAACACGCTCTCTCACCTAATGCGTTGAGAACATTCAAGAAAGCAGAAAAGAAGGGCATTTTGCAGAGAATTTCAGACGGGCATGTACAAAAAGTCATTTCTATCGGTTGCAGAGTGCAAAAGCATGATTCCCTTTAGGCTCTCAAAGAGACCCTTACATTTCCAAGTGACCTGAATTAGGACTTTCCCAAAAAGATATGTTTGCGTGTCTGTGGCGAAAGGAGCTCTAAGTTGTGTATTCAGTGTTGGAGAGTGACACACTCTACACAGGCTACACAGCGTTTTGAGAGCACCAACATGCTTCACACTGAAACTGCTACAAGGTGTGTGTAGCATGCTGAATGAAGGCTTGTCATTTCAAAGAAAGAAGAGGAAACCAAACTCCAGGTAGTGAAACGAGCACACCAGTATGGGAGATGTGCATGTGTACAGTTTCAAGCAGCACCTCTTTGTGGACACTTGGAAACAGCGCTGTGAAAAAATTTCGTACGAAGCGGGATTTGGCCAAAGTTGAAAGACCTTCCAAAACCAACCCTAAAGAACTTAGCCAAACAATGAATGTTGCAATAAGCTCCTCCAGGAAAGGTGCCTCTATGACACAACCCCCGAGCAGGTAGCTACATTCTGCACAGTACAAAAGGCATATGAATTCCAGGCTGAAAACTCACTCCAGAAGGATGAAATGCATGTGTTTCTCTCTGAAAGAACACTCATCCACCAGGCTTTTGCTTGCTGCTTCAAGGTCTTTGTAGAAACGTGTGTTTGCACTGCTGGAATATGTTTTGGGATGCATTGTTTCTATCTCTTGCAAGCCTCATGTTGTTTCTTACACAATGTGGGAAAACAAGGAATATGTTTCCCAAATCACTTGAAATCAAGGAAAACACACACTGCATCTCTCTTGCTCAAACACGCTCTCTGACCTAATGCGTTGAGAACATTCAAGAAAGCAGAAAAGAAGGGCATTTTGCAGTGAATTTCAGACGGGCATGTACAAAAAGTCATTTCTATCGGTTGCAGAGTGCAAAAGCGTGATTCCCTTTAGGCTCTCAAAGAGACCCTTACATTTCCAAGTGACCTGAATTAGGACTTTCCCAAAAAGATATGTTTGCGTGTCTGTGGCGAAAGGAGCTCTAAGTTGTGTATTCAGTGTTGGAGAGTGACACACTCTACACAGGCTACACAGCGTTTTGAGAGCACCAACATGCTTCACACTGAAACTGCTACAAGGTGTGTGTAGCATGCTGAATGAAGGCTTGTCATTTCAAAGAAAGAAGAGGAAACCAAACTCCAGGTAGTGAAACGAGCACACCAGTATGGGAGATGTGCATGTGTACAGTTTCAAGCAGCACCTCTTTGTGGACACTTGGAAACAGCGCTGTGAAAAAATTTCGTACGAAGCGGGATTTGGCCAAAGTTGAAAGACCTTCCAAAACCAACCCTAAAGAACTTAGCCAAACAATGAATGTTGCAATAAGCTCCTCCAGGAAAGGTGCCTCTATGACACAACCCCCGAGCAGGTAGCTACATTCTGCACAGTACAAAAGGCATATGAATTCCAGGCTGAAAACTCACTCCAGAAGGATGAAATGCATGTGTTTCTCTCTGAAAGAACACTCAGCCACCAGGCTTTTGCTTGCTGCTTCAAGGTCTTTGTAGAAACGTGTGTTTGCACTGCTGGAATATGTTTTGGGATGCATTGTTTCTATCTCTTGCAAGCCTCATGTTGTTTCTTACACAATGTGGGAAAACAAGGAATATGTTTCCCAAATCACTTGAAATCAAGGAAAACACACACTGCATCTCTCTTGCTCAAACACGCTCTCTGACCTAATGCGTTGAGAACATTCAAGAAAGCAGAAAAGAAGGGCATTTTGCAGTGAATTTCAGACGGGCATGTACAAAAAGTCATTTCTATCGGTTGCAGAGTGCAAAAGCGTGATTCCCTTTAGGCTCTCAAAGAGACCCTTACATTTCCAAGTGACCTGAATTAGGACTTTCCCAAAAAGATATGTTTGCGTGTCTGTGGCGAAAGGAGCTCTAAGTTGTGTATTCAGTGTTGGAGAGTGACACACTCTACACAGGCTACACAGCGTTTTGAGAGCACCAACATGCTTCACACTGAAACTGCTACAAGGTGTGTGTAGCATGCTGAATGAAGGCTTGTCATTTCAAAGAAAGAAGAGGAAACCAAACTCCAGGTAGTGAAACGAGCACACCAGTATGGGAGATGTGCATGTGTACAGTTTCAAACAGCCCCTCTTTGTGGACACTTGGAAACAGCGCTGTGAAAAAATTTCGTACGAAGCGGGATTTGGCCAAAGTTGAAAGACCTTCCAAAACCAACCCTAAAGAACTTAGCCAAACAATGAATGCTGCAATAAGCTCCTCCAGGAAAGGTGCCTCTATGACACAACCCCCGAGCAGGTAGCTACATTCTGCACAGTACAAAAGGCATATGAATTCCTGGCTGAAAACTCACTCCAGAAGGATGAAATGCATGTGTTTCTCTCTGAAAGAACACTCAGCCACCAGGCTTTTGCTTGCTCCTTCAAGGTCTTTGTAGAAACGTGTGTTTTCACTGCTGGAATACGTTTTGGGATGCATTGTCTCTATCTCTTGCAAGCCTCATGTTGTTTCTTACACAATGTGGGAAAACAAGGAATATGTTTCCCAAATCACTTGAAATCCAGGAAAACACACACTGCATCTCTCTTGCTCAAACACGCTCTCTCACCTAATGCGTTGAGAACATTCAAGAAAGCAGAAAAGAAGGGCATTTTGCAGAGAATTTCAGACGGGCATGTACAAAAAGTCATTTCTATCGGTTGCAGAGTGCAAAAGCGTGATTGCCTTCATGCTCTCGATGAAACCCTTACATTTCCAAGTGACCTGAATTAGGACTTTCCAAAAAGATGTGTTTGCGTGTCTGTGGTGAAAGGAGCTCTAAGTTGTGTATTCAGTGTTGGAGAGTGACACACTCTACACAGGCTACACAGCGTTTTGAGAGCACCAACATGCTTCACACTGAAACTGCTACAAGGTGTGTGTAGCATGCTGAATGAAGGCTTGTCATTTCAAAGAAAGAAGAGGAAACCAAACTCCAGGTAGTGAAACGAGCACACCAGTATGGGAGATGTGCATGTGTACAGTTTCAAGCAGCACCTCTTTGTGGACACTTGGAAACAGCGCTGTGAAAAAATTTCGTACGAAGCGGGATTTGGCCAAAGGTGAAAGACCTTCCAAAACCAACCCTAAAGAACTTAGCCAAACAATGAATGTTGCAATAAGCTCCTCCAGGAAAGGTGCCTCTATGACACAACCCCCGAGCAGGTAGCTTCATTCTGCACAGTACAAAAGGCATATGAATTCCAGGCTGAAAACTCACTCCAGAAGGATGAAATGCATGTGTTTCTCTCTGAAAGAACACTCAGCCACCAGGCTTTGCTTGCTGCTTCAAGGTCTTTGTAGAAACGTGTGTTTTCACTGCTGGAATACGTTTTGGGATGCATTGTTTCTATCTCTTGCAAGCCTCATGTTGTTTCTTACACAATGTGGGAAAACAAGGAATATGTTTCCCAAATCACTTGAAATCCAGGAAAACACACACTGCATCTCTCTTGCTCAAACACGCTCTCTGACCTAATGCGTTGAGAACATTCAAGAAAGCAGAAAAGAAGGGCATTTTGCAGAGAATTTCAGACGGGCATGTACAAAAAGTCATTTCTATCGGTTGCAGAGTGCAAAAGCATGATTCCCTTTAGGCTCTCAAAGAGACCCTTACATTTCCAAGTGACCTGAATTAGGACTTTCCCAAAAAGATGTGTTTGCGTGTCTGTGGCGAAAGGAGCTCTAAGTTGTGTATTCAGTGTTGGAGAGTGACACACTCTACACAGGCTACACAGCGTTTTGAGAGCACCAACATGTTTCACACTGAAACTGCTACAAGGTGTGTGTAGCATGCTGAATGAAGGCTTGTCATTTCAAAGAAAGAAGAGGAAACCAAACTCCAGGTAGTGAAACGAGCACACCATTATGGGAGATGTGCATGTGTACAGTTTCAAGCAGCACCTCTTTGTGGACACTTGGAAACAGCGCTGTGAAAAAATTTCGTACGAAGCGGGATTTGGCCAAAGTTGAAAGACCTTCCAAAACCAACCCTAAAGAACTTAGCCAAACAATGAATGTTGCAATAAGCTCCTCCAGGAAAGGTGCCTCTATGACACAACCCCCGAGCAGGTAGCTACATTCTGCACAGTACAAAAGGCATATGAATTCCAGGCTGAAAACTCACTCCAGAAGGATGAAATGCATGTGTTTCTCTCTGAAAGAACACTCAGCCACCAGGCTTTTGCTTGCTCCTTCAAGGTCTTTGTAGAAACGTGTGTTTTCACTGCTGGAATACGTTTTGGGATGCATTGTTTCTATCTCTTGCAAGCCTCATGTTGTTTCTTACACAATGTTGGAAAACAAGGAATATGTTTCCCAAATCACTTGAAATCCAGGAAAACACACACTGCATCTCTCTTGCTCAAAAACGCTCTCTGACCTATTGCGTTGAGAACATTCAAGAAAGCAGAAAAGAAGGGCATTTTGCAGAGAATTTCAGACGGGCATGTACAAAAAGTCATTTCTATCGGTTGCAGAGTGTAAAAGCGTGATTGCCTTCAGGCTCTCGATGAAACCCTTACATTTCCAAGTGACCTGAATTAGGACTTTCCCAAAAAGATGTGTTTGCGTGTCTGTGGTGAAAGGAGCTCTAAGTTGTGTATTCAGTGTTGGAGAGTGACACACTCTACACAGGCTACACAGCGTTTTGAGAGCACCAACATGCTTCACACTGAAACTGCTACAAGGTGTGTGTAGCATGCTGAATGAAGGCTTGTCATTTCAAAGAAAGAAGAGGAAACCAAACTCCAGGTAGTGAAACGAGCACACCAGTATGGGAGATGTGCATGTGTACAGTTTCAAGCAGCACCTCTTTGTGGACACTTGGAAACAGCGCTGTGAAAAAATTTCGTACGAAGCGGGATTTGGCCAAAGGTGAAAGACCTTCCAAAACCAACCCTAAAGAACTTAGCCAAACAATGAATGTTGCAATAAGCTCCTCCAGGAAAGGTGCCTCTATGACACAACCCCCGAGCAGGTAGCTTCATTCTGCACAGTACAAAAGGCATATGAATTCCAGGCTGAAAACTCACTCCAGAAGGATGAAATGCATGTGTTTCTCTCTGAAAGAACACTCAGCCACCAGGCTTTGCATGCTGCTTCAAGGTCTTTGTAGAAACGTGTGTTTTCACTGCTGGAATACGTTTTGGGATGCATTGTTTCTATCTCTTGCAAGCCTCATGCTGTTTCTTACACAATGTGGGAAAACAAGGAGTATGTTTCCCAAATCACTTGAAATTCAGGAAAACACACAGTGCATCTCTCTTGCCCAAACACGCTCTCTCACCTAATGCGTTGAGAACATTCAAGAAAGCAGAAAAGAAGGGCATTTTGCAGTGAATTTTCAGAGTGGCATGTACAAAAAGTCATTTCTATCGGTTGCAGAGTGCAAAAGCGTGATTCCCTTCAGGCTCTCGAAGAAACCCTTACATTTCCAAGTGACCTGAATTAGGACTTTTCCAAAAAGATATGTTTGCGTGTCTGTGGCGAAAGGAGCTCTAAGTTGTGTATTCAGTGTTGGAGAGTGACACACTCTACACAGGCTACACAGCGTTTTGAGAGCACCAACATGCTTCACACTGAAACTGCTACAAGGTGTGTGTAACATGCTGAATGAAGGCTTGTCATTTCAAAGAAAGAAGAGGAAACCAAACTCCAGGTAGTGAAACGAGCACACCAGTATGGGAGATGTGTATGTGTACAGTTTCAAACAGCACCTCTTTGTGGACACTTGGAAACAGCGCTGTGAAAAAATTTCGTACGAAGCGGGATTTGGCCAAAGTTGAAAGACCTTCCAAAACCAACCCTAAAGAACTGAGCCAAACAATGAATGTTGCAATAAGCTCCTCCAGGAAAGGTGCCTCTATGACACAATCCCCGAGCAGGTAGCTACATTCTGCACAGTACAAAAGGCATATGAATTCCAGGCTGAAAACTCACTCCAGAAGGAAGAAATGCATGTGTTTCTCTCTGAAAGAACACTCAGCCACCAGGCTTTTGCTTGCTCCTTCAAGGTCTTTGTAGAAACGTGTGTTTTCACTGCTGGAATACGTTTTGGGATGCATTGTTTCTATCTTGTGCAAGCCTCATGTTGTTTCTTACACAATGTGGGAAAACAAGGAATATGTTTCCCAAATCACTTGAAATCAAGGAAAACACACACTGCATCTCTCTTGCTCAAACACGCTCTCTGACCTAATGCGTTGAGAACATTCAAGAAAGCAGAAAAGAAGGGCATTTTGCAGTGAATTTCAGACGGGCATGTACAAAAAGTCATTTCTATCGGTTGCAGAGTGCAAAAGCATGATTCCCTTTAGGCTCTCGAAGAGACCCTTACATTTCCAAGTGACCTGAATTAGGACTTTCCCAAAAAGATATGTTTGCGTGTCTGTGGCGAAAGGAGCTCTAAGTTGTGTATTCAGTGTTGGAGAGTGACACACTGTACACAGGCTACACAGCGTTTTGAGAGCACCAACATGCTTCACACTGAAACTGCTACAAGGTGTGTGTAGCATGCTGAATGAAGGCTTGTCATTTCAAAGAAAGAAGAGGAAACCAAACTCCAGGTAGTGAAACGAGCACACCAGTATGGGAGATGTGCATGTGTACAGTTTCAAGCAGCACCTCTTTGTGGACACTTGGAAACAGCGCTGTGAAAAAATTTCGTACGAAGCGGGATTTGGCCAAAGTTGAAAGACCTTCCAAAACCAACCCTAAAGAACTTAGCCAAACAATGAATGTTGCAATAAGCTCCTCCAGGAAAGGTGCCTCTATGACACAACCCCCGAGCAGGTAGCTAAATTCTGCACAGTACAAAAGGCATATGAATTCCAGGCTGAAAACTCACTCCAGAAGGATGAAATGCATGTGTTTCTCTCTGAAAGAACACTCAGCCACCAGGCTTTTGCTTGCTGCTTCAAGGTCTTTGTAGAAACGTGTGTTTTCACTGCTGGAATACGTTTTGGGATGCATTGTTTCTATCTCTTGCAAGCCTCATGTTGTTTCTTACACAATGTGGGAAAACAAGGAGTATGTTTTCCAAATCACTTGAAATCCAGGAAAACACACACTGCATCTCTCTTGCTAAAACACGCTCTCTCACCTAATGCGTTGAGAACATTCAAGAAAGCAGAAAAGAAGGGCATTTTGCAGTGAATTTCAGACGGGCATGTACAAAAAGTCATTTCTATTGGTTGCAGGGTGCAAAAGCATGATTCCATTTAGGCTCTCAAAGAAACCCTTACATTTCCAAGTGACCCGAATTAGGACTTTCCCAAAAAGATATGTTTGCGTGTCTGTGGCGAAAGGAGCTCTAAGTTCTGTATTCTGTGTTGGAGAGTGACACACTACACAGGCTACACAGCGTTTTGAGAGCACCAACATGCTTCACACTGAAACTGCTACAAGGTGTGTGTAGCATGCTGAATGAAGGCTTGTCATTTCAAAGAAAGAAGAGGAAACCAAACTCCAGGTAGTGAAACGAGCACACCAGTATGGGAGATGTGCATGTGTACAGTTTCAAGCAGCACCTCTTTGTGGACACTTGGAAACAGCGCTGTGAAAAAATTTCGTACGAAGCGGGATTTGGCCAAAGTTGTAAGACCTTCCAAAACCAACCCTAAAGAACTTAGCCAAACAATGAATGTTGCAATAAGCTCCTCCAGGAAAGGTGCCTCTATGACAAAACCCCCGAGCAGGTAGCTTCATTCTGCACAGTACAAAAGGCATATGAATTCCAGGCTGCAAACTCACTCCAGAAGGATGAAATGCATGTGTTTCTCTCTGAAAGAACACTCAGCCACCAGGCTTTTGCTTGCTCCTTCAAGGTCTTTGTAGAAACGTGTGTTTTCACTGCTGGAATACGTTTTGGGATGCATTGTTTCTATCTCTTGCAAGCCTCATGTTGTTTCTTACACAATGTGGGAAAACAAGGAATATGTTTCCCAAATCACTTGAAATCCAGGAAAACACACACTGCATCTCTCTTGCTCAAAAACGCTCTATGACCTATTGCGTTGAGAACATTCAAGAAAGCAGAAAAGAGGGGCATTTTGCAGTGAATTTCAGACGGGCATGTACAAAAAGTCATTTCTATCGGTTGCAGAGTGCAAAAGCGTGATTGCCTTCAGGCTCTCGATGAAACCCTTACATTTCCAAGTGACCTGAATTAGGACTTTCCCAAAAAGATGTGTTTGCGTGTCTGTGGTGAAAGGAGCTCTAAGTTTTGTATTCAGTGTTGGAGAGTGACACACTCTACACAGGCTACACAGCGTTTTGAGAGCACCAACATGCTTCACACTGAAAATGCTACAAGGTGTGTGTAGCATGCTGAATGAAGGCTTGTCATTTCAAAGAAAGAAGAGGAAACCAAACTCCAGGTAGTGAAACGAGCACACCAGTATGGGAGATGTGCATGTGTACAGTTTCAAGCAGCACCTCTTTGTCGTCACTTGGAAACAGCGCTGTGAAAAAATTTCGTACGAAGCGGGATTTGGCCAAAGTTGAAAGACCTTCCAAAACCAACCATAAAGAACTTAGCCAAACAATGAATGTTGCAATAAGCTCCTCCAGGAAAGGTGCCTCTATGACACAACCCCCGAGCAGGTAGCTTCATTCTGCACAGTACAAAAGGCATATGAATTCCAGGCTGAAAACTCACTCCAGAAGGATGAAATGCATGTGTTTCTCTCTGAAAGAACACTCAGCCACCAGGCTTTTGCTTGCTCCTTCAAGGTCTTTGTAGAAACGTGTGTTTTCACTGCTGGAATACGTTTTGGGATGCATTGTTTCTATCTCTTGCAAGCCTCATGTTGTTTCTTACACAATGTGGGAAAACAAGGACTATGTTTCCCAAATCACTTGAAATCCAGGAAAACACACACTGCATCTCTCTTGCTCAAACACGCTCTCTGACCTAATGCGTTGAGACCATTCAAAAAAGCAGAAAAGAAGGGCAGTTTGCAGTGAATTTCAGACAGGCATGTACAGAAAGTCATTTCTATCGGTTGCAGAGTTCAAAAGCGTGATTGCCTTCATGCTCTCGATGAAACCCTTACATTTCCAAGTGACCTGAATTAGGACTTTCCCAAAAAGATGTGTTTGCGTGTCTGTGGCGAAAGGAGCTCTAAGGTGTGTATTCAGTGTTGGAGAGTGACACACTCTACACAGGCTACACAGCGTTTTGAGAGCACCAACATGTTTCACACTGAAACTGCTACAAGGTGTGTGTAACATGCTGAATGAAGGCTTGTCATTTCAAAGAAAGAAGAGGAAACCAAACTCCAGGTAGTGAAACGAGCACACCAGTATGGGAGATGTGCATGTGTACAGTTTCAAGCAGCACCTCTTTGTGGACTCTTGGAAACAGCGCTGTGAAAAAATTTCGTACGAAGCGGGATTTGGCCAAAGTTGAAAGACCTTCCAAAACCAACCCTAAAGAACTTAGCCAAACAATGAATGTTGCAATAAGCTCCTCCAGGAAAGGTGCCTCAATGACACAACCCCCGAGCAGGTAGCTACATTCTGCACAGTACAAAAGGCATATGAATTCCAGGCTGAAATCTCACTCCAGAAGGAAGAAATGCATGTGTTTCTCTCCTGAAAGAACACTCAGCCACCAGGCTTTGCATGCTGCTTCAAGGTCTTTGTAGAAACGTGTGTTTTCACTGCTGGAATACGTTTTGGGATGCATTGTTTCTATCTCTTGCAAGCCTCATGCTGTTTCTTACACAATGTGGGAAAACAAGGAGTATGTTTCCCAAATCACTTGAAATTCAGGAAAACACACAGTGCATCTCTCTTGCCCAAACACGCTCTCTCACCTAATGCGTTGAGAACATTCAAGAAAGCAGAAAAGAAGGGCATTTTGCAGTGAATTTCAGACGGGCATGTACAAAAAGTCATTTCTATTGGTTGCAGAGTGCAAAAGCATGATTCCCTTTAGGCTCTCAAAGAAACCCTTACATTTCCAAGTGACCTGAATTAGGACTTTCCCAAAAAGATATGTTTGCGTGTCTGTGGCGAAAGGAGCTCTAAGTTGTGTATTCAGTGTTGGAGAGTGACACACTGTACACAGGCTACACAGCGTTTTGAGAGCACCAACATGCTTCACACTGAAACTGCTACAAGGTGTGTGTAGCATGCTGAATGAAGGCTTGTCATTTCAAAGAAAGAAGAGGAAACCAAACTCCAGGTAGTGAAACGAGCACACCAGTATGGGAGAGTGCATGTGTACAGTTTCAATCAGCACCTCTTTGTGGACACTTGGAAACAGCGCTGTGAAAAAATTTCGTACGAAGCGGGATTTGGCCAAAGTTGAAAGACCTTCCAAAACCAACCCTAAAGAACTTAGCCAAACAATGAATGTTGCAATAAGCTCCTCCAGGAAAGCTGCCTCTATGACACAACCCCCGAGCAGGTAGCTACATTCTGCACATTACAAAAGGCATATGAATTCCAGGCTGAAAACTCACTCCAGAAGGATGAAATGCATGTGTTTCTCTCTGAAAGAACACTCAGCCACCAGGCTTTTGCTTGCTGCTTCAAGGTCTTTGTAGAAACGTGTGTTTTCACTGCTGGAATACGTTTTGGGATGCATTGTTTCTATCTCTTGCAAGCCTCATGTTGTTTCTTACACAATGTGGGAAAACAAGGAATATGTTTCCAAAATCACTTGAAATCCAGGAAAACACACACTGCATCTCTCTTGCTCAAACACGCTCTCTGACCTAATGCGTTGAGAACATTCAAGAAAGCAGAAAAGAAGGGCATTTTGCAGAGAATTTCAGACGGGCATGTACAAAAAGTCATTTATATCGGTTGCAGAGTGCAAAAGCATGATTCCCTTTAGGCTCTCAAAGAGACCCTTACATTTCCAAGTGACCTGAATTAGGACTTTCCCAAAAAGATATGTTTGCGTGTCTGTGGCGAAAGGAGCTCTAAGTTGTGTATTCAGTGTTGGAGAGTGAAACACTCTACACAGGCTACACAGCGTTTTGAGAGCACCAACATGCTTCACACTGAAACTGCTACAAGGTGTGTGTAGCATGCTGAATGAAGGCTTGTCATTTCAAAGAAAGAAGAGGAAACCAAACTCCAGGTAGTGAAACGAGCACACCAGTATGGGAGATGTGCATGTGTACAGTTTCAAGCAGCACCTCTTTGTGGACACTTGGAAACAGCGCTGTGAAAAAATTTCGTACGAAGCGGGATTTGGCCAAAGTTGTAAGACCTTCCAAAACCAACCCTAAAGAACTTAGCCAAACAATGAATGTTGCAATAAGCTCCTCCAGGAAAGGTGCCTCTATGACAAAACCCCCGAGCAGGTAGCTTCATTCTGCACAGTACAAAAGGCATATGAATTCCAGGCTGCAAACTCACTCCAGAAGGATGAAATGCATGTGTTTCCCTCTGAAAGAACACTCAGCCACCAGGCTTTTGCTTGCTCCTTCAAGGTCTTTGTAGAAACGTGTGTTTTCACTGCTGGAATACGTTTTGGGATGCATTGTTTCTATCTCTTGCAAGCCTCATGTTGTTTCTTACACAATGTGGGAAAACAAGGAATATGTTTCCCAAATCACTTGAAATCCAGGAAAACACACACTGCATCTCTCTTGCTCAAAAACGCTCTATGACCTATTGCGTTGAGAACATTCAAGAAAGCAGAAAAGAAGGGCATTTTGCAGTGAATTTCAGACGGGCATGTACAAAAAGTCATTTCTATCGGTTGCAGAGTGCAAAAGCGTGATTGCCTTCAGGCTCTCGATGAAACCCTTACATTTCCAAGTGACCTGAATTAGGACTTTCCCAAAAAGATGTGTTTGCGTGTCTGTGGTGAAAGGAGCTCTAAGTTTTGTATTCAGTGTTGGAGAGTGACACACTCTACACAGGCTACACAGCGTTTTGAGAGCACCAACATGCTTCACACTGAAAATGCTACAAGGTGTGTGTAGCATGCTGAATGAAGGCTTGTCATTTCAAAGAAAGAAGAGGAAACCAAACTCCAGGTAGTGAAACGAGCACACCAGTATGGGAGATGTGCATGTGTACAGTTTCAAGCAGCACCTCTTTGTCGTCACTTGGAAACAGCGCTGTGAAAAAATTTCGTATGAAGCGGGATTTGGCCAAAGTTGAAAGACCTTCCAAAACCAACCCTAAAGAACTTAGCCAAACAATGAATGTTGCAATAAGCTCCTCCAGGAAAGGTGCCTCTATGACACAACCCCCGAGCAGGTAGCTTCATTCTGCACAGTACAAAAGGCATATGAATTCCAGGCTGAAAACTCACTCCAGAAGGATGAAATGCATGTGTTTCTCTCTGAAAGAACACTCAGCCACCAGGCTTTGCATGCTGCTTCAAGGTCTTTGTAGAAACGTGTGTTTTCACTGCTGGAATACGTTTTGGGATGCATTGTTTCTATCTCTTGCAAGCCTCATGCTGTTTCTTACACAATGTGGGAAAACAAGGAGTATGTTTCCCAAATCACTTGAAATTCAGGAAAACACACAGTGCATCTCTCTTGCCCAAACACGCTCTCTCACCTAATGCGTTGAGAACATTCAAGAAAGCAGAAAAGAAGGGCATTTTGCAGTGAATTTCAGACGGGCATGTACAAAAAGTCATTTCTATTGGTTGCAGAGTGCAAAAGCATGATTCCCTTTAGGCTCTCAAAGAAACCCTTACATTTCCAAGTGACCTGAATTAGGACTTTCCCAAAAAGATATGTTTGCGTGTCTGTGGCGAAAGGAGCTCTAAGTTGTGTATTCAGTGTTGGAGAGTGACACACTGTACACAGGCTACACAGCGTTTTGAGAGCACCAACATGCTTCACACTGAAACTGCTACAAGGTGTGTGTAGCATGCTGAATGAAGGCTTGTCATTTCAAAGAAAGAAGAGGAAACCAAACTCCAGGTAGTGAAACGAGCACACCAGTATGGGAGAGTGCATGTGTACAGTTTCAATCAGCACCTCTTTGTGGACACTTGGAAACAGCGCTGTGAAAAAATTTCCTACGAAGCGGGATTTGGCCAAAGTTGAAAGACCTTCCAAAACCAACCTTAAAGAACTTAGCCAAACAATGAATGTTGCAATAAGCTCCTCCAGGAAAGCTGCCTCTATGACACAACCCCCGAGCAGGTAGCTACATTCTGCACATTACAAAAGGCATATGAATTCCAGGCTGAAAACTCACTCCAGAAGGATGAAATGCATGTGTTTCTCTCTGAAAGAACACTCAGCCACCAGGCTTTTGCTTGCTGCTTCAAGGTCTTTGTAGAAACGTGTGTTTTCACTGCTGGAATACGTTTTGGGATGCATTGTTTCTATCTCTTGCAAGCCTCATGTTGTTTCTTACACAATGTGGGAAAACAAGGAATATGTTTCCAAAATCACTTGAAATCCAGGAAAACACACACTGCATCTCTCTTGCTCAAACACGCTCTCTGACCTAATGCGTTGAGAACATTCAAGAAAGCAGAAAAGAAGGGCATTTTGCAGAGAATTTCAGACGGGCATGTACAAAAAGTCATTTATATCTGTTGCAGAGTGCAAAAGCATGATTCCCTTTAGGCTCTCAAAGAGACCCTTACATTTCCAAGTGACCTGAATTAGGACTTTCCCAAAAAGATATGTTTGCGTGTCTGTGGCGAAAGGAGCTCTAAGTTGTGTATTCAGTGTTGGAGAGTGAAACACTCTACACAGGCTACACAGCGTTTTGAGAGCACCAACATGCTTCACACTGAAACTGCTACAAGGTGTGTGTAGCATGCTGAATGAAGGCTTGTCATTTCAAAGAAAGAAGAGGAAACCAAACTCCAGGTAGTGAAACGAGCACACCAGTATGGGAGATGTGCATGTGTACAGTTTCAAGCAGCACCTCTTTGTGGACACTTGGAAACAGCGCTGTGAAAAAATTTCGTACGAAGCGGGATTTGGCCAAAGTTGTAAGACCTTCCAAAACCAACCCTAAAGAACTTAGCCAAACAATGAATGTTGCAATAAGCTCCTCCAGGAAAGGTGCCTCTATGACAAAACCCCCGAGCAGGTAGCTTCATTCTGCACAGTACAAAAGGCATATGAATTCCAGGCGGCAAACTCACTCCAGAAGGATGAAATGCATGTGTTTCCCTCTGAAAGAACACTCAGCCACCAGGCTTTTGCTTGCTCCTTCAAGGTCTTTGTAGAAACGTGTGTTTTCACTGCTGGAATACGTTTTGGGATGCATTGTTTCTATCTCTTGCAAGCCTCATGTTGTTTCTTACACAATGTGGGAAAACAAGGAATATGTTTCCCAAATCACTTGAAATCCAGGAAAACACACACTGCATCTCTCTTGCTCAAAAACGCTCTATGACCTATTGCGTTGAGAACATTCAAGAAAGCAGAAAAGAAGGGCATTTTGCAGTGAATTTCAGACGGGCATGTACAAAAAGTCATTTCTATCGGTTGCAGAGTGCAAAAGCGTGATTGCCTTCAGGCTCTCGATGAAACCCTTACATTTCCAAGTGACCTGAATTAGGACTTTCCCAAAAAGATGTGTTTGCGTGTCTGTGGTGAAAGGAGCTCTAAGTTTTGTATTCAGTGTTGGAGAGTGACACACTCTACACAGGCTACACAGCGTTTTGAGAGCACCAACATGCTTCACACTGAAAATGCTACAAGGTGTGTGTAGCATGCTGAATGAAGGCTTGTCATTTCAAAGAAAGAAGAGGAAACCAAACTCCAGGTAGTGAAACGAGCACACCAGTATGGGAGATGTGCATGTGTACAGTTTCAAGCAGCACCTCTTTGTCGTCACTTGGAAACAGCGCTGTGAAAAAATTTCGTACGAAGCGGGATTTGGCCAAAGTTGAAAGACCTTCCAAAACCAACCCTAAAGAACTTAGCCAAACAATGAATGTTGCAATAAGCTCCTCTAGGAAAGGTGCCTCTATGACACAACCCCCGAGCAGGTAGCTTCATTCTGCACAGTACAAAAGGCATATGAATTCCAGGCTGAAAACTCACTCCAGAAGGATGAAATGCATGTGTTTCTCTCTGAAAGAACACTCAGCCACCAGGCTTTTGCTTGCTCCTTCAAGGTCTTTGTAGAAACGTGTGTTTTCACTGCTGGAATACGTTTTGGGATGCATTGTTTCTATCTCTTGCAAGCCTCATGTTGTTTCTTACACAATGTGGGAAAACAAGGACTATGTTTCCCAAATCACTTGAAATCCAGGAAAACACACACTGCATCTCTCTTGCTCAAACACGCTCTCTGACCTAATGCGTTGAGACCATTCAAAAAAGCAGAAAAGAAGGGCATTTTGCAGTGAATTTCAGACAGGCATGTACAGAAAGTCATTTCTATCGGTTGCAGAGTTCAAAAGCGTGATTGCCTTCATGCTCTCGATGAAACCCTTACATTTCCAAGTGACCTGAATTAGGACTTTCCCAAAAAGATGTGTTTGCGTGTCTGTGGCGAAAGGAGCTCTAAGTTGTGTATTCAGTGTTGGAGAGTGACACACTCTACACAGGCTACACAGCGTTTTGAGAGCACCAACATGTTTCACACTGAAACTGCTACAAGGTGTGTGTAACATGCTGAATGAAGGCTTGTCATTTCAAAGAAAGAAGAGGAAACCAAACTCCAGGTAGTGAAACGAGCACACCAGTATGGGAGATGTGCATGTGTACAGTTTCAAGCAGCACCTCTTTGTGGACTCTTGGAAACAGCGCTGTGAAAAAATTTCGTACGAAGCGGGATTTGGCCAAAGTTGAAAGACCTTCCAAAACCAACCCTAAAGAACTTAGCCAAACAATGAATGTTGCAATAAGCTCCTCCAGGAAAGGTGCCTCAATGACACAACCCCCGAGCAGGTAGCTACATTCTGCACAGTACAAAAGGCATATGAATTCCAGGCTGAAATCTCACTCCAGAAGGAAGAAATGCATGTGTTTCTCTCCTGAAAGAACACTCAGCCACCAGGCTTTGCATGCTGCTTCAAGGTCTTTGTAGAAACGTGTGTTTTCACTGCTGGAATACGTTTTGGGATGCATTGTTTCTATCTCTTGCAAGCCTCATGTTGTTTCTTACACAATGTGGGAAAACAAGGAATATGTTTCCAAAATCACTTGAAATCCAGGAAAACACACACTGCATCTCTCTTGCTCAAACACGCTCTCTGACCTAATGCGTTGAGAACATTCAAGAAAGCAGAAAAGAAGGGCATTTTGCAGAGAATTTCAGACGGGCATGTACAAAAAGTCATTTCTATCGGTTGCAGAGTGCAAAAGCATGATTCCCTTTAGGCTCTCGAAGAGACCCTTACATTTCCAAGTGACCTGAATTAGGACTTTCCCAAAAAGATGTGTTTGCGTGTCTGTGGTGAAAGGAGCTCTAAGTTGTGTATTCAGTGTTGGAGAGTGACACACTCTACACAGGCTACAAGGCGTTTTGAGAGCACCAACATGCTTCACACTGAAACTGCTACAAGGTGTGTGTAGCATGCTGAATGAAGGCTTGTCATTTCAAAGAAAGAAGAGGAAACCAAACTCCAGGTAGTGAAACGAGCACACCAGTGTGGGAGATGTGCATGTGTACAGTTTCAAGCAGCACCTCTTTGTGGACACTTGGAAACAGCGCTGTGAAAAAATTTCGTACGAAGCGGGATTTTGCCAAAGGTGAAAGACCTTCCAAAACCAACCCTAAAGAACTTAGCCAAACAATGAATGTTGCAATAAGCTCCTCCAGGAAAGGTGCCTCTATGACACAACCCCCGAGCAGGTAGCTTCATTCTGCACAGTACAAAAGGCATATGAATTCCAGGCTGAAAACTCACTCCAGAAGGATGAAATGCATGTGTTTCTCTCTGAAAGAACACTCAGCCACCAGGCTTTTGCTTGCTCCTTCAAGGTCTTTGTAGAAACGTGTGTTTTCACTGCTGGAATACGTTTTGGGATGCATTGTTTCTATCTCTTGCAAGCCTCATGTTGTTTCTTACACAATGTGGGAAAACAAGGAGTATGTTTCCCAAATCACTTGAAATCCAGGAAAACACACACTGCATCACTCTTGCTCAAACACGCTCTCTGACCTAATGCGTTGAGAACATTCAAGAAAGCAGAAAAGAAGGGCATTTTCCAGTGAATTTCAGACGGGCATGTACAAAAAGTCATTTCTATCGGTTGCAGAGTGCAAAAGCGTGATTGCCTTCAGGCTCTGGATGAAACCCTTACATTTCCAAGTGACCTGAATTAGGACTTTCCCAAAAAGATGTGTTTGCGTGTCTGTGGTGAAAGGAGTTCTAAGTTGTGTATTCAGTGCTGGAGAGTGAAACACTCTACACAGGCTACACAGCGTTTTGAGAGCACCAACATGCTTCACACTGAAACTGCTACAAGGTGTGTGTAACATGCTGAATGAAGGCTTGTCATTTCAAAGAAAGAAGAGGAAACCAAACTCCAGGTAGTGAAACGAGCACACCAGTATGGGAGATGTGCATGTGTACAGTTTCAAGCAGCACCTCTTTGTGGACACTTGGAAACAGCGCTGTGAAAAAATTTCGTACGAAGCGGGATTTGGCCAAAGTTGAAAGACCTTCCAAAACCAACCCTAAAGAACTTAGCCAAACAATGAATGTTGCAATAAGCTCCTCCAGGAAAGGTGCCTCTATGACACAACCCCGGAGCAGGTAGCTACATTCTGCACAGTACAAAAGGCATATGAATCCCAGGCTGAAAACTCACTCCAGAAGGATGAAATGCATGTGTTTCTCTCTGAAAGAACACTCAGCCACCAGGCTTTTGCTTGCTGCTTCAAGGTCTTTGTAGAAACGTGTGTTTTCACTGCTGGAATACGTTTTGGGATGCATTGTTTCTATCTCTTGCAAGCCTAATGTTGTTTCTTACACAATGTGGGAAAACAAGGAATATGTTTCCCAAATCACTTGAAATCCAGGAAAACACACACTGCATCTCTCTTGCTCAAACACGCTCTCTGACCTAATGCGTTGAGAACATTCAAGAAAGCAGAAAAGAAGGGCATTTTGTAGTGAATTTCAGACGGGTATGTACAAAAAGTCATTCTATCGGTTGCAGAATGCAAAAGCGTGATTCCCTTCATGCTCTCGATGAAACCCTTACATTTCCAAGTGACCTGAATTAGGACTTTCCCAAAAAGATGTGTTTGCGTGTCTGTGGCGAAAGGAGCTCTAAGTTGTGTATTCAGTGTTGGAGAGTGACACACTCTACACAGGCTATACAGCGTTTTGAGAGCACCAACATGCTTCACACTGAAACTGCTACAAGGTGTGTGTAGCATGCTGAATGAAGGCTTGTCATTTCAAAGAAAGAAGAGGAAACCAAACTCCAGGTAGTGAAACGAGCACACCAGTATGGGAGAGTGCATGTGTGCAGTTTCAAGCAGCACCTCTTTGTGGACACTTGGAAACAGCGCTGTGAAAAAATTTCGTACGAAGCGGGATTTGGCCAAAGTTGAAAGACCTTCCAAAACCAACCCTAAAGAACTTAGCCAAACAATGAATGTTGCAATAAGCTCCTCCAGGAAAGCTGCCTCTATGACACAACCCCCGAGCAGGTAGCTACATTCTGCACATTACAAAATGCATATGAATTCCAGGCTGAAAACTCACTCCAGAAGGATGAAATGCATGTGTTTCTCTCTGAAAGAACACTCAGCCACCAGGCTTTTGCTTGCTGCTTCAAGGTCTTTGTAGAAACGTGTGTTTTCACTGCTGGAATACGTTTTGGGATGCATTGTTTCTATCTCTTGCAAGCCTCATGTTGTTTCTTACACAATGTGGGAAAACAAGGAATATGTTTCCAAAATCACTTGAAATCCAGGAAAACACACACTGCATCTCTCTTGCTCAAACACGCTCTCTGACCTAATGCGTTGAGAACATTCAAGAAAGCAGAAAAGAAGGGCATTTTGCAGAGAATTTCAGACGGGCATGTACAAAAAGTCATTTATATCGGTTGCAGAGTGCAAAAGCATGATTCCCTTTAGGCTCTCAAAGAGACCCTTACATTTCCAAGTGACCTGAATTAGGACTTTCCCAAAAAGATATGTTTGCGTGTCTGTGGCGAAAGGAGCTCTAAGTTGTGTATTCAGTGTTGGAGAGTGAAACACTCTACACAGGCTACACAGCGTTTTGAGAGCACCAACATGCTTCACACTGAAACTGCTACAAGGTGTGTGTAGCATGCTGAATGAAGGCTTGTCATTTCAAAGAAAGAAGAGGAAACCAAACTCCAGGTAGTGAAACGAGCACACCAGTGTGGGAGATGTGCATGTGTACAGTTTAAGCAGCACCTCTTTGTGGACACTTGGAAACAGCGCTGTGAAAAAATTTCGTACGAAGCGGGATTTGGCCAAAGTTGAAAGACCTTCCAAAACCAACCCTAAAGAACTTAGCCAAACAATGAATGTTGCAATAAGCTCCTCCAGGAAAGGTGCCTCTATGACACAACCCCCGAGCAGGTAGCTACATTCTGCACAGTACAAAAGGCATATGAATTCCAGGCTGAAAACTCACTCCAGAAGGATGAAATGCATGTGTTTCTCTCTGAAAGAACACTCAGCCACCAGGCTTTTGCTTGCTCCTTCAAGGTCTTTGTAGAAACGTGTGTTTTCACTGCTGGAATACGTTTTGGGATGCATTGTTTCTATCTCTTGCAAGCCTCATGTTGTTTCTTACACAATGTGGGAAAACAAGGAATATGTTTCCCAAATCACTTGAAATCCAGGAAAACACACACTGCATCTCTCTTGCTCAAACACGCTCTCTGACCTAATGCGTTGAGAACATTCAAGAAAGCAGAAAAGAAGGGCATTTTCCAGTGAATTTCAGACGGGCATGTACAAAAAGTCATTTCTATCCGTTGCAGAGTGCAAAAGCGTGATTGCCTTCAGGCTCTCGATGAAACCCTTACATTTCCAAGTGACCTGAATTAGGACTTTCCCAAAAAGATGTGTTTGCGTGTCTGTGGTGAAAGGAGCTCTAAGTTGTGTATTCAGTGTTGGAGAGTGAAACACTCTACACAGGCTACACAGCGTTTTGAGAGCACCAACATGCTTCACACTGAAACTGCTACAAGGTGTGTGTAGCATGCTGAATGAAGGCTTGTCAATTCAAAGAAAGAAGAGGAAACCAAACTCCAGGTAGTGAAACGAGCACACCAGTATGGGAGATGTGCATGTGTACAGTTTCAAGCAGCACCTCTTTGTGGACACTTCGAAACAGCGCTGTGAAAAAATTTCGTACGAAGCGGGATTTGGCCAAAGTTGAAAGATCTTCCAAAACCAACCCTAAAGAACTTAGCCAAACAATGAATGTTGCAATAAGCTCCTCCAGGAAAGGTGCCTCTATGACACAACCCCCGAGCAGGTAGCTACATTCTGCACAGTACAAAAGGCATATGAATTCCAGGCTGAAAACTCACTCCAGAAGGATGAAATGCATGTGTTTCTCTCTGAAAGAACACTCATCCACCAGGCTTTTGCTTGCTGCTTCAAGGTCTTTGTAGAAACGTGTGTTTGCACTGCTGGAATATGTTTTGGGATGCATTGTTTCTATCTCTTGCAAGCCTCATGTTGTTTCTTACACAATGTGGGAAAACAAGGAATATGTTTCCCAAATCACTTGAAATCCAGAAAAACACACACTGCATGTCTCTTGCTCAAACACGCTCTCTGACCTAATGCGTTGAGAACATTCAAGAAAGCAGAAAGGAAGGGCATTTTGCAGTGAATTTCAGACGGGCATGTACAAAAAGTCATTTCTATCGGTTGCAGAGTGC
Organism: Miniopterus natalensis; assembly: GCF_054644295.1. Classification (NCBI taxonomy): domain Eukaryota; kingdom Metazoa; phylum Chordata; class Mammalia; order Chiroptera; family Miniopteridae; genus Miniopterus; species Miniopterus natalensis. The sequence goes on from NC_142090.1 coordinate 34,767,818, forward strand.
AAAAGCATGATTCCCTTTAGGCTCTCGAAGAGACCCTTACATTTCCAAGTGACCTGAATTAGGACTTTCCCAAAAAGATGTGTTTGCGTGTCTGTGGTGAAAGGAGCTCTAAGTTGTGTATTCAGTGTTGGAGAGTGACACACTCTACACAGGCTACAAGGCGTTTTGAGAGCACCAACATGATTCACACTGAAACTGCTACAAGGTGTGTGTAGCATGCTGAATGAAGGCTTGTCATTTCAAAGAAAGAAGAGGAAACCAAACTCCAGGTAGTGAAACGAGCACACCAGTGTGGGAGATGTGCATGTGTACAGTTTCAAGCAGCACCTCTTTGTGGACACTTGGAAACAGCGCTGTGAAAAAATTTCGTACGAAGCGGGATTTTGCCAAAGGTGAAAGACCTTCCAAAACCAACCCTAAAGAACTTAGCCAAACAATGAATGTTGCAATAAGCTCCTCCAGGAAAGGTGCCTCTATGACACAACCCCCGAGCAGGTAGCTTCATTCTGCACAGTACAAAAGGCATATGAATTCCAGGCTGAAAACTCACTCCAGAAGGATGAAATGCATGTGTTTCTCTCTGAAAGAACACTCAGCCACCAGGCTTTTGCTTGCTCCTTCAAGGTCTTTGTAGAAACGTGTGTTTTCACTGCTGGAATACGTTTTGGGATGCATTGTTTCTGTCTCTTGCAAGCCTCATGTTGTTTCTTACACAATGTGGGAAAACAAGGAGTATGTTTCCCAAATCACTTGAAATCCAGGAAAACACACACTGCATCACTCTTGCTCAAACACGCTCTCTGACCTAATGCGTTGAGAACATTCAAGAAAGCAGAAAAGAAGGGCATTTTCCAGTGAATTTCAGACGGGCATGTACAAAAAGTCATTTCTATCGGTTGCAGAGGGCAAAAGCGTGATTGCCTTCAGGCTCTGGATGAAACCCTTACATTTCCAAGTGACCTGAATTAGGACTTTCCCAAAAAGATGTGTTTGCGTGTCTGTGGTGAAAGGAGTTCTAAGTTGTGTGTTCAGTGCTGGAGAGTGAAACACTCTACACAGGCTACACAGCGTTTTGAGAGCACCAACATGCTTCACACTGAAACTGCTACAAGGTGTGTGTAGCATGCTGAATGAAGGCTTGTCATTTCAAAGAAAGAAGAGGAAACCAAACTCCAGGTAGTGAAACGAGCACACCAGTATGGGAGATGTGCATGTGTACAGTTTCAAGCAGCACCTCTTTGTGGACACTTGGAAACAGCGCTGTGAAAAAATTTCGTACGAAGCGGGATTTGGCCAAATTTGAAAGACCTTCCAAAACCAACCCTAAAGAACTTAGCCAAACAATGAATGTTGCAATAAGCTCCTCCAGGAAAGGTGCCTCTATGACACAACCCCGGAGCAGGTAGCTACATTCTGCACAGTACAAAAGGCATATGAATCCCAGGCTGAAAACTCACTCCAGAAGGATGAAATGCATGTGTTTCTCTCTGAAAGAACACTCAGCCACCAGGCTTTTGCTTGCTGCTTCAAGGTCTTTGTAGAAACGTGTGTTTTCACTGCTGGAATACGTTTTGGGATGCATTGTTTCTATCTCTTGCAAGCCTAATGTTGTTTCTTACACAATGTGGGAAAACAAGGAATATGTTTCCCAAATCACTTGAAATCCAGGAAAACACACACTGCATCTCTCTTGCTCAAACACGCTCTCTGACCTAATGCGTTGAGAACATTCAAGAAAGCAGAAAAGAAGGGCATTTTGTAGTGAATTTCAGACGGGTATGTACAAAAAGTCATTCTATCGGTTGCAGAATGCAAAAGCGTGATTCCCTTCATGCTCTCGATGAAACCCTTACATTTCCAAGTGACCTGAATTAGGACTTTCCCAAAAAGATGTGTTTGCGTGTCTGTGGCGAAAGGAGCTCTAAGTTGTGTATTCAGTGTTGGAGAGTGACACACTCTACACAGGCTATACAGCGTTTTGAGAGCACCAACATGCTTCACACTGAAACTGCTACAAGGTGTGTGTAGCATGCTGAATGAAGGCTTGTCATTTCAAAGAAAGAAGAGGAAACCAAACTCCAGGTAGTGAAACGAGCACACCAGTATGGGAGATGTGCATGTGTACAGTTTCATGCAGCACCTCTTTGTGGACTCTTGGAAATAGCGCTGTGAAAAAATTTCGTACGAAGCGGGATTTGGCCAAAGTTGAAAGACCTTCCAAAACCAACCCTAAAGAACTTAGCCAAACAATGAATGTTGTAATAAGCTCCTCCAGGAAAGGTGCCTCTATGACACAACCCCCGAGCAGGTAGCTACATTCTGCACAGTACAAAACGCATATGAATTCCAGGCTGAAAACTCACTCCAGAAGGATGAAATGCATGTGTTTCTCTCTGAAAGAACACTCAGCCACCAGGCTTTTGCTTGCTCCTTCAAGGTCTTTGTAGAAACGTGTGTTTTCACTGCTGGAATACGTTTTGGGATGCATTGTTTCTATCTCTTGCAAGCCTCATGTTGTTTCTTACACAATGTGGGAAAACAAGGAATATGTTTCCCTAATCACTTGAAATCCAGGAAAACACACACTGCATCTCTCTTGCTCAAACACGCTCTCTGAACTAATGCGTTGAGAACATTCAAGAAAGCAGAAAAGAAGGGCATTTTGCAGCGAATTTCAGACTGGCATGTACAAAAAGTCATTTCTATCGGTTGCAGAGTGCAAAAGCGTGATTGCCTTCAGGCTCTCGATGAAACCCTTACATTTCCAAGTGACCTGAATTAGGACTTTCCCAAAAAGATGTGTTTGCGTGCCTGTGGTGAAAGGAGTTCTAAGTTGTGTATTCAGTGTTGGAGAGTGAAACACTCTACACAGGCTACACAGCGTTTTGAGAGCACCAACATGCTTCACACTGAAACTGCTACAAGGTGTGTGTAACATGCTGAATGAAGGCTTTTCATTTCAAAGAAAGAAGAGGAAACCAAACTCCAGGTAGTGAAACGAGCACACCAGTATGGGAGATGTGCATGTGTACAGTTTCAAGCAGCACCTCTTTGTGGACACTTCGAAACAGCGCTGTGAAAAAATTTCGTACGAAGCGGGATTTGGCCAAAGTTGAAAGACCTTCCAAAACCAACCCTAAAGAAGTTAGCCAAACAATGAATGTTGCAATAAGCTCCTCCAGGAAAGGTGCCTCTATGACAAAACCCCCGAGCAGGTAGCTCCATTCTGCACAGTACAAAAGGCATATGAATCCCAGGCTGAAAACTCACTCCAGAAGGATGAAATGCATGTGTTTCTCTCTGAAAGAACACTCAGCCACCAGGCTTTTGCTTGCTGCTTCAAGGTCTTTGTAGAAACGTGTGTTTTCACTGCTGGAATACGTTTTGGGATGCATTGTTTCTATCTCTTGCAAGCCTCATGTTGTTTCTTACACAATGTGGGAAAACAAGGAATATGTTTCCCAAATCACTTGAAATCCAGGAAAACACACACTGCATCTCTCTTGCTCAAACACGCTCTCTGACCTAATGCGTTGAGAACATTCAAGAAAGCAGAAAAGAAGGGCATTTTGTAGTGAATTTCAGACGGACATGTACAAAAAGTCATTCTATCGGTTGCAGAATGCAAAAGCGTGATTGCCTTCATGCTCTCGATGAAACCCTTACATTTCCAAGTGACCTGAATTAGGACTTTCCCAAAAAGATGTGTTTGCGTGTCTGTGGCGAAAGGAGCTCTAAGTTGTGTATTCAGTGCTGGAGAGTGACACACTCTACACAGGCTACACAGCGTTTTGAGAGCACCAACATGCTTCACAGTGAAACTGCTACAAGGTGTGTGTAGCATGCTGAATGAAGGCTTGTCATTTCAAAGAAAGAAGAAGAAACCAAACTCCAGGTAGTGAAACGAGCACACCAGTATGGGAGATGTGCATGTGTACAGTTTCAAGCAGCACCTCTTTGTGGACTCTTGGAAACAGCGCTGTGAAAAAATTTCATACGAAGCGGGATTTGGCCAAAGTTGAAAGACCTCCCAAAACCAACCCTAAAGAACTTAGCCAAACAATGAATGTTGCAATAAGCTCCTCCAGGAAAGGTGCCTCTATGACACAACCCCCGAGCAGGTAGCTACATTCTGCACAGTACAAAAGGCATATGAATTCCAGGCTGAAAACTCACTCCAGAAGGATGAAATGCATGTGTTTCTCTCTGAAAGTACACTCAGCCACCAGGCTTTTGCTTGCTCCTTCAAGGTCTTTGTAGAAACGTGTGTTTTCACTGCTGGAATACGTTTTGGGATGCATTGTTTCTATCTCTTGCAAGCCTCATGTTGTTTCTTACACAATGTGGGAAAACAAGGAATATGTTTCCCAAATCACTTGAAATCCAGGAAAACACACACTGCATCTCTCTTGCTCAAACACGCTCTCTGACCTAATGCGTTGAGAACATTCAAGAAAGCAGAAATGAAAGGGCATTTTCCAGTGAATTTCAGACGGGCATGTACAAAAAGTAATTTCTATCGGTTGCAGAGTGCAAAAGCGTGATTGCCTTCAGGCTCTCGATGAAACCCTTACATTTCCAAGTGACCTGAATTAGGACTTTCCAAAAAGATGTGTTTGCGTGTCTGTGGTGAAAGGAGCTCTAAGTTGTGTATTCAGTGTTGAAGAGTGAAACACTCTACACAGGCTACACAGCGTTTTGAGAGCACCAACATGCTTCACACTGAAAATGCTACAAGGTGTGTGTAACATGCTGAATGAAGGCTTGTCATTTCAAAGAAAGAAGAGGAAACCAAACTCCAGGTAGTGAAACGAGCACACCAGTATGGGAGATGTGCATGTGTACAGTTTCAAGCAGCACCTCTTTGTGGACACTTGGAAACAGCGCTGTGAAAAAATTTCGTACGAAGCGGGATTTGGCCAAAGTTGAAAGACCTTCCAAAACCAACCCTAAAGAACTTAGCCAAACAATGAATGTTGCAATAAGCTCCTCCAGGAAAGGTGCCTCTATGACACAACCCCCGAGCAGGTAGCTACATTCTGCACAGTACAAAAGGCATATGAATTCCAGGCTGAAAACTCACTCCAGAAGGATGAAATGCATGTGTTTCTCTCTGAAAGAACACTCAGCCACCAGGCTTTTGCTTGCTCCTTCAAGGTCTTTGTAGAAACGTGTGTTTTCACTGCTGGAATACGTTTTGGGATGCATTGTTTCTATCTCTTGCAAGCCTCATGTTGTTTCTTACACAATGTGGGAAAACAAGGAATATGTTTCCCTAATCACTTGAAATCCAGGAAAACACACACTGCATCTCTCTTGCTCAAACACGCTCTCTGAACTAATGCGTTGAGAACATTCAAGAAAGCAGAAAAGAAGGGCATTTTGCAGCGAATTTCAGACTGGCATGTACAAAAAGTCATTTCTATCGGTTGCAGAGTGCAAAAGCGTGATTGCCTTCAGGCTCTCGATGAAACCCTTACATTTCCAAGTGACCTGAATTAGGACTTTCCCAAAAAGATGTGTTTGCGTGCCTGTGGTGAAAGGAGTTCTAAGTTGTGTATTCAGTGTTGGAGAGTGAAACACTCTACACAGGCTACACAGCGTTTTGAGAGCACCAACATGCTTCACACTGAAACTGCTACAAGGTGTGTGTAACATGCTGAATGAAGGCTTTTCATTTCAAAGAAAGAAGAGGAAACCAAACTCCAGGTAGTGAAACGAGCACACCAGTATGGGAGATGTGCATGTGTACAGTTTCAAGCAGCACCTCTTTGTGGACACTTCGAAACAGCGCTGTGAAAAAATTTCGTACGAAGCGGGATTTGGCCAAAGTTGAAAGACCTTCCAAAACCAACCCTAAAGAAGTTAGCCAAACAATGAATGTTGCAATAAGCTCCTCCAGGAAAGGTGCCTCTATGACAAAACCCCCGAGCAGGTAGCTCCATTCTGCACAGTACAAAAGGCATATGAATCCCAGGCTGAAAACTCACTCCAGAAGGATGAAATGCATGTGTTTCTCTCTGAAAGAACACTCAGCCACCAGGCTTTTGCTTGCTGCTTCAAGGTCTTTGTAGAAACGTGTGTTTTCACTGCTGGAATACGTTTTGGGATGCATTGTTTCTATCTCTTGCAAGCCTCATGTTGTTTCTTACACAATGTGGGAAAACAAGGAATATGTTTCCCAAATCACTTGAAATCCAGGAAAACACACACTGCATCTCTCTTGCTCAAACACGCTCTCTGACCTAATGCGTTGAGAACATTCAAGAAAGCAGAAAAGAAGGGCATTTTGTAGTGAATTTCAGACGGACATGTACAAAAAGTCATTCTATCGGTTGCAGAATGCAAAAGCGTGATTGCCTTCATGCTCTCGATGAAACCCTTACATTTCCAAGTGACCTGAATTAGGACTTTCCCAAAAAGATGTGTTTGCGTGTCTGTGGCGAAAGGAGCTCTAAGTTGTGTATTCAGTGCTGGAGAGTGACACACTCTACACAGGCTACACAGCGTTTTGAGAGCACCAACATGCTTCACAGTGAAACTGCTACAAGGTGTGTGTAGCATGCTGAATGAAGGCTTGTCATTTCAAAGAAAGAAGAAGAAACCAAACTCCAGGTAGTGAAACGAGCACACCAGTATGGGAGATGTGCATGTGTACAGTTTCAAGCAGCACCTCTTTGTGGACTCTTGGAAACAGCGCTGTGAAAAAATTTCATACGAAGCGGGATTTGGCCAAAGTTGAAAGACCTCCCAAAACCAACCCTAAAGAACTTAGCCAAACAATGAATGTTGCAATAAGCTCCTCCAGGAAAGGTGCCTCTATGACACAACCCCCGAGCAGGTAGCTACATTCTGCACAGTACAAAAGGCATATGAATTCCAGGCTGAAAACTCACTCCAGAAGGATGAAATGCATGTGTTTCTCTCTGAAAGTACACTCAGCCACCAGGCTTTTGCTTGCTCCTTCAAGGTCTTTGTAGAAACGTGTGTTTTCACTGCTGGAATACGTTTTGGGATGCATTGTTTCTATCTCTTGCAAGCCTCATGTTGTTTCTTACACAATGTGGGAAAACAAGGAATATGTTTCCCAAATCACTTGAAATCCAGGAAAACACACACTGCATCTCTCTTGCTCAAACACGCTCTCTGACCTAATGCGTTGAGAACATTCAAGAAAGCAGAAATGAAAGGGCATTTTCCAGTGAATTTCAGACGGGCATGTACAAAAAGTAATTTCTATCGGTTGCAGAGTGCAAAAGCGTGATTGCCTTCAGGCTCTCGATGAAACCCTTACATTTCCAAGTGACCTGAATTAGGACTTTCCAAAAAGATGTGTTTGCGTGTCTGTGGTGAAAGGAGCTCTAAGTTGTGTATTCAGTGTTGAAGAGTGAAACACTCTACACAGGCTACACAGCGTTTTGAGAGCACCAACATGCTTCACACTGAAAATGCTACAAGGTGTGTGTAACATGCTGAATGAAGGCTTGTCATTTCAAAGAAAGAAGAGGAAACCAAACTCCAGGTAGTGAAACGAGCACACCAGTATGGGAGATGTGCATGTGTACAGTTTCAAGCAGCACCTCTTTGTGGACACTTGGAAACAGCGCTGTGAAAAAATTTCGTACGAAGCGGGATTTGGCCAAAGTTGAAAGACCTTCCAAAACCAACCCTAAAGAACTTAGCCAAACAATGAATGTTGCAATAAGCTCCTCCAGGAAAGGTGCCTCTATGACACAACCCCCGAGCAGGTAGCTACATTCTGCACAGTACAAAAGGCATATGAATTCCAGGCTGAAAACTCACTCCAGAAGGATGAAATGCATGTGTTTCTCTCTGAAAGAACACTCAGCCACCAGGCTTTTGCTTGCTGCTTCAAGGTCTTTGTAGAAACGTGTGTTTTCACTGCTGGAATACGTTTTGGGATGCATTGTTTCTATCTCTTGCAAGCCTCATGTTGTTTCTTACACAATGTGGGAAAACAAGGAATATGTTTCCAAAATCACTTGAAATCCAGGAAAACACACACTGCATCTCTCTTGCTCAAACACGCTCTCTGACCTAATGTGTTGAGAACATTCAAGAAAGCAGAAAAGAAGGGCATTTTGCAGAGAATTTCAGACGGGCATGTACAAAAAGTCATTTCTATCGGTTGCAGAGTGCAAAAGCATGATTCCCTTTAGGCTCTCAAAGAGACCCTTACATTTCCAAGTGACCTGAATTAGGACTTTCCCAAAAAGATATGTTTGCGTGTCTGTGGCGAAAGGAGCTCTAAGTTGTGTATTCAGTGTTGGAGAGTGACACACTCTACACAGGCTACACAGCGTTTTGAGAGCACCAACATGCTTCACACTGAAACTGCTACAAGGTGTGTGTAGCATGCTGAATGAAGGCTTGTCATTTCAAAGAAAGAAGAGGAAACCAAACTCCAGGTAGTGAAACGAGCACACCAGTATGGGAGATGTGCATGTGTACAGTTTCAAGCAGCACCTCTTTGTGGACACTTGGAAACAGCGCTGTGAAAAAATTTTGTACGAAGCGGGATTTGGCCAAAGTTGAAAGACCTTCCAAAACCAACCCTAAAGAACTTAGCCAAACAATGAATGTTGCAATAAGCTCCTCCAGGAAAGGTGCCTCTATGACACAACCCCCGAGCAGGTAGCTACATTCTGCACAGTACAAAAGGCATATGAATTCCAGGCTGAAAACTCACTCCAGAAGGATGAAATGCATGTGTTTCTCTCTGAAAGAACACTCAGCCACCAGGCTTTTGCTTGCTGCTTCAAGGTCTTTGTAGAAACGTGTGTTTTCACTGCTGGAATACGTTTTGGGATGCATTGTTTCTATCTCTTGCAAGCCTCATGTTGTTTCTTACACAATGTGGGAAAACAAGGAATATGTTTCCCAAATCACTTGAAATCCAGGAAAACACACACTGCATCTCTCTTGCTCAAACACGCTCTCTGACCTAATGCGTTGAGAACATTCAAGAAAGCAGAAAAGAAGGGCATTTTGTAGTGAATTTCAGACGGACATGTACAAAAAGTCATTCTATCGGTTGCAGAATGCAAAAGCGTGATTGCCTTCATGCTCTCGATGAAACCCTTACATTTCCAAGTGACCTGAATTAGGACTTTCCCAAAAAGATGTGTTTGCGTGTCTGTGGCGAAAGGAGCTCTAAGTTGTGTATTCAGTGCTGGAGAGTGACACACTCTACACAGGCTACACAGCGTTTTGAGAGCACCAACATGCTTCACAGTGAAACTGCTACAAGGTGTGTGTAGCATGCTGAATGAAGGCTTGTCATTTCAAAGAAAGAAGAAGAAACCAAACTCCAGGTAGTGAAACGAGCACACCAGTATGGGAGATGTGCATGTGTACAGTTTCAAGCAGCACCTCTTTGTGGACTCTTGGAAACAGCGCTGTGAAAAAATTTCATACGAAGCGGGATTTGGCCAAAGTTGAAAGACCTCCCAAAACCAACCCTAAAGAACTTAGCCAAACAATGAATGTTGCAATAAGCTCCTCCAGGAAAGGTGCCTCTATGACACAACCCCCGAGCAGGTAGCTACATTCTGCACAGTACAAAAGGCATATGAATTCCAGGCTGAAAACTCACTCCAGAAGGATGAAATGCATGTGTTTCTCTCTGAAAGTACACTCAGCCACCAGGCTTTTGCTTGCTCCTTCAAGGTCTTTGTAGAAACGTGTGTTTTCACTGCTGGAATACGTTTTGGGATGCATTGTTTCTATCTCTTGCAAGCCTCATGTTGTTTCTTACACAATGTGGGAAAACAAGGAATATGTTTCCCAAATCACTTGAAATCCAGGAAAACACACACTGCATCTCTCTTGCTCAAACACGCTCTCTGACCTAATGCGTTGAGAACATTCAAGAAAGCAGAAATGAAAGGGCATTTTCCAGTGAATTTCAGACGGGCATGTACAAAAAGTAATTTCTATCGGTTGCAGAGTGCAAAAGCGTGATTGCCTTCAGGCTCTCGATGAAACCCTTACATTTCCAAGTGACCTGAATTAGGACTTTCCAAAAAGATGTGTTTGCGTGTCTGTGGTGAAAGGAGCTCTAAGTTGTGTATTCAGTGTTGAAGAGTGAAACACTCTACACAGGCTACACAGCGTTTTGAGAGCACCAACATGCTTCACACTGAAAATGCTACAAGGTGTGTGTAACATGCTGAATGAAGGCTTGTCATTTCAAAGAAAAAAGAGGAAACCAAACTCCAGGTAGTGAAACGAGCACACCAGTATGGGAGATGTGCATGTGTACAGTTTCAAGCAGCACCTCTTTGTGGACACTTGGAAACAGCGCTGTGAAAAAATTTCGTACGAAGCGGGATTTGGCCAAAGTTGAAAGACCTTCCAAAACCAACCCTAAAGAACTTAGCCAAACAATGAATGTTGCAATAAGCTCCTCCAGGAAAGGTGCCTCTATGACACAACCCCCGAGCAGGTAGCTACATTCTGCACAGTACAAAAGGCATATGAATTCCAGGCTGAAAACTCACTCCAGAAGGATGAAATGCATGTGTTTCTCTCTGAAAGAACACTCAGCCACCAGGCTTTTGCTTGCTGCTTCAAGGTCTTTGTAGAAACGTGTGTTTTCACTGCTGGAATACGTTTTGGGATGCATTGTTTCTATCTCTTGCAAGCCTCATGTTGTTTCTTACACAATGTGGGAAAACAAGGAATATGTTTCCAAAATCACTTGAAATCCAGGAAAACACACACTGCATCTCTCTTGCTCAAACACGCTCTCTGACCTAATGTGTTGAGAACATTCAAGAAAGCAGAAAAGAAGGGCATTTTGCAGAGAATTTCAGACGGGCATGTACAAAAAGTCATTTCTATCGGTTGCAGAGTGCAAAAGCATGATTCCCTTTAGGCTCTCAAAGAGACCCTTACATTTCCAAGTGACCTGAATTAGGACTTTCCCAAAAAGATATGTTTGCGTGTCTGTGGCGAAAGGAGCTCTAAGTTGTGTATTCAGTGTTGGAGAGTGACACACTCTACACAGGCTACACAGCGTTTTGAGAGCACCAACATGCTTCACACTGAAACTGCTACAAGGTGTGTGTAGCATGCTGAATGAAGGCTTGTCATTTCAAAGAAAGAAGAGGAAACCAAACTCCAGGTAGTGAAACGAGCACACCAGTATGGGAGATGTGCATGTGTACAGTTTCAAGCAGCACCTCTTTGTGGACACTTGGAAACAGCGCTGTGAAAAAATTTTGTACGAAGCGGGATTTGGCCAAAGTTGAAAGACCTTCCAAAACCAACCCTAAAGAACTTAGCCAAACAATGAATGTTGCAATAAGCTCCTCCAGGAAAGGTGCCTCTATGACACAACCCCCGAGCAGGTAGCTACATTCTGCACAGTACAAAAGGCATATGAATTCCAGGCTGAAAACTCACTCCAGAAGGATGAAATGCATGTGTTTCTCTCTGAAAGAACACTCAGCCACCAGGCTTTTGCTTGCTGCTTCAAGGTCTTTGTAGAAACGTGTGTTTTCACTGCTGGAATACGTTTTGGGATGCATTGTTTCTATCTCTTGCAAGCCTCATGTTGTTTCTTACACAATGTGGGAAAACAAGGAATATGTTTCCCAAATCACTTGAAATCCAGGAAAACACACACTGCATCTCTCTTGCTCAAACACGCTCTCTGACCTAATGCGTTGAGAACATTCAAGAAAGCAGAAAAGAAGGGCATTTTGTAGTGAATTTCAGACGGGCATGTACAAAAAGTCATTCTATCGGTTGCAGAATGCAAAAGCGTGATTGCCTTCATGCTCTCGATGAAACCCTTACATTTCCAAGTGACCTGAATTAGGACTTTCCCAAAAAGATGTGTTTGCGTGTCTGTGGCGAAAGGAGCTCTAAGTTGTGTATTCAGTGCTGGAGAGTGACACACTCTACACAGGCTACACAGCGTTTTGAGAGCACCAACATGCTTCACAGTGAAACTGCTACAAGGTGTGTGTAGCATGCTGAATGAAGGCTTGTCATTTCAAAGAAAGAAGAGGAAACCAAACTCCAGGTAGTGAAACGAGCACACCAGTATGGGAGATGTGCATGTGTACAGTTTCAAGCAGCACCTCTTTGTGGACTCTTGGAAACAGCGCTGTGAAAAAATTTCGTACGAAGCGGGATTTGGCCAAAGTTGAAAGACCTCCCAAAACCAACCCTAAAGAACTTAGCCAAACAATGAATGTTGCAATAAGCTCCTCCAGGAAAGGTGCCTCTATGACACAACCCCCGAGCAGGTAGCTACATTCTGCACAGTACAAAAGGCATATGAATTCCAGGCTGAAAACTCACTCCAGAAGGATGAAATGCATGTGTTTCTCTCTGAAAGTACACTCAGCCACCAGGCTTTTGCTTGCTCCTTCAAGGTCTTTGTAGAAACGTGTGTTTTCACTGCTGGAATACGTTTTGGGATGCATTGTTTCTATCTCTTGCAAGCCTCATGTTGTTTCTTACACAATGTGGGAAAACAAGGAATATGTTTCCCAAATCACTTGAAATCCAGGAAAACACACACTGCATCTCTCTTGCTCAAACACGCTCTCTGACCTAATGCGTTGAGAACATTCAAGAAAGCAGAAATGAAAGGGCATTTTCCAGTGAATTTCAGACGGGCATGTACAAAAAGTAATTTCTATCGGTTGCAGAGTGCAAAAGCGTGATTGCCTTCAGGCTCTCGATGAAACCCTTACATTTCCAAGTGACCTGAATTAGGACTTTCCAAAAAGATGTGTTTGCGTGTCTGTGGTGAAAGGAGCTCTAAGTTGTGTATTCAGTGTTGAAGAGTGAAACACTCTACACAGGCTACACAGCGTTTTGAGAGCACCAACATGCTTCACACTGAAAATGCTACAAGGTGTGTGTAACATGCTGAATGAAGGCTTGTCATTTCAAAGAAAGAAGAGGAAACCAAACTCCAGGTAGTGAAACGAGCACACCAGTATGGGAGATGTGCATGTGTACAGTTTCAAGCAGCACCTCTTTGTGGACACTTGGAAACAGCGCTGTGAAAAAATTTCGTACGAAGCGGGATTTGGCCAAAGTTGAAAGACCTTCCAAAACCAACCCTAAAGAACTTAGCCAAACAATGAATGTTGCAATAAGCTCCTCCAGGAAAGGTGCCTCTATGACACAACCCCCGAGCAGGTAGCTACATTCTGCACAGTACAAAAGGCATATGAATTCCAGGCTGAAAACTCACTCCAGAAGGATGAAATGCATGTGTTTCTCTCTGAAAGAACACTCAGCCACCAGGCTTTTGCTTGCTGCTTCAAGGTCTTTGTAGAAACGTGTGTTTTCACTGCTGGAATACGTTTTGGGATGCATTGTTTCTATCTCTTGCAAGCCTCATGTTGTTTCTTACACAATGTGGGAAAACAAGGAATATGTTTCCAAAATCACTTGAAATCCAGGAAAACACACACTGCATCTCTCTTGCTCAAACACGCTCTCTGACCTAATGTGTTGAGAACATTCAAGAAAGCAGAAAAGAAGGGCATTTTGCAGAGAATTTCAGACGGGCATGTACAAAAAGTCATTTCTATCGGTTGCAGAGTGCAAAAGCGTGATTCCCTTTAGGCTCTCAAAGAGACCCTTACATTTCCAAGTGACCTGAATTAGGACTTTCCCAAAAAGATGTGTTTGCGTGTCTGTGGCGAAAGGAGCTCTAAGTTGTGTATTCAGTGTTGGAGAGTGACACACTCTACACAGGCTACACAGCGTTTTGAGAGCACCAACATGCTTCACACTGAAACTGCTACAAGGTGTGTGTAGCATGCTGAATGAAGGCTTGTCATTTCAAAGAAAGAAGAGGAAACCAAACTCCAGGTAGTGAAACGAGCACACCAGTATGGGAGATGTGCATGTGTACAGTTTCAAGCAGCACCTCTTTGTGGACACTTGGAAACAGCGCTGTGAAAAAATTTTGTACGAAGCGGGATTTGGCCAAAGTTGAAAGACCTTCCAAAACCAACCCTAAAGAACTTAGCCAAACAATGAATGTTGCAATAAGCTCCTCCAGGAAAGGTGCCTCTATGACACAACCCCCGAGCAGGTAGCTACATTCTGCACAGTACAAAAGGCATATGAATTCCAGGCTGAAAACTCACTCCAGAAGGATGAAATGCATGTGTTTCTCTCTGAAAGAACACTCAGCCACCAGGCTTTTGCTTGCTCCTTCAAGGTCTTTGTAGAAACGTGTGTTTTCACTGCTGGAATACGTTTTGGGATGCATTGTTTCTATCTCTTGCAAGCCTCATGTTGTTTCTTACACAATGTGGGAAAACAAGGAATATGTTTCCCAAATCACTTGAAATCCAGGAAAACACACACTGCATCTCTCTTGCTCAAACACGCTCTCTGACCTAATGCGTTGAGAACATTCAAGAAAGCAGAAAAGAAGGGCATTTTGCAGTGAATTTCAGACGGGCATGTACAAAAAGTCATTTCTATCGGTTGCAGAGTGCAAAAGCGTGATTGCCTTCAGGCTCTGGATGAAACCCTTACATTTCCAAGTGACCTGAATTAGGACTTTCCCAAAAAGATGTGTTTGCGTGTCTGTGGTGAAAGGAGTTCTAAGTTGTGTATTCAGTGTTGGAGAGTGAAACACTCTACACAGGCTACACAGCGTTTTGAGAGCACCAACATGCTTCACACTGAAACTGCTACAAGGTGTGTGTAACATGCTGAATGAAGGCTTGTCATTTCAAAGAAAGAAGAGGAAACCAAACTCCAGGTAGTGAAACGAGCACACCAGTATGGGAGATGTGCATGTGTACAGTTTCAAGCAGCACCTCTTTGTGGACACTTGGAAACAGCGCTGTGAAAAAATTTCGTACGAAGCGGGATTTGGCCAAAGTTGAAAGACCTTCCAAAACCAACCCTAAAGAACTTAGCCAAACAATGAATGTTGCAATAAGCTCCTCCAGGAAAGGTGCCTCTCTGACACAACCCCCGAGCAGGTAGCTACATTCTGCACAGTACAAAAGGCATATGAATCCCAGGCTGAAAACTCACTCCAGAAGGATGAAATGCATGTGTTTCTCTCTGAAAGAACACTCAGCCACCAGGCTTTTGCTTGCTGCTTCAAGGTCTTTGTAGAAACGTGTGTTTTCACTGCTGGAATACGTTTTGGGATGCATTGTTTCTATCTCTTGCAAGCCTAATGTTGTTTCTTACACAATGTGGGAAAACAAGGAATATGTTTCCCAAATCACTTGAAATCCAGGAAAACACACACTGCATCTCTCTTGCTCAAACACGCTCTCTGACCTAATGCGTTGAGAACATTCAAGAAAGCAGAAAAGAAGGGCATTTTGTAGTGAATTTCAGACGGGTATGTACAAAAAGTCATTCTATCGGTTGCAGAATGCAAAAGCGTGATTGCCTTCATGCTCTCGATGAAACCCTTACATTTCCAAGTGACCTGAATTAGGACTTTCCCAAAAAGATGTGTTTGCGTGTCTGTGGCGAAAGGAGCTCTAAGTTGTGTATTCAGTGTTGGAGAGTGACACACTCTACACAGGCTACACAGCGTTTTGAGAGCACCAACATGCTTCACACTGAAACTGCTACAAGGTGTGTGTAACATGCTGAATGAAGGCTTGTCATTTCAAAGAAAGAAGAGGAAACCAAACTCCAGGTAGTGAAACGAGCACACCAGTATGGGAGATGTGCATGTGTACAGTTTCATGCAGCACCTCTTTGTGGACTCTTGGAAATAGCGCTGTGAAAAAATTTCGTACGAAGCGGGATTTGGCCAAAGTTGAAAGACCTTCCAAAAACAACCCTAAAGAACTTAGCCAAACAATGAATGTTGTAATAAGCTCCTCCAGGAAAGGTGCCTCTATGACACAACCCCCGAGCAGGTAGCTACATTCTGCACAGTACAAAACGCATATGAATCCCAGGCTGAAAACTCACTCCAGAAGGATGAAATGCATGTGTTTCTCTCTGAAAGAACACTCAGCCACCAGGCTTTTGCTTGCTCCTTCAAGGTCTTTGTAGAAACGTGTGTTTTCACTGCTGGAATACGTTTTGGGATGCATTGTTTCTATCTCTTGCAAGCCTCATGTTTTTTCTTACACAATGTGGGAAAACAAGGAATATGTTTCCCAAATCACTTGAAATCCAGGAAAACACACACTGCATCTCTCTTGCTCAAACACGCTCTCTGAACTAATGCGTTGAGAACATTCAAGAAAGCAGAAAAGAAGTGCATTTTGCAGTGAATTTCAGACTGGCATGTACAAAAAGTCATTTCTATCGGTTGCAGAGTGCAAAAGCGTGATTGCCTTCAGGCTCTCGATGAAACCCTTACATTTCCAAGTGACCTGAATTAGGACTTTCCCAAAAAGATGTGTTTGCGTGTCTGTGGTGAAAGGAGTTCTAAGTTGTGTATTCAGTGTTGGAGAGTGAAACACTCTACACAGGCTACACAGCGTTTTGAGAGCACCAACATGCTTCACACTGAAACTGCTACAAGGTGTGTGTAACATGCTGAATGAAGGCTTGTCATTTCAAAGAAAGAAGAGGAAACCAAACTCCAGGTAGTGAAACGAGCACACCAGTATGGGAGATGTGCATGTGTACAGTTTCAAGCAGCACCTCTTTGTGGACACTTGGAAACAGCGCTGTGAAAAAATTTCGTACGAAGCGGGATTTGGCCAAAGTTGAAAGACCTTCCAAAAACAACCCTAAAGAACTTAGCCAAACAATGAATGTTGTAATAAGCTCCTCCAGGAAAGGTGCCTCTATGACACAACCCCCGAGCAGGTAGCTACATTCTGCACAGTACAAAACGCATATGAATTCCAGGCTGAAAACTCACTCCAGAAGGATGAAATGCATGTGTTTCTCTCTGAAAGAACACTCAGCCACCAGGCTTTTGCTTGCTCCTTCAAGGTCTTTGTAGAAACGTGTGTTTTCACTGCTGGAATACGTTTTGGGATGCATTGTTTCTATCTCTTGCAAGCCTCATGTTGTTTCTTACACAATGTGGGAAAACAAGGAATATGTTTCCCAAATCACTTGAAATCCAGGAAAACACACACTGCATCTCTCTTGCTCAAACACGCTCTCTGACCTAATGCGTTGAGAACATTCAAGAAAGCAGAAAAGAAGGGCATTTTGCAGTGAATTTCAGACGGGCATGTACAAAAAGTCATTTCTATCGGTTGCAGAGTGCAAAAGCATGATTCCCTTTAGGCTCTCGAAGAGACCCTTACATTTCCAAGTGACCTGAATTAGGACTTTCCCAAAAAGATATGTTTGCGTGTCTGTGGCGAAAGGAGCTCTAAGTTGTGTATTCAGTGTTGGAGAGTGACACACTGTACACAGGCTACACAGAGTTTTGAGAGCACCAACATGCTTCACACTGAAACTGCTACAAGGTGTGTGTAGCATGCTGAATGAAGGCTTGTCATTTCAAAGAAAGAAGAGGAAACCAAACTCCAGGTAGTGAAACGAGCACACCAGTATGGGAGATGTGCATGTGTACAGTTTCAAGCAGCACCTCTTTGTGGACACTTGGAAACAGCGCTGTGAAAAAATTTCGTACGAAGCGGGATTTGGCCAAAGATGAAAGACCTTCCAAAACCAACCCTAAAGAACTTAGCCAAACAATGAATGTTGCAATAAGCTCCTCCAGGAAAGGTGCCTCTATGACACAACCCCCGAGCAGGTAGCTACATTCTGCACAGTACAAAAGGCATATGAATTCCAGGCTGAAAACTCACTCCAGAAGGATGAAATGCATGTGTTTCTCTCTGAAAGAACACTCAGCCACCAGGCTTTTGCTTGCTCCTTCAAGGTCTTTGTAGAAACGTGTGTTTTCACTGCTGGAATACGTTTTGGGATGCATTGTTTCTATCTCTTGCAAGCCTCATGTTGTTTCTTACACAATGTGGGAAAACAAGGAATATGTTTCCCAAATCACTTGAAATCCAGGAAAACACACACTGCATCTCTCTTGCTCAAACACGCTCTCTCACCTAATGCGTTGAGAACATTCAAGAAAGCAGAAAAGAAGGGCATTTTGCAGAGAATTTCAGACGGGCATGTACAAAAAGTCATTTCTATCGGTTGCAGAGTGCAAAAGCGTGATTGCCTTCAGGCTCTCGATGAAACCCTTACATTTCCAAGTGACCTGAATTAGGACTTTCCCAAAAAGATGTGTTTGCGTGTCTGTGGTGAAAGGAGCTCTAAGTTGTGTATTCAGTGTTGGAGAGTGACACACTCTACACAGGCTACACAGCGTTTTGAGAGCACCAACATGCTTCACACTGAAACTGCTACAAGGTGTGTGTAGCATGCTGAATGAAGGCTTGTCATTTCAAAGAAAGAAGAGGAAACCAAACTCCAGGTAGTGAAACGAGCACACCAGTATGGGAGATGTGCATGTGTACAGTTTGAAGCAGCACCTCTTTGTGGACACTTGGAAACAGCGCTGTGAAAAAATTTCGTACGAAGCGGGATTTGGCCAAAGGTGAAAGACCTTCCAAAACCAACCCTAAAGAACTTAGCCAAACAATGAATGTTGCAATAAGCTCCTCCAGGAAAGGTGCCTCTATGACACAACCCCCGAGCAGGTAGCTTCATTCTGCACAGTACAAAAGGCATATGAATTCCAGGCTGAAAACTCACTCCAGAAGGATGAAATGCATGTGTTTCTCTCTGAAAGAACACTCAGCCACCAGGCTTTGCATGCTGCTTCAAGGTCTTTGTAGAAACGTGTGTTTTCACTGCTGGAATACGTTTTGGGATGCATTGTTTCTATCTCTTGCAAGCCTCATGCTGTTTCTTACACAATGTGGGAAAACAAGGAGTATGTTTCCCAAATCACTTGAAATTCAGGAAAACACACAGTGCATCTCTCTTGCCCAAACACGCTCTCTCACCTAATGCGTTGAGAACATTCAAGAAAGCAGAAAAGAAGGGCATTTTGCAGTGAATTTTCAGAGTGGCATGTACAAAAAGTCATTTCTATCGGTTGCAGAGTGCAAAAGCGTGATTGCCTTCATGCTCTCGATGAAACCCTTACATTTCCAAGTGACCTGAATTAGGACTTTCCCAAAAAGATATGTTTGCGTGTCTGTGGCGAAAGAAGCTCTAAGTTGTGTATTCAGTGTTGGAGAGTGACACACTCTACACAGGCTACACAGCGTTTTGAGAGCACCAACATGCTTCACACTGAAACTGCTACAAGGTGTGTGTAGCATGCTGAATGAAGGCTTGTCATTTCAAAGAAAGAAGAGGAAACCAAACTCCAGGTAGTGAAACGAGCACACCAGTATGGGAGATGTGCATGTGTACAGTTTCAAGCAGCACCTCTTTGTGGACACTTGGAAACAGCGCTGCGAAAAAATTTCGTACGAAGCGGGATTTGGCCAAAGTTGAAAGACCTTCCAAAACCAACCCTAAAGAACTTAGCCAAACAATGAATGTTGCAATAAGCTCCTCCAGGAAAGGTGCCTCTATGACACAACCCCCGAGCAGGTAGCTACATTCTGCACAGTACAAAAGGCATATGAATTCCAGCCTGCAAACTCACTCCAGAAGGATGAACTGCATGTGTTTCTCTCTGAAAGAACACTCAGCCACCAGGCATTTGCTTGCTCCTTCAAGGTCTTTGTAGAAACGTGTGTTTTCACTGCTGGAATACGTTTTGGGATGCATTGTTTCTATCTCTTGCAAGCCTCATGTTGTTTCTTACACAATGTGGGAAAACAAGGAATATGTTTCCCAAATCACTTGAAATCCAGGAAAACACACACTGCATCTCTCTTGCTCAAACACGCTCTCTGACCTAATGCGTTGAGAACATTCAAGAAAGCAGAAAAGAAGGGCATTTTCCAGTGAATTTCAGACGGGCATGTACAAAAAGTCATTTCTATCGGTTGCAGAGTGCAAAAGCATGATTCCCTTTAGGCTCTCGAAGAGACCCTTACATTTCCAAGTGACCTGAATTAGGACTTTCCCAAAAAGATATGTTTGCGTGTCTGTGGCGAAAGGAGCTCTAAGTTGTGTATTCAGTGTTGGAGAGTGACACACTGTACACAGGCTACACAGCGTTTTGAGAGCACCAACATGCTTCACACTGAAACTGCTACAAGGTGTGTGTAGCATGCTGAATGAAGGCTTGTCATTTCAAAGAAAGAAGAGGAAACCAAACTCCAGGTAGTGAAACGAGCACACCAGTATGGGAGATGTGCATGTGTACAGTTTCAAGCAGCACCTCTTTGTGGACACTTGGAAACAGCGCTGTGAAAAAATTTCGTACGAAGCGGGATTTGGCCAAAGATGAAAGACCTTCCAAAACCAACCCTAAAGAACTTAGCCAAACAATGAATGTTGCAATAAGCTCCTCCAGGAAAGGTGCCTCTATAACACAACCCCCGAGCAGGTAGCTACATTCTGCACAGTACAAAAGGCATATGAATTCCAGGCTGAAAACTCACTCCAGAAGGATGAAATGCATGTGTTTCTCTCTGAAAGAACACTCAGCCACCAGGCTTTTGCTTGCTCCTTCAAGGTCTTTGTAGAAACGTGTGTTTTCACTGCTGGAATACGTTTTGGTATGCATTGTTTCTATCTCTTGCAAGCCTCATGTTGTTTCTTACACAATGTGGGAAAACAAGGAATATGTTTCCCAAATCACTTGAAATCCAGGAAAACACACACTGCATCTCTCTTGCTCAAACACGCTCTCTGACCTAATGCGTTGAGAACATTCAAGAAAGCAGAAAAGAAGGGCATTTTGCAGAGAATTTCAGACGGGCATGTACAAAAAGTCATTTCTATCGGTTGCAGAGTGCAAAAGCATGATTCCCTTTAGGCTCTCAAAGAGACCCTTACATTTCCAAGTGACCTGAATTAGGACTTTCCTAAAAAGATATGTTTGCGTGTCTGTGGCAAAAGGAGCTCTAAGTTGTGTATTCAGTGTTGGAGAGTGACACACTCTACACAGGCTACACAGCGTTTTGAGAGCACCAACATGCTTCACACTGAAACTGCTACAAGGTGTGTGTAGCATGCTGAATGAAGGCTTGTCATTTCAAAGAAAGAAGAGGAAACCAAACTCCAGGTAGTGAAACGAGCACACCAGTATGGGAGATGTGCATGTGTACAGTTTCAAGCATCACCTCTTTGTGGACACTTGGAAACAGCGCTGTGAAAAAATTTCGTACGAAGCGGGATTTGGCCAAAGTTGAAAGACCTTCCAAAACCAACCCTAAAGAACTTAGCCAAACAATGAATGTTGCAATAAGCTCCTCCCGGAAAGCTGCCTCTATGACACAACCCCCGAGCAGGTAGCTACATTCTGCACAGTACAAAAGGCATATGAATTCCAGGCTGAAAACTCACTCCAGAAGGATGAAATGCATGTGTTTCTCTCTGAAAGAACACTCAGCCACCAGGCTTTTGCTTGCTTCTTCAAGGTCTTTGTAGAAACGTGTGTTTTCACTGCTGGAATACGTTTTGGGATGCATTGTTTCTATCTCTTGCAAGCCTCATGTTGTTTCTTACACAATGTGGGAAAACAAGGAATATGTTTCCTAAATCACTTGAAATCCAGGAAAACACACACTGCATCTCTCTTGCTCAAACACGCTCTCTGACCTAATGCGTTGAGAACATTCAAGAAAGCAGAAAAGAAGGGCATTTTGCAGTGAATTTCAGACGGGCATTTACAAAAAGTCATTTCTATCGGTTGCAGAGTGCAAAAGCATGATTCCCTTTAGGCTCTCGAAGAGACCCTTACATTTCCAAGTGACCTGAATTAGGACTTTCCCAAAAAGATATGTTTGCGTGTCTGTGGCGAAAGGAGCTCTAAGTTGTGTATTCAGTGTTGGAGAGTGACACACTGTACACAGGCTACACAGCGTTTTGAGAGCACCAACATGCTTCATACTGAAACTGCTACAAGGTGTGTGTAGCATGCTGAATGAAGGCTTGTCATTTCAAAGAAAGAAGAGGAAACCAAACTCCAGGTAGTGAAACGAGCACACCAGTATGGGAGATGTGCATGTGTACAGTTTCAAGCAGCACCTCTTTGTGGACACTTGGAAAAAGCGCTGTGAAAAAATTTCGTACGAAGCGGGATTTGGCCAAAGTTGAAAGACCTTCCAAAACCAACCCTAAAGAACTTAGCCAAACAATGAATGTTGCAATAAGCTCCTCCAGGAAAGGTGCCTCTATGACACAACCCCCGAGCAGGTAGCTACATTCTGCACAGTACAAAAGGCATATGAATTCCAGCCTGCAAACTCACTCCAGAAGGATGAAATGCATGTGTTTCCCTCTGAAAGAACACTCAGCCACCAGTCTTTTGCTTGCTCCTTCAAGGTCTTTGTAGAAACGTGTGTTTTCACTGCTGGAATACGTTTTGGGATGCATTGTTTCTATCTCTTGCAAGCCTCATGTTGTTTCTTACACAATGTGGGAAAACAAGGAATATGTTTCCCAAATCACTTGAAATCCAGGAAAACACACACTGCATCTCTCTTGCTCAAACACGCTCTCTCACCTAATGCGTTGAGAACATTCAAGAAAGCAGAAAAGAAGGGCATTTTGCAGAGAATTTCAGACGGGCATGTACAAAAAGTCATTTCTATCGTTTGCAGAGTGCAAAAGCATGATTCCCTTTAGGCTCTCAAAGAGACCCTTACATTTCCAAGTGACCTGAATTAGGACTTTCCCAAAAAGATATGTTTGCGTGTCTGTGGCGAAAGGAGCTCTAAGTTGTGTATTCAGTGTTGGAGAGTGACACACTGTACACAGGCTACACAGCGTTTTGAGAGCACCAACATGCTTCACACTGAAACTCCTACAAGGTGTGTGTAGCATGCTGAATGAAGGCTTGTCATTTCAAAGAAAGAAGAGGAAACCAAACTCCAGGTAGTGAAACGAGCACACCAGTATGGGAGATGTGCATGTGTACAGTTTCAAGCAGCACCTCTTTGTGGACCCTTGGAAACAGCGCTGTGAAAAAATTTCGTACGAAGCGGGATTTGGCCAAAGTTGAAAGACCTTCCAAAACCAACCCTAAAGAACTTAGCCAAACAATGAATGTTGCAATAAGCTCCTCCAGGAAAGGTGCCTCTATGACACAACCCCCGAGCAGGTAGCTACATTCTGCACAGTACAAAAGGCATATGAATTCCAGGCTGAAAACTCACTCCAGAAGGATGAAATGCATGTGTTTCTCTCTGAAAGAACACTCAGCCACCAGGCTTTTGCTTGCTGCTTCAAGGTCTTTGTAGAAACGTGTGTTTTCACTGCTGGAATACGTTTTGGGATGCATTGTTTCTATCTCTTGCAAGCCTCATGTTGTTTCTTACACAATGTGGGAAAACAAGGAATATGTTTCCCAAATCACTTGAAATCCAGGAAAACACACACTGCATCTCTCTTGCTCAAACACGCTCTCTGACCTAATGCGTTGAGAACATTCAAGAAAGCAGAAAAGAAGGGCATTTTGTAGTGAATTTCAGACGGGCATGTACAAAAAGTCATTCTATCGGTTGCAGAATGCAAAAGCGTGATTGCCTTCATGCTCTCGATGAAACCCTTACATTTCCAAGTGACCTGAATTAGGACTTTCCCAAAAAGATGTGTTTGCGTGTCTGTGGCGAAAGGAGCTCTAAGTTGTGTATTCAGTGCTGGAGAGTGACACACTCTACACAGGCTACACAGCGTTTTGAGAGCACCAACATGCTTCACAGTGAAACTGCTACAAGGTGTGTGTAGCATGCTGAATGAAGGCTTGTCATTTCAAAGAAAGAAGAGGAAACCAAACTCCAGGTAGTGAAACGAGCACACCAGTATGGGAGATGTGCATGTGTACAGTTTCAAGCAGCACCTCTTTGTGGACTCTTGGAAACAGCGCTGTGAAAAAATTTCGTACGAAGCGGGATTTGGCCAAAGTTGAAAGACCTCCCAAAACCAACCCTAAAGAACTTAGCCAAACAATGAATGTTGCAATAAGCTCCTCCAGGAAAGGTGCCTCTATGACACAACCCCCGAGCAGGTAGCTACATTCTGCACAGTACAAAAGGCATATGAATTCCAGGCTGAAAACTCACTCCAGAAGGATGAAATGCATGTGTTTCTCTCTGAAAGTACACTCAGCCACCAGGCTTTTGCTTGCTCCTTCAAGGTCTTTGTAGAAACGTGTGTTTTCACTGCTGGAATACGTTTTGGGATGCATTGTTTCTATCTCTTGCAAGCCTCATGTTGTTTCTTACACAATGTGGGAAAACAAGGAATATGTTTCCCAAATCACTTGAAATCCAGGAAAACACACACTGCATCTCTCTTGCTCAAACACGCTCTCTGACCTAATGCGTTGAGAACATTCAAGAAAGCAGAAATGAAAGGGCATTTTCCAGTGAATTTCAGACGGGCATGTACAAAAAGTAATTTCTATCGGTTGCAGAGTGCAAAAGCGTGATTGCCTTCAGGCTCTCGATGAAACCCTTACATTTCCAAGTGACCTGAATTAGGACTTTCCAAAAAGATGTGTTTGCGTGTCTGTGGTGAAAGGAGCTCTAAGTTGTGTATTCAGTGTTGAAGAGTGAAACACTCTACACAGGCTACACAGCGTTTTGAGAGCACCAACATGCTTCACACTGAAAATGCTACAAGGTGTGTGTAACATGCTGAATGAAGGCTTGTCATTTCAAAGAAAGAAGAGGAAACCAAACTCCAGGTAGTGAAACGAGCACACCAGTATGGGAGATGTGCATGTGTACAGTTTCAAGCAGCACCTCTTTGTGGACACTTGGAAACAGCGCTGTGAAAAAATTTCGTACGAAGCGGGATTTGGCCAAAGTTGAAAGACCTTCCAAAACCAACCCTAAAGAACTTAGCCAAACAATGAATGTTGCAATAAGCTCCTCCAGGAAAGGTGCCTCTATGACACAACCCCCGAGCAGGTAGCTACATTCTGCACAGTACAAAAGGCATATGAATTCCAGGCTGAAAACTCACTCCAGAAGGATGAAATGCATGTGTTTCTCTCTGAAAGAACACTCAGCCACCAGGCTTTTGCTTGCTGCTTCAAGGTCTTTGTAGAAACGTGTGTTTTCACTGCTGGAATACGTTTTGGGATGCATTGTTTCTATCTCTTGCAAGCCTCATGTTGTTTCTTACACAATGTGGGAAAACAAGGAATATGTTTCCAAAATCACTTGAAATCCAGGAAAACACACACTGCATCTCTCTTGCTCAAACACGCTCTCTGACCTAATGTGTTGAGAACATTCAAGAAAGCAGAAAAGAAGGGCATTTTGCAGAGAATTTCAGACGGGCATGTACAAAAAGTCATTTCTATCGGTTGCAGAGTGCAAAAGCGTGATTCCCTTTAGGCTCTCAAAGAGACCCTTACATTTCCAAGTGACCTGAATTAGGACTTTCCCAAAAAGATGTGTTTGCGTGTCTGTGGCGAAAGGAGCTCTAAGTTGTGTATTCAGTGTTGGAGAGTGACACACTCTACACAGGCTACACAGCGTTTTGAGAGCACCAACATGCTTCACACTGAAACTGCTACAAGGTGTGTGTAGCATGCTGAATGAAGGCTTGTCATTTCAAAGAAAGAAGAGGAAACCAAACTCCAGGTAGTGAAACGAGCACACCAGTATGGGAGATGTGCATGTGTACAGTTTCAAGCAGCACCTCTTTGTGGACACTTGGAAACAGCGCTGTGAAAAAATTTTGTACGAAGCGGGATTTGGCCAAAGTTGAAAGACCTTCCAAAACCAACCCTAAAGAACTTAGCCAAACAATGAATGTTGCAATAAGCTCCTCCAGGAAAGGTGCCTCTATGACACAACCCCCGAGCAGGTAGCTACATTCTGCACAGTACAAAAGGCATATGAATTCCAGGCTGAAAACTCACTCCAGAAGGATGAAATGCATGTGTTTCTCTCTGAAAGAACACTCAGCCACCAGGCTTTTGCTTGCTCCTTCAAGGTCTTTGTAGAAACGTGTGTTTTCACTGCTGGAATACGTTTTGGGATGCATTGTTTCTATCTCTTGCAAGCCTCATGTTGTTTCTTACACAATGTGGGAAAACAAGGAATATGTTTCCCAAATCACTTGAAATCCAGGAAAACACACACTGCATCTCTCTTGCTCAAACACGCTCTCTGACCTAATGCGTTGAGAACATTCAAGAAAGCAGAAAAGAAGGGCATTTTGCAGTGAATTTCAGACGGGCATGTACAAAAAGTCATTTCTATCGGTTGCAGAGTGCAAAAGCGTGATTGCCTTCAGGCTCTGGATGAAACCCTTACATTTCCAAGTGACCTGAATTAGGACTTTCCCAAAAAGATGTGTTTGCGTGTCTGTGGTGAAAGGAGTTCTAAGTTGTGTATTCAGTGTTGGAGAGTGAAACACTCTACACAGGCTACACAGCGTTTTGAGAGCACCAACATGCTTCACACTGAAACTGCTACAAGGTGTGTGTAACATGCTGAATGAAGGCTTGTCATTTCAAAGAAAGAAGAGGAAACCAAACTCCAGGTAGTGAAACGAGCACACCAGTATGGGAGATGTGCATGTGTACAGTTTCAAGCAGCACCTCTTTGTGGACACTTGGAAACAGCGCTGTGAAAAAATTTCGTACGAAGCGGGATTTGGCCAAAGTTGAAAGACCTTCCAAAACCAACCCTAAAGAACTTAGCCAAACAATGAATGTTGCAATAAGCTCCTCCAGGAAAGGTGCCTCTCTGACACAACCCCCGAGCAGGTAGCTACATTCTGCACAGTACAAAAGGCATATGAATCCCAGGCTGAAAACTCACTCCAGAAGGATGAAATGCATGTGTTTCTCTCTGAAAGAACACTCAGCCACCAGGCTTTTGCTTGCTGCTTCAAGGTCTTTGTAGAAACGTGTGTTTTCACTGCTGGAATACGTTTTGGGATGCATTGTTTCTATCTCTTGCAAGCCTAATGTTGTTTCTTACACAATGTGGGAAAACAAGGAATATGTTTCCCAAATCACTTGAAATCCAGGAAAACACACACTGCATCTCTCTTGCTCAAACACGCTCTCTGACCTAATGCGTTGAGAACATTCAAGAAAGCAGAAAAGAAGGGCATTTTGTAGTGAATTTCAGACGGGTATGTACAAAAAGTCATTCTATCGGTTGCAGAATGCAAAAGCGTGATTGCCTTCATGCTCTCGATGAAACCCTTACATTTCCAAGTGACCTGAATTAGGACTTTCCCAAAAAGATGTGTTTGCGTGTCTGTGGCGAAAGGAGCTCTAAGTTGTGTATTCAGTGTTGGAGAGTGACACACTCTACACAGGCTACACAGCGTTTTGAGAGCACCAACATGCTTCACACTGAAACTGCTACAAGGTGTGTGTAACATGCTGAATGAAGGCTTGTCATTTCAAAGAAAGAAGAGGAAACCAAACTCCAGGTAGTGAAACGAGCACACCAGTATGGGAGATGTGCATGTGTACAGTTTCATGCAGCACCTCTTTGTGGACTCTTGGAAATAGCGCTGTGAAAAAATTTCGTACGAAGCGGGATTTGGCCAAAGTTGAAAGACCTTCCAAAAACAACCCTAAAGAACTTAGCCAAACAATGAATGTTGTAATAAGCTCCTCCAGGAAAGGTGCCTCTATGACACAACCCCCGAGCAGGTAGCTACATTCTGCACAGTACAAAACGCATATGAATCCCAGGCTGAAAACTCACTCCAGAAGGATGAAATGCATGTGTTTCTCTCTGAAAGAACACTCAGCCACCAGGCTTTTGCTTGCTCCTTCAAGGTCTTTGTAGAAACGTGTGTTTTCACTGCTGGAATACGTTTTGGGATGCATTGTTTCTATCTCTTGCAAGCCTCATGTTTTTTCTTACACAATGTGGGAAAACAAGGAATATGTTTCCCAAATCACTTGAAATCCAGGAAAACACACACTGCATCTCTCTTGCTCAAACACGCTCTCTGAACTAATGCGTTGAGAACATTCAAGAAAGCAGAAAAGAAGTGCATTTTGCAGTGAATTTCAGACTGGCATGTACAAAAAGTCATTTCTATCGGTTGCAGAGTGCAAAAGCGTGATTGCCTTCAGGCTCTCGATGAAACCCTTACATTTCCAAGTGACCTGAATTAGGACTTTCCCAAAAAGATGTGTTTGCGTGTCTGTGGTGAAAGGAGTTCTAAGTTGTGTATTCAGTGTTGGAGAGTGAAACACTCTACACAGGCTACACAGCGTTTTGAGAGCACCAACATGCTTCACACTGAAACTGCTACAAGGTGTGTGTAACATGCTGAATGAAGGCTTGTCATTTCAAAGAAAGAAGAGGAAACCAAACTCCAGGTAGTGAAACGAGCACACCAGTATGGGAGATGTGCATGTGTACAGTTTCAAGCAGCACCTCTTTGTGGACACTTGGAAACAGCGCTGTGAAAAAATTTCGTACGAAG
Organism: Miniopterus natalensis; assembly: GCF_054644295.1. Classification (NCBI taxonomy): domain Eukaryota; kingdom Metazoa; phylum Chordata; class Mammalia; order Chiroptera; family Miniopteridae; genus Miniopterus; species Miniopterus natalensis. Next base: position 34,796,303 of record NC_142090.1, read on the forward strand.
CGGGATTTGGCCAAAGTTGAAAGACCTTCCAAAAACAACCCTAAAGAACTTAGCCAAACAATGAATGTTGTAATAAGCTCCTCCAGGAAAGGTGCCTCTATGACACAACCCCCGAGCAGGTAGCTACATTCTGCACAGTACAAAACGCATATGAATTCCAGGCTGAAAACTCACTCCAGAAGGATGAAATGCATGTGTTTCTCTCTGAAAGAACACTCAGCCACCAGGCTTTTGCTTGCTCCTTCAAGGTCTTTGTAGAAACGTGTGTTTTCACTGCTGGAATACGTTTTGGGATGCATTGTTTCTATCTCTTGCAAGCCTCATGTTGTTTCTTACACAATGTGGGAAAACAAGGAATATGTTTCCCAAATCACTTGAAATCCAGGAAAACACACACTGCATCTCTCTTGCTCAAACACGCTCTCTGACCTAATGCGTTGAGAACATTCAAGAAAGCAGAAAAGAAGGGCATTTTGCAGTGAATTTCAGACGGGCATGTACAAAAAGTCATTTCTATCGGTTGCAGAGTGCAAAAGCATGATTCCCTTTAGGCTCTCGAAGAGACCCTTACATTTCCAAGTGACCTGAATTAGGACTTTCCCAAAAAGATATGTTTGCGTGTCTGTGGCGAAAGGAGCTCTAAGTTGTGTATTCAGTGTTGGAGAGTGACACACTGTACACAGGCTACACAGAGTTTTGAGAGCACCAACATGCTTCACACTGAAACTGCTACAAGGTGTGTGTAGCATGCTGAATGAAGGCTTGTCATTTCAAAGAAAGAAGAGGAAACCAAACTCCAGGTAGTGAAACGAGCACACCAGTATGGGAGATGTGCATGTGTACAGTTTCAAGCAGCACCTCTTTGTGGACACTTGGAAACAGCGCTGTGAAAAAATTTCGTACGAAGCGGGATTTGGCCAAAGATGAAAGACCTTCCAAAACCAACCCTAAAGAACTTAGCCAAACAATGAATGTTGCAATAAGCTCCTCCAGGAAAGGTGCCTCTATGACACAACCCCCGAGCAGGTAGCTACATTCTGCACAGTACAAAAGGCATATGAATTCCAGGCTGAAAACTCACTCCAGAAGGATGAAATGCATGTGTTTCTCTCTGAAAGAACACTCAGCCACCAGGCTTTTGCTTGCTCCTTCAAGGTCTTTGTAGAAACGTGTGTTTTCACTGCTGGAATACGTTTTGGGATGCATTGTTTCTATCTCTTGCAAGCCTCATGTTGTTTCTTACACAATGTGGGAAAACAAGGAATATGTTTCCCAAATCACTTGAAATCCAGGAAAACACACACTGCATCTCTCTTGCTCAAACACGCTCTCTCACCTAATGCGTTGAGAACATTCAAGAAAGCAGAAAAGAAGGGCATTTTGCAGAGAATTTCAGACGGGCATGTACAAAAAGTCATTTCTATCGGTTGCAGAGTGCAAAAGCGTGATTGCCTTCAGGCTCTCGATGAAACCCTTACATTTCCAAGTGACCTGAATTAGGACTTTCCCAAAAAGATGTGTTTGCGTGTCTGTGGTGAAAGGAGCTCTAAGTTGTGTATTCAGTGTTGGAGAGTGACACACTCTACACAGGCTACACAGCGTTTTGAGAGCACCAACATGCTTCACACTGAAACTGCTACAAGGTGTGTGTAGCATGCTGAATGAAGGCTTGTCATTTCAAAGAAAGAAGAGGAAACCAAACTCCAGGTAGTGAAACGAGCACACCAGTATGGGAGATGTGCATGTGTACAGTTTGAAGCAGCACCTCTTTGTGGACACTTGGAAACAGCGCTGTGAAAAAATTTCGTACGAAGCGGGATTTGGCCAAAGGTGAAAGACCTTCCAAAACCAACCCTAAAGAACTTAGCCAAACAATGAATGTTGCAATAAGCTCCTCCAGGAAAGGTGCCTCTATGACACAACCCCCGAGCAGGTAGCTTCATTCTGCACAGTACAAAAGGCATATGAATTCCAGGCTGAAAACTCACTCCAGAAGGATGAAATGCATGTGTTTCTCTCTGAAAGAACACTCAGCCACCAGGCTTTGCATGCTGCTTCAAGGTCTTTGTAGAAACGTGTGTTTTCACTGCTGGAATACGTTTTGGGATGCATTGTTTCTATCTCTTGCAAGCCTCATGCTGTTTCTTACACAATGTGGGAAAACAAGGAGTATGTTTCCCAAATCACTTGAAATTCAGGAAAACACACAGTGCATCTCTCTTGCCCAAACACGCTCTCTCACCTAATGCGTTGAGAACATTCAAGAAAGCAGAAAAGAAGGGCATTTTGCAGTGAATTTTCAGAGTGGCATGTACAAAAAGTCATTTCTATCGGTTGCAGAGTGCAAAAGCGTGATTGCCTTCATGCTCTCGATGAAACCCTTACATTTCCAAGTGACCTGAATTAGGACTTTCCCAAAAAGATATGTTTGCGTGTCTGTGGCGAAAGAAGCTCTAAGTTGTGTATTCAGTGTTGGAGAGTGACACACTCTACACAGGCTACACAGCGTTTTGAGAGCACCAACATGCTTCACACTGAAACTGCTACAAGGTGTGTGTAGCATGCTGAATGAAGGCTTGTCATTTCAAAGAAAGAAGAGGAAACCAAACTCCAGGTAGTGAAACGAGCACACCAGTATGGGAGATGTGCATGTGTACAGTTTCAAGCAGCACCTCTTTGTGGACACTTGGAAACAGCGCTGCGAAAAAATTTCGTACGAAGCGGGATTTGGCCAAAGTTGAAAGACCTTCCAAAACCAACCCTAAAGAACTTAGCCAAACAATGAATGTTGCAATAAGCTCCTCCAGGAAAGGTGCCTCTATGACACAACCCCCGAGCAGGTAGCTACATTCTGCACAGTACAAAAGGCATATGAATTCCAGCCTGCAAACTCACTCCAGAAGGATGAACTGCATGTGTTTCTCTCTGAAAGAACACTCAGCCACCAGGCATTTGCTTGCTCCTTCAAGGTCTTTGTAGAAACGTGTGTTTTCACTGCTGGAATACGTTTTGGGATGCATTGTTTCTATCTCTTGCAAGCCTCATGTTGTTTCTTACACAATGTGGGAAAACAAGGAATATGTTTCCCAAATCACTTGAAATCCAGGAAAACACACACTGCATCTCTCTTGCTCAAACACGCTCTCTGACCTAATGCGTTGAGAACATTCAAGAAAGCAGAAAAGAAGGGCATTTTCCAGTGAATTTCAGACGGGCATGTACAAAAAGTCATTTCTATCGGTTGCAGAGTGCAAAAGCATGATTCCCTTTAGGCTCTCGAAGAGACCCTTACATTTCCAAGTGACCTGAATTAGGACTTTCCCAAAAAGATATGTTTGCGTGTCTGTGGCGAAAGGAGCTCTAAGTTGTGTATTCAGTGTTGGAGAGTGACACACTGTACACAGGCTACACAGCGTTTTGAGAGCACCAACATGCTTCACACTGAAACTGCTACAAGGTGTGTGTAGCATGCTGAATGAAGGCTTGTCATTTCAAAGAAAGAAGAGGAAACCAAACTCCAGGTAGTGAAACGAGCACACCAGTATGGGAGATGTGCATGTGTACAGTTTCAAGCAGCACCTCTTTGTGGACACTTGGAAACAGCGCTGTGAAAAAATTTCGTACGAAGCGGGATTTGGCCAAAGATGAAAGACCTTCCAAAACCAACCCTAAAGAACTTAGCCAAACAATGAATGTTGCAATAAGCTCCTCCAGGAAAGGTGCCTCTATAACACAACCCCCGAGCAGGTAGCTACATTCTGCACAGTACAAAAGGCATATGAATTCCAGGCTGAAAACTCACTCCAGAAGGATGAAATGCATGTGTTTCTCTCTGAAAGAACACTCAGCCACCAGGCTTTTGCTTGCTCCTTCAAGGTCTTTGTAGAAACGTGTGTTTTCACTGCTGGAATACGTTTTGGTATGCATTGTTTCTATCTCTTGCAAGCCTCATGTTGTTTCTTACACAATGTGGGAAAACAAGGAATATGTTTCCCAAATCACTTGAAATCCAGGAAAACACACACTGCATCTCTCTTGCTCAAACACGCTCTCTGACCTAATGCGTTGAGAACATTCAAGAAAGCAGAAAAGAAGGGCATTTTGCAGAGAATTTCAGACGGGCATGTACAAAAAGTCATTTCTATCGGTTGCAGAGTGCAAAAGCATGATTCCCTTTAGGCTCTCAAAGAGACCCTTACATTTCCAAGTGACCTGAATTAGGACTTTCCTAAAAAGATATGTTTGCGTGTCTGTGGCAAAAGGAGCTCTAAGTTGTGTATTCAGTGTTGGAGAGTGACACACTCTACACAGGCTACACAGCGTTTTGAGAGCACCAACATGCTTCACACTGAAACTGCTACAAGGTGTGTGTAGCATGCTGAATGAAGGCTTGTCATTTCAAAGAAAGAAGAGGAAACCAAACTCCAGGTAGTGAAACGAGCACACCAGTATGGGAGATGTGCATGTGTACAGTTTCAAGCATCACCTCTTTGTGGACACTTGGAAACAGCGCTGTGAAAAAATTTCGTACGAAGCGGGATTTGGCCAAAGTTGAAAGACCTTCCAAAACCAACCCTAAAGAACTTAGCCAAACAATGAATGTTGCAATAAGCTCCTCCCGGAAAGCTGCCTCTATGACACAACCCCCGAGCAGGTAGCTACATTCTGCACAGTACAAAAGGCATATGAATTCCAGGCTGAAAACTCACTCCAGAAGGATGAAATGCATGTGTTTCTCTCTGAAAGAACACTCAGCCACCAGGCTTTTGCTTGCTTCTTCAAGGTCTTTGTAGAAACGTGTGTTTTCACTGCTGGAATACGTTTTGGGATGCATTGTTTCTATCTCTTGCAAGCCTCATGTTGTTTCTTACACAATGTGGGAAAACAAGGAATATGTTTCCTAAATCACTTGAAATCCAGGAAAACACACACTGCATCTCTCTTGCTCAAACACGCTCTCTGACCTAATGCGTTGAGAACATTCAAGAAAGCAGAAAAGAAGGGCATTTTGCAGTGAATTTCAGACGGGCATTTACAAAAAGTCATTTCTATCGGTTGCAGAGTGCAAAAGCATGATTCCCTTTAGGCTCTCGAAGAGACCCTTACATTTCCAAGTGACCTGAATTAGGACTTTCCCAAAAAGATATGTTTGCGTGTCTGTGGCGAAAGGAGCTCTAAGTTGTGTATTCAGTGTTGGAGAGTGACACACTGTACACAGGCTACACAGCGTTTTGAGAGCACCAACATGCTTCATACTGAAACTGCTACAAGGTGTGTGTAGCATGCTGAATGAAGGCTTGTCATTTCAAAGAAAGAAGAGGAAACCAAACTCCAGGTAGTGAAACGAGCACACCAGTATGGGAGATGTGCATGTGTACAGTTTCAAGCAGCACCTCTTTGTGGACACTTGGAAAAAGCGCTGTGAAAAAATTTCGTACGAAGCGGGATTTGGCCAAAGTTGAAAGACCTTCCAAAACCAACCCTAAAGAACTTAGCCAAACAATGAATGTTGCAATAAGCTCCTCCAGGAAAGGTGCCTCTATGACACAACCCCCGAGCAGGTAGCTACATTCTGCACAGTACAAAAGGCATATGAATTCCAGCCTGCAAACTCACTCCAGAAGGATGAAATGCATGTGTTTCCCTCTGAAAGAACACTCAGCCACCAGTCTTTTGCTTGCTCCTTCAAGGTCTTTGTAGAAACGTGTGTTTTCACTGCTGGAATACGTTTTGGGATGCATTGTTTCTATCTCTTGCAAGCCTCATGTTGTTTCTTACACAATGTGGGAAAACAAGGAATATGTTTCCCAAATCACTTGAAATCCAGGAAAACACACACTGCATCTCTCTTGCTCAAACACGCTCTCTCACCTAATGCGTTGAGAACATTCAAGAAAGCAGAAAAGAAGGGCATTTTGCAGAGAATTTCAGACGGGCATGTACAAAAAGTCATTTCTATCGTTTGCAGAGTGCAAAAGCATGATTCCCTTTAGGCTCTCAAAGAGACCCTTACATTTCCAAGTGACCTGAATTAGGACTTTCCCAAAAAGATATGTTTGCGTGTCTGTGGCGAAAGGAGCTCTAAGTTGTGTATTCAGTGTTGGAGAGTGACACACTGTACACAGGCTACACAGCGTTTTGAGAGCACCAACATGCTTCACACTGAAACTCCTACAAGGTGTGTGTAGCATGCTGAATGAAGGCTTGTCATTTCAAAGAAAGAAGAGGAAACCAAACTCCAGGTAGTGAAACGAGCACACCAGTATGGGAGATGTGCATGTGTACAGTTTCAAGCAGCACCTCTTTGTGGACCCTTGGAAACAGCGCTGTGAAAAAATTTCGTACGAAGCGGGATTTGGCCAAAGTTGAAAGACCTTCCAAAACCAACCCTAAAGAACTTAGCCAAACAATGAATGTTGCAATAAGCTCCTCCAGGAAAGGTGCCTCTATGACACAACCCCCGAGCAGGTAGCTACATTCTGCACAGTACAAAAGGCATATGAATTCCAGGCTGAAAACTCACTCCAGAAGGATGAAATGCATGTGTTTCTCTCTGAAAGAACACTCAGCCACCAGGCTTTTGCTTGCTGCTTCAAGGTCTTTGTAGAAACGTGTGTTTTCACTGCTGGAATACGTTTTGGGATGCATTGTTTCTATCTCTTGCAAGCCTCATGTTGTTTCTTACACAATGTGGGAAAACAAGGAATATGTTTCCAAAATCACTTGAAATCCAGGAAAACACACACTGCATCTCTCTTGCTCAAACACGCTCTCTGACCTAATGCGTTGAGAACATTCAAGAAAGCAGAAAAGAAGGGCATTTTGGAGAGAATTTCAGACGGGCATGTACAAAAAGTCATTTCTATCGATTGCAGAGTGCAAAAGCATGATTCCCTTTAGGCTCTCAAAGAGACCCTTACATGTCCAAGTGACCTGAATTAGGACTTTCCCAAAAAGATATGTTTGCGTGTCTGTGGCAAAAGGAGCTCTAAGTTGTGTATTCAGTGTTGGAGAGTGACACACTCTACACAGGCTACACAGCGTTTTGAGAGCACCAACATGCTTCACACTGAAACTGCTACAAGGTGTGTGTAGCATGCTGAATGAAGGCTTGTCATTTCAAAGAAAGAAGAGGAAACCAAACTCCAGGTAGTGAAACGAGCACACCAGTATGGGAGATGTGCATGTGTACAGTTTCAAGCAGCACCTCTTTGTGGACACTTGGAAACAGCGCTGTGAAAAAATTTCGTACGAAGCGGGATTTGGCCAAAGTTGAAAGACCTTCCAAAACCAACCCTAAAGAAGTTAGCCAAACAATGAATGTTGCAATAAGCTCCTCCAGGAAAGGTGCCTCTATGACAAAACCCCCGAGCAGGTAGCTCCATTCTGCACAGTACAAAAGGCATATGAATCCCAGGCTGAAAACTCACTCCAGAAGGATGAAATGCATGTGTTTCTCTCTGAAAGAACACTCAGCCACCAGGCTTTTGCTTGCTGCTTCAAGGTCTTTGTAGAAACGTGTGTTTTCACTGCTGGAATACGTTTTGGGATGCATTGTTTCTATCTCTTGCAAGCCTCATGTTGTTTCTTACACAATGTGGGAAAACAAGGAATATGTTTCCCAAATCACTTGAAATCCAGGAAAACACACACTGCATCTCTCTTGCTCAAACACGCTCTCTGAACTAATGCGTTGAGAACATTCAAGAAAGCAGAAAAGAAGTGCATTTTGCAGTGAATTTCAGACTGGCATGTACAAAAAGTCATTTCTATCGGTTGCAGAGTGCAAAAGCGTGATTGCCTTCAGGCTCTCGATGAAACCCTTACATTTCCAAGTGACCTGAATTAGGACTTTCCCAAAAAGATGTGTTTGCGTGTCTGTGGTGAAAGGAGTTCTAAGTTGTGTATTCAGTGTTGGAGAGTGAAACACTCTACACAGGCTACACAGCGTTTTGAGAGCACCAACATGCTTCACACTGAAACTGCTACAAGGTGTGTGTAACATGCTGAATGAAGGCTTGTCATTTCAAAGAAAGAAGAGGAAACCAAACTCCAGGTAGTGAAACGAGCACACCAGTATGGGAGATGTGCATGTGTACAGTTTCAAGCAGCACCTCTTTGTGGACACTTGGAAACAGCGCTGTGAAAAAATTTCGTACGAAGCGGGATTTGGCCAAAGTTGAAAGACCTTCCAAAAACAACCCTAAAGAACTTAGCCAAACAATGAATGTTGTAATAAGCTCCTCCAGGAAAGGTGCCTCTATGACACAACCCCCGAGCAGGTAGCTACATTCTGCACAGTACAAAAGGCATATGAATTCCAGGCTGAAAACTCACTCCAGAAGGATGAAATGCATGTGTTTCTCTCTGAAAGAACACTCAGCCACCAGGCTTTTGCTTGCTGCTTCAAGGTCTTTGTAAAAACGTGTGTTTTCACTGCTGGAATACGTTTTGGGATGCATTGTTTCTATCTCTTGCAAGCCTCATGTTGTTTCTTACACAATGTGGGAAAACAAGGAATATGTTTCCCGAATCACTTGAAATCCAGGAAAACACAGACTGCATCTCTCTTGCTCAAACACGCTCTCTGACCTAATGCATTGAGAACATTCAAGAAAGCAGAATAGACGGGCATTTTGCAGTGAATTTCAGACGGGCATGTAGAAAAAGTCATTTCTATCGGTTGCAGAGTGCAAAAGCATGATTCCCTTTAGGCTCTCGAAGAGACCCTTACATTTCCAAGTGACCTGAATTAGGACTTTCCCAAAAAGATGTGTTTGCGTGTCTGTGGTGAAAGGAGTTTTAAGTTGTGTATTCAGTGTTGGAGAGTGAAACACTCTACACAGGCTACACAGCGTTTTGAGAGCACCAACATGCTTCACACTGAAACTGCTACAAGGTGTGTGTAACATGCTGAATGAAGGCTTGTCATTTCAAAGAAAGAAGAGGAAACCAAACTCCAGGTAGTGAAACGAGCACACCAGTATGGGAGATGTGCATGTGTACAGTTTCAAGCAGCACCTCTTTGTGGACACTTCGAAACAGCGCTGTGAAAAAATTTCGTACGAAGCGGGATTTGGCCAAAGTTGAAAGACCTTCCAAAACCAACCCTAAAGAACTTAGCCAAACAATGAATGTTGCAATAAGCTCCTCCAGGAAAGGTGCCTCTATGACACAACCCCCGAGCAGGTAGCTACATTCTGCACAGTGCAAAAGGCATATGAATCCCAGGCTGAAAACTCACTCCAGAAGGATGAAATGCATGTGTTTCTCTCTGAAAGAACACTCAGCCACCAGGCTTTTGCTTGCTGCTTCAAGGTCTTTGTAGAAACGTGTGTTTTCACTGCTGGAATACGTTTTGGGATGCATTGTTTCTATCTCTTGCAAGCCTAATGTTGTTTCTTACACAATGTGGGAAAACAAGGATTATGTTTCCCAAATCACTTGAAATCCAGGAAAACACACACTGCATCTCTCTTGCTCAAACACGCTCTCTGACCTAATGCGTTGAGAACATTCAAGAAAGCAGAAAAGAAGGGCATTTTGTAGTGAATTTCAGACGGGTATGTACAAAAAGTCATTCTATCGGTTGCAGAATGCAAAAGCGTGATTGCCTTCATGCTCTCGATGAAACCCTTACATTTCCAAGTGACCTGAATTAGGACTTTCCCAAAAAGATGTGTTTGCGTGTCTGTGGCGAAAGGAGCTCTAAGTTGTGTATTCAGTGTTGGAGAGTGACACACTCTACACAGGCTACACAGCGTTTTGAGAGCACCAACATGCTTCACACTGAAACTGCTACAAGGTGTGTGTAACATGCTGAATTAAGGCTTGTCATTTCAAAGAAAGAAGAGGAAACCAAACTCCAGGTAGTGAAACGAGCACACCAGTATGGGAGATGTGCATGTGTACAGTTTCATGCAGCACCTCTTTGTGGACTCTTGGAAATAGCGCTGTGAAAAAATTTCGTACGAAGCGGGATTTGGCCAAAGGTGAAAGACCTTCCAAAACCAACCCTAAAGAACTTAGCCAAACAATGAATGTTGTAATAAGCTCCTCCAGGAAAGGTGCCTCTATGACACAACCCCCGAGCAGGTAGCTACATTCTGCACAGTACAAAACGCATATAAATTCCAGGCTGAAAACTCACTCCAGAAGGATGAAATGCATGTGTTTCTCTCTGAAAGAACACTCAGCCACCAGGCTTTTGCTTGCTCCTTCAAGGTCTTTGTAGAAACGTGTGTTTTCACTGCTGGAATACGTTTTGGGATGCATTGTTTCTATCTCTTGCAAGCCTCATGTTGTTTCTTACACAATGTGGGAAAACAAGGAATATGTTTCCCAAATCACTTGAAATCCAGGAAAACACACACTGCATCTCTCTTGCTCAAACACGCTCTCTGAACTAATGCGTTGAGAACATTCAAGAAAGCAGAAAAGAAGGGCATTTTGCAGTGAATTTCAGACTGGCATGTACAAAAAGTCATTTCTATCGGTTGCAGAGTGCAAAAGCGTGATTGCCTTCAGGCTCTCGATGAAACCCTTACATTTCCAAGTGACCTGAATTAGGACTTTCCCAAAAAGTTGTGTTTGCGTGTCTGTGGTGAAAGGAGTTCTAAGTTGTGTATTCAGTGTTTGAGAGTGAAACACTCTACACAGGCTACACAGCGTTTTGAGAGCACCAACATGCTTCACACTGAAACTGCTACAAGGTGTGTGTAACATGCTGAATGAAGGCTTGTCATTTCAAAGAAAGAAGAGGAAACCAAACTCCAGGTAGTGAAACGAGCACACCAGTATGGGAGATGTGCATGTGTACAGTTTCAAGCAGCACCTCTTTGTGGACACTTGGAAACAGCGCTGTGAAAAAATTTCGTACGAAGCGGGATTTGGCCAAAGTTGAAAGACCTTCCAAAAACAACCCTAAAGAACTTAGCCAAACAATGAATGTTGTAATAAGCTCCTCCAGGAAAGGTGCCTCTATGACACAACCCCCGAGCAGGTAGCTACATTCTGCACAGTACAAAACGCATATGAATTCCAGGCTGAAAACTCACTCCAGAAGGATGAAATGCATGTGTTTCTCTCTGAAAGAACACTCAGCCACCAGGCTTTTGCTTGCTGCTTCAAGGTCTTTGTAAAAACGTGTGTTTTCACTGCTGGAATACGTTTTGGGATGCATTGTTTCTATCTCTTGCAAGCCTCATGTTGTTTCTTACACAATGTGGGAAAACAAGGAATATGTTTCCCGAATCACTTGAAATCCAGGAAAACACAGACTGCATCTCTCTTGCTCAAACACGCTCTCTGACCTAATGCATTGAGAACATTCAAGAAAGCAGAATAGACGGGCATTTTGCAGTGAATTTCAGACGGGCATGTAGAAAAAGTCATTTCTATCGGTTGCAGAGTGCAAAAGCATGATTCCCTTTAGGCTCTCGAAGAGACCCTTACATTTCCAAGTGACCTGAATTAGGACTTTCCCAAAAAGATGTGTTTGCGTGTCTGTGGCGAAAGGAGCTCTAAGTTGTGTATTCAGTGCTGGAGAGTGACACACTCTACACAGGCTACACAGCGTTTTGAGAGCACCAACATGCTTCACAGTGAAACTGCTACAAGGTGTGTGTAGCATGCTGAATGAAGGCTTGTCATTTCAAAGAAAGAAGAAGAAACCAAACTCCAGGTAGTGAAACGAGCACACCAGTATGGGAGATGTGTATGTGTACAGTTTCAAGCAGCACCTCTTTGTGGACTCTTGGAAACAGCGCTGTGAAAAAATTTCATACGAAGCGGGATTTGGCCAAAGTTGAAAGACCTCCCAAAACCAACCCTAAAGAACTTAGCCAAACAATGAATGTTGCAATAAGCTCCTCCAGGAAAGGTGCCTCTATGACACAACCCCCGAGCAGGTAGCTACATTCTGCACAGTACAAAAGGCATATGAATTCCAGGCTGAAAACTCACTCCAGAAGGATGAAATGCATGTGTTTCTCTCTGAAAGAACACTCAGCCACCAGGCTTTTGCTTGCTCCTTCAAGGTCTTTGTAGAAACGTGTGTTTTCACTGCTGGAATACGTTTTGGGATGCATTGTTTCTATCTCTTGCAAGCCTCATGTTGTTTCTTACACAATGTGGGAAAACAAGGAATATGTTTCCCAAATCACTTGAAATCCAGGAAAACACACACTGCATCTCTCTTGCTCAAACACGCTCTCTGACCTAATGCGTTGAGAACATTCAAGAAAGCAGAAAAGAAAGGGCATTTTCCAGTGAATTTCAGACGGGCATGTACAAAAAGTCATTTCTATCGGTTGCAGAGTGCAAAAGCGTGATTGCCTTCAGGCTCTCGATGAAACCCTTACATTTCCAAGTGACCTGAATTAGGACTTTCCAAAAAGATGTGTTTGCGTGTCTGTGGTGAAAGGAGCTCTAAGTTGTGTATTCAGTGTTGAAGAGTGAAACACTCTACACAGGCTACACAGCGTTTTGAGAGCACCAACATGCTTCACACTGAAAATGCTACAAGGTGTGTGTAACATGCTGAATGAAGGCTTGTCATTTCAAAGAAAGAAGAGGAAACCAAACTCCAGGTAGTGAAACGAGCACACCAGTATGGGAGATGTGCATGTGTACAGTTTCAAGCAGCACCTCTTTGTGGACACTTGGAAACAGCGCTGTGAAAAAATTTCGTACGAAGCGGGATTTGGCCAAAGTTGAAAGACCTTCCAAAACCAACCCTAAAGAACTTAGCCAAACAATGAATGTTGCAATAAGCTCCTCCAGGAAAGGTGCCTCTATGACACAACCCCCGAGCAGGTAGCTACATTCTGCACAGTACAAAAGGCATATGAATTCCAGGCTGAAAACTCACTCCAGAAGGATGAAATGCATGTGTTTCTCTCTGAAAGAACACTCAGCCACCAGGCTTTTGCTTGCTGCTTCAAGGTCTTTGTAGAAACGTGTGTTTTCACTGCTGGAATACGTTTTGGGATGCATTGTTTCTATCTCTTGCAAGCCTCATGTTGTTTCTTACACAATGTGGGAAAACAAGGAATATGTTTCCCAAATCACTTGAAATCCAGGAAAACACACACTGCATCTCTCTTGCTCAAACACGCTCTCTGACCTAATGCGTTGAGAACATTCAAGAAAGCAGAAAAGAAGGGCATTTTGCAGAGAATTTCAGACGGGCATGTACAAAAAGTCATTTCTATCGGTTGCAGAGTGCAAATGCGTGATTGCCTTCATGCTCTCGATGAAACCCTTACATTTCCAAGTGACCTGAATTAGGACTTTCCCAAAAAGATATGTTTGCGTGTCTGTGGCGAAAGGAGCTCTAAGTTGTGTATTCAGTGTTGGAGAGTGACACACTCTACACAGGCTACACAGCGTTTTGAGAGCACCAACATGCTTCACACTGAAACTGCTACAAGGTGTGTGTAGCATGCTGAATGAAGGCTTGTCATTTCAAAGAAAGAAGAGGAAACCAAACTCCAGGTAGTGAAACGAGCACACCAGTATGGGAGATGTGCATGTGTACAGTTTCAAGCAGCACCTCTTTGTGGACACTTGGAAACAGCGCTGTGAAAAAATTTCGTACGAAGCGGGATTTGGCCAAAGTTGAAAGACCTTCCAAAACCAACCCTAAAGAACTTAGCCAAACAATGAATGTTGCAATAAGCTCCTCCAGGAAAGGTGCCTCTATGACACAACCCCCGAGCAGGTAGCTACATTCTGCACAGTACAAAAGGCATATGAATTCCAGCCTGCAAACTCACTCCAGAAGGATGAACTGCATGTGTTTCTCTCTGAAAGAACACTCAGCCACCAGGCTTTTGCTTGCTCCTTCAAGGACTTTGTAGAAACGTGTGTTTTCACTGCTGGAATACGTTTTGGGATGCATTGTTTCTATCTCTTGCAAGCCTCATGTTGTTTCTTACACAATGTGGGAAAACAAGGAATATGTTTCCCAAATCACTTGAAATCCAGGAAAACACACACTGCATCTCTCTTGCTCAAACACGCTCTCTCACCTAATGCGTTGAGAACATTCAAGAAAGCAGAAAAGAAGGGCATTTTGCAGAGAATTTCAGACGGGCATGTACAAAAAGTCATTTCTATCGTTTGCAGAGTGCAAAAGCATGATTCCCTTTAGGCTCTCAAAGAGACCCTTACATTTCCAAGTGACCTGAATTAGGACTTTCCCAAAAAGATATGTTTGCGTGTCTGTGGCGAAAGGAGCTCTAAGTTGTGTATTCAGTGTTGGAGAGTGACACACTCTACACAGGCTACACAGCGTTTTGTGAGCACCAACATGCTTCACACTGAAACTGCTACAAGGTGTGTGTAGCATGCTGAATGAAGGCTTGTCATTTCAAAGAAAGAAGAGGAAACCAAACTCCAGGTAGTGAAACGAGCACACCAGTATGGGAGATGTGCATGTGTACAGTTTCAAGCAGCACCTCTTTGTGGACACTTGGAAACAGCGCTGTGAAAAAATTTCGTACGAAACGGGATTTGGCCAAAGTTGAAAGACCTTCCAAAACCAACCCTAAAGAACTTAGCCAAACAATGAATGTTGCAATAAGCTCCTCCAGGATAGGTGCCTCTATGACACAACCCCCGAGCAGGTAGCTACATTCTGCACAGTACAAAAGGCATATGAATTCCAGGCTGCAAACTCACTCCAGAAGGATGAAATGCATGTGTTTCTCTCTGAAAGAACACTCAGCCACCAGGCTTTTGCTTGCTCCTTCAAGGTCTTTGTAGAAACGTGTGTTTTCACTGCTGGAATACGTTTTGGGATGCATTGTTTCTATCTCTTGCAAGCCTCATGTTGTTTCTTACACAATGTGGGAAAACAAGGAATATGTTTCCCAAATCACTTGAAATCCAGGAAAACACACACTGCATCTCTCTTGCTCAAAAACGCTCTCTGACCTATTGCGTTGAGAACATTCAAGAAAGCAGAAAAGAAGGGCATTTTGCAGTGAATTTCAGACGGGCATGTACAAAAAGTCATTTCTATCGGTTGCAGAGTGCAAAAGCGTGATTGCCTTCAGGCTCTCGATGAAACCCTTACATTTCCAAGTGACCTGAATTAGGACTTTCCCAAAAAGATGTGTTTGCGTGTCTGTGGTGAAAGGAGCTCTAAGTTGTGTATTCAGTGTTGGAGAGTGACACACTCTACACAGGCTACACAGCGTTTTGAGAGCACCAACATGCTTCACACTGAAACTGCTACAAGGTGTGTGTAGCATGCTGAATGAAGGCTTGTCATTTCAAAGAAAGAAGAGGAAACCAAACTCCAGGTAGTGAAACGAGCACACCAGTATGGGAGATGTGCATGTGTACAGTTTCAAGCAGCACCTCTTTGTGGACACTTGGAAACAGCGCTGTGAAAAAATTTCGTACGAAGCGGGATTTGGCCAAAGTTGAAAGACCTTCCAAAACCAACCCTAAAGAACTTAGCCAAACAATGAATGTTGCAATAAGCTCCTCCAGGAAAGGTGCCTCTATGACACAACCCCCGAGCAGGTAGCTACATTCTGCACAGTACAAAAGGCATATGAATTCCAGGCTGCAAACTCACTCCAGAAGGATGAAATGCATGTGTTTCTCTCTGAAACAACACTCAGCCACCAGGCTTTTGCTTGCTGCTTCAAGGTCTTTGTAGAAACGTGTGTTTTCACTGCTGGAATACGTTTTGGGATGCATTGTTTCTATCTCTTGCAAGCCTCATGTTGTTTCTTACACAATGTTGGAAAAGAAGGAATATGTTTCCAAAATCACTTGAAATCCAGGAAAACACACACTGCATCTCTCTTGCTCAAAAACGCTCTCTGACCTATTGCGTTGAGAACATTCAAGAAAGCAGAAAAGAAGGGCATTTTGCAGTGAATTTCAGACGGGCATGTACAAAAAGTCATTTCTATCGGTTGCAGAGTGCAAAAGCGTGATTGCCTTCAGGCTCTCGATGTAACCCTTACATTTCCAAGTGACCTGAATTAGGACTTTCCCAAAAAGATATGTTTGCGTGTCTGTGGCGAAAGGAGCTCTAAGTTGTGTATTCAGTGTTGGAGAGTGACACACTCTACACAGGCTACACAGCGTTTTGAGAGCACCAACATGTTTCACACTGAAACTGCTACAAGGTGTGTGTAACATGCTGAATGAAGGCTTGTCATTTCAAAGAAAGAAGAGGAAACCAAACTCCAGGTAGTGAAACGAGCACACCAGTATGGGAGAAGTGTATGTGTACAGTTTCAAACAGCACCTCTTTGTGGACACTTGGAAACAGCGCTGTGAAAAAATTTCGTACGAAGCGGGATTTGGCCAAAGTTGAAAGACCTTCCAAAACCAACCCTAAAGAACTTAGCCAAACAATGAATGTTGCAATAAGCTCCTCCAGGAAAGGTGCCTCTATGACACAATCCCCGAGCAGGTAGCTACATTCTGCACAGTACAAAAGGCATATGAATTCCAGGCTGAAAACTCACTCCAGAAGGAAGAAATGCATGTGTTTCTCTCTGAAAGAACACTCAGCCACCAGGCTTTTGCTTGCTCCTTCAAGGTCTTTGTAGAAACGTGTGTTTTCACTGCTGGAATACGTTTTGGGATGCATTGTTTCTATCTTTTGCAAGCCTCATGTTGTTTCTTACACAATGTGGGAAAACAAGGAATATGTTTCCCAAATCACTTGAAATCCAGGAAAACACACACTGCATCTCTCTTGCTCAAACACGCTCTCTGACCTAATGCGTTGAGAACATTCAAGAAAGCAGAAAAGAAGGGCATTTTGCAGTGAATTTCAGACGGGCATGTACAAAAAGTCATTTCTATCGGTTGCAGAGTGCAAAAGCATGATTCCCTTTAGGCTCTCGAAGAGACCCTTACATTTCCAAGTGACCTGAATTAGGACTTTCCCAAAAAGATATGTTTGCGTGTCTGTGGCGAAAGGATCTCTAAGTTGTGTATTCAGTGTTGGAGAGTGACACACTGTACACAGGCTACACAGCGTTTTGAGAGCACCAACATGCTTCACACTGAAACTGCTACAAGGTGTGTGTAGCATGCTGAATGAAGGCTTGTCATTTCAAAGAAAGAAGAGGAAACCAAACTCCAGGTAGTGAAACGAGCACACCAGTATGGGAGATGTGCATGTGTACAGTTTCAAGCAGCACCTCTTTGTGGACACTTGGAAACAGCGCTGTGAAAAAATTTCGTACGAAGCGGGATTTGGCCAAAGTTGAAAGACCTTCCAAAACCAACCCTAAAGAACTTAGCCAAACAATGAATGTTGCAATAAGCTCCTCCAGGAAAGGTGCCTCTATGACACAACCCCCGAGCAGGTAGCTACATTCTGCACAGTACAAAAGGCATATGAATTCCAGGCTGAAAACTCACTCCAGAAGGATGAAATGCATGTGTTTCTCTCTGAAAGAACACTCAGCCACCAGGCTTTTGCTTGCTCCTTCAAGGTCTTTGTAGAAACGTGTGTTTTCACTGCTGGAATACGTTTTGGGATGCATTGTTTCTATCTCTTGCAAGCCTCATGTTGTTTCTTACACAATGTGGGAAAACAAGGAATATGTTTCCCAAATCACTTGAAATCCAGGAAAACACACACTGCATCTCTCTTGCTCAAACACGCTCTCTGACCTAATGCGTTGAGAACATTCAAGAAAGCAGAAAAGAAGGGCATTTTGCAGAGAATTTCAGACGGGCATGTAGAAAAAGTCATTTCTATCGGTTGCAGAGTGCAAAAGCGTGATTGCCTTCAGGCTCTCGATGAAACCCTTACATTTCCAAGTGACCTGAATTAGGACTTTCCAAAAAGATGTGTTTGCGTGTCTGTGGTGAAAGGAGCTCTAAGTTGTGTATTCAGTGTTGAAGAGTGAAACACTCTACACAGGCTACACAGCGTTTTGAGAGCACCAACATGCTTCACACTGAAAATGCTACAAGGTGTGTGTAACATGCTGAATGAAGGCTTCTCATTTCAAAGAAAGAAGAAGAAACCAAACTCCAGGTAGTGAAACGAGCACACCAGTATGGGAGATGTGCATGTGTACAGTTTCAAGCAGCACCTCTTTGTGGACACTTGGAAACAGCGCTGTGAAAAAATTTCGTACGAAGCGGGATTTGGCCAAAGTTGAAAGACCTTCCAAAACCAACCCTAAAGAACTTAGCCAAACAATGAATGTTGCAATAAGCTCCTCCAGGAAAGGTGCCTCTATGACACAACCCCCGAGCAGGTAGCTACATTCTGCACAGTACAAAAGGCATATGACTTCCAGGCTGAAAACTCACTCCAGAAGGATGAAATGCATGTGTTTCTCTCTGAAAAAACACTCAGCCACCAGGCTTTTGCTTGCTGCTTCAGGGTCTTTGTAGAAACGTGTGTTTTCACTGCTGGAATACGTTTTGGGATGCATTGTTTCTATCTCTTGCAAGCCTCATGTTGTTTCTTACACAATGTGGGAAAACAAGGAATATGTTTCCCAAATCACTTGAAATCCAGGAAAACACACACTGCATCTCTCTTCCTCAAACACGCTCTCTGACCTAATGCGTTGAGAACATTCAAGAAAGCAGAAAAGAAGGGCATTTTGCAGAGAATTTCAGACGGGCATGTACAAAAAGTCATTTCTATCGGTTGCAGAGTGCAAATGCGTGATTGCCTTCATGCTCTCGATGAAACCCTTACATTTCCAAGTGACCTGAATTAGGACTTTCCCAAAAAGATATGTTTGCGTGTCTGTGGCGAAAGGAGCTCTAAGTTGTGTATTCAGTGTTGGAGAGTGACACACTCTACACAGGCTACACAGCGTTTTGAGAGCACCAACATGCTTCACACTGAAACTGCTACAAGGTGTGTGTAGCATGCTGAATGAAGGCTTGTCATTTCAAAGAAAGAAGAGGAAACCAAACTCCAGGTAGTGAAACGAGCACACCAGTATGGGAGATGTGCATGTGTACAGTTTCAAGCAGCACCTCTTTGTGGACACTTGGAAACAGCGCTGTGAAAAAATTTCGTACGAAGCGGGATTTGGCCAAAGTTGAAAGACCTTCCAAAACCAACCCTAAAGAACTTAGCCAAACAATGAATGTTGCAATAAGCTCCTCCAGGAAAGGTGCCTCTATGACACAACCCCCGAGCAGGTAGCTACATTCTGCACAGTACAAAAGGCATATGAATTCCAGCCTGCAAACTCACTCCAGAAGGATGAACTGCATGTGTTTCTCTCTGAAAGAACACTCAGCCACCAGGCTTTTGATTGCTCCTTCAAGGACTTTGTAGAAACGTGTGTTTTCACTGCTGGAATACGTTTTGGGATGCATTGTTTCTATCTCTTGCAAGCCTCATGCTGTTTCTTACACAATGTGGGAAAACAAGGAGTATGTTTCCCAAATCACTTGAAATTCAGGAAAACACACAGTGCATCTCTCTTGCCCAAACACGCTCTCTCACCTAATGCGTTGAGAACATTCAAGAAAGCAGAAAAGAAGGGCATTTTGCAGTGAATTTTCAGAGTGGCATGTACAAAAAGTCATTTCTATCGGTTGCAGAGTGCAAAAGCGTGATTCCCTTCAGGCTCTCGAAGAAACCCTTACATTTCCAAGTGACCTGAATTAGGACTTTTCCAAAAAGATATGTTTGCGTGTCTGTGGCGAAAGGAGCTCTAAGTTGTGTATTCAGTGTTGGAGAGTGACACACTCTACACAGGCTACACAGCGTTTTGAGAGCACCAACATGCTTCACACTGAAACTGCTACAAGGTGTGTGTAACATGCTGAATGAAGGCTTGTCATTTCAAAGAAAGAAGAGGAAACCAAACTCCAGGTAGTGAAACGAGCACACCAGTATGGGAGATGTGTATGTGTACAGTTTCAAACAGCACCTCTTTGTGGACACTTGGAAACAGCGCTGTGAAAAAATTTCGTACGAAGCGGGATTTGGCCAAAGTTGAAAGACCTTCCAAAACCAACCCTAAAGAACTGAGCCAAACAATGAATGTTGCAATAAGCTCCTCCAGGAAAGGTGCCTCTATGACACAATCCCCGAGCAGGTAGCTACATTCTGCACAGTACAAAAGGCATATGAATTCCAGGCTGAAAACTCACTCCAGAAGGAAGAAATGCATGTGTTTCTCTCTGAAAGAACACTCAGCCACCAGGCTTTTGCTTGCTCCTTCAAGGTCTTTGTAGAAACGTGTGTTTTCACTGCTGGAATACGTTTTGGGATGCATTGTTTCTATCTTGTGCAAGCCTCATGTTGTTTCTTACACAATGTGGGAAAACAAGGAATATGTTTCCCAAATCACTTGAAATCAAGGAAAACACACACTGCATCTCTCTTGCTCAAACACGCTCTCTGACCTAATGCGTTGAGAACATTCAAGAAAGCAGAAAAGAAGGGCATTTTGCAGTGAATTTCAGACGGGCATGTACAAAAAGTCATTTCTATCGGTTGCAGAGTGCAAAAGCATGATTCCCTTTAGGCTCTCGAAGAGACCCTTACATTTCCAAGTGACCTGAATTAGGACTTTCCCAAAAAGATATGTTTGCGTGTCTGTGGCGAAAGGAGCTCTAAGTTGTGTATTCAGTGTTGGAGAGTGACACACTGTACACAGGCTACACAGCGTTTTGAGAGCACCAACATGCTTCACACTGAAACTGCTACAAGGTGTGTGTAGCATGCTGAATGAAGGCTTGTCATTTCAAAGAAAGAAGAGGAAACCAAACTCCAGGTAGTGAAACGAGCACACCAGTATGGGAGATGTGCATGTGTACAGTTTCAAGCAGCACCTCTTTGTGGACACTTGGAAACAGCGCTGTGAAAAAATTTCGTACGAAGCGGGATTTGGCCAAAGTTGAAAGACCTTCCAAAACCAACCCTAAAGAACTTAGCCAAACAATGAATGTTGCAATAAGCTCCTCCAGGAAAGGTGCCTCTATGACACAACCCCCGAGCAGGTAGCTAAATTCTGCACAGTACAAAAGGCATATGAATTCCAGGCTGAAAACTCACTCCAGAAGGATGAAATGCATGTGTTTCTCTCTGAAAGAACACTCAGCCACCAGGCTTTTGCTTGCTGCTTCAAGGTCTTTGTAGAAACGTGTGTTTTCACTGCTGGAATACGTTTTGGGATGCATTGTTTCTATCTCTTGCAAGCCTCATGTTGTTTCTTACACAATGTGGGAAAACAAGGAGTATGTTTTCCAAATCACTTGAAATCCAGGAAAACACACACTGCATCTCTCTTGCTAAAACACGCTCTCTCACCTAATGCGTTGAGAACATTCAAGAAAGCAGAAAAGAAGGGCATTTTGCAGTGAATTTCAGACGGGCATGTACAAAAAGTCATTTCTATTGGTTGCAGGGTGCAAAAGCATGATTCCATTTAGGCTCTCAAAGAAACCCTTACATTTCCAAGTGACCCGAATTAGGACTTTCCCAAAAAGATATGTTTGCGTGTCTGTGGCGAAAGGAGCTCTAAGTTCTGTATTCTGTGTTGGAGAGTGACACACTACACAGGCTACACAGCGTTTTGAGAGCACCAACATGCTTCACACTGAAACTGCTACAAGGTGTGTGTAGCATGCTGAATGAAGGCTTGTCATTTCAAAGAAAGAAGAGGAAACCAAACTCCAGGTAGTGAAACGAGCACACCAGTATGGGAGATGTGCATGTGTACAGTTTCAAGCAGCACCTCTTTGTGGACACTTGGAAACAGCGCTGTGAAAAAATTTCGTACGAAGCGGGATTTGGCCAAAGTTGTAAGACCTTCCAAAACCAACCCTAAAGAACTTAGCCAAACAATGAATGTTGCAATAAGCTCCTCCAGGAAAGGTGCCTCTATGACAAAACCCCCGAGCAGGTAGCTTCATTCTGCACAGTACAAAAGGCATATGAATTCCAGGCTGCAAACTCACTCCAGAAGGATGAAATGCATGTGTTTCTCTCTGAAAGAACACTCAGCCACCAGGCTTTTGCTTGCTCCTTCAAGGTCTTTGTAGAAACGTGTGTTTTCACTGCTGGAATACGTTTTGGGATGCATTGTTTCTATCTCTTGCAAGCCTCATGTTGTTTCTTACACAATGTGGGAAAACAAGGAATATGTTTCCCAAATCACTTGAAATCCAGGAAAACACACACTGCATCTCTCTTGCTCAAAAACGCTCTATGACCTATTGCGTTGAGAACATTCAAGAAAGCAGAAAAGAGGGGCATTTTGCAGTGAATTTCAGACGGGCATGTACAAAAAGTCATTTCTATCGGTTGCAGAGTGCAAAAGCGTGATTGCCTTCAGGCTCTCGATGAAACCCTTACATTTCCAAGTGACCTGAATTAGGACTTTCCCAAAAAGATGTGTTTGCGTGTCTGTGGTGAAAGGAGCTCTAAGTTTTGTATTCAGTGTTGGAGAGTGACACACTCTACACAGGCTACACAGCGTTTTGAGAGCACCAACATGCTTCACACTGAAAATGCTACAAGGTGTGTGTAGCATGCTGAATGAAGGCTTGTCATTTCAAAGAAAGAAGAGGAAACCAAACTCCAGGTAGTGAAACGAGCACACCAGTATGGGAGATGTGCATGTGTACAGTTTCAAGCAGCACCTCTTTGTCGTCACTTGGAAACAGCGCTGTGAAAAAATTTCGTACGAAGCGGGATTTGGCCAAAGTTGAAAGACCTTCCAAAACCAACCATAAAGAACTTAGCCAAACAATGAATGTTGCAATAAGCTCCTCCAGGAAAGGTGCCTCTATGACACAACCCCCGAGCAGGTAGCTTCATTCTGCACAGTACAAAAGGCATATGAATTCCAGGCTGAAAACTCACTCCAGAAGGATGAAATGCATGTGTTTCTCTCTGAAAGAACACTCAGCCACCAGGCTTTTGCTTGCTCCTTCAAGGTCTTTGTAGAAACGTGTGTTTTCACTGCTGGAATACGTTTTGGGATGCATTGTTTCTATCTCTTGCAAGCCTCATGTTGTTTCTTACACAATGTGGGAAAACAAGGACTATGTTTCCCAAATCACTTGAAATCCAGGAAAACACACACTGCATCTCTCTTGCTCAAACACGCTCTCTGACCTAATGCGTTGAGACCATTCAAAAAAGCAGAAAAGAAGGGCAGTTTGCAGTGAATTTCAGACAGGCATGTACAGAAAGTCATTTCTATCGGTTGCAGAGTTCAAAAGCGTGATTGCCTTCATGCTCTCGATGAAACCCTTACATTTCCAAGTGACCTGAATTAGGACTTTCCCAAAAAGATGTGTTTGCGTGTCTGTGGCGAAAGGAGCTCTAAGGTGTGTATTCAGTGTTGGAGAGTGACACACTCTACACAGGCTACACAGCGTTTTGAGAGCACCAACATGTTTCACACTGAAACTGCTACAAGGTGTGTGTAACATGCTGAATGAAGGCTTGTCATTTCAAAGAAAGAAGAGGAAACCAAACTCCAGGTAGTGAAACGAGCACACCAGTATGGGAGATGTGCATGTGTACAGTTTCAAGCAGCACCTCTTTGTGGACTCTTGGAAACAGCGCTGTGAAAAAATTTCGTACGAAGCGGGATTTGGCCAAAGTTGAAAGACCTTCCAAAACCAACCCTAAAGAACTTAGCCAAACAATGAATGTTGCAATAAGCTCCTCCAGGAAAGGTGCCTCAATGACACAACCCCCGAGCAGGTAGCTACATTCTGCACAGTACAAAAGGCATATGAATTCCAGGCTGAAATCTCACTCCAGAAGGAAGAAATGCATGTGTTTCTCTCCTGAAAGAACACTCAGCCACCAGGCTTTGCATGCTGCTTCAAGGTCTTTGTAGAAACGTGTGTTTTCACTGCTGGAATACGTTTTGGGATGCATTGTTTCTATCTCTTGCAAGCCTCATGCTGTTTCTTACACAATGTGGGAAAACAAGGAATATGTTTCCCAAATCACTTGAAATCCAGGAAAACACACACTGCATCTCTCTTGCTCAAACACGCTCTCTGACCTAATGCGTTGAGAACATTCAAGAAAGCAGAAAAGAAGGGCATTTTGCAGAGAATTTCAGACGGGCATGTACAAAAAGTCATTTCTATCGGTTGCAGAGTGCAAATGCGTGATTGCCTTCATGCTCTCGATGAAACCCTTACATTTCCAAGTGACCTGAATTAGGACTTTCCCAAAAAGATATGTTTGCGTGTCTGTGGCGAAAGGAGCTCTAAGTTGTGTATTCAGTGTTGGAGAGTGACACACTCTACACAGGCTACACAGCGTTTTGAGAGCACCAACATGCTTCACACTGAAACTGCTACAAGGTGTGTGTAGCATGCTGAATGAAGGCTTGTCATTTCAAAGAAAGAAGAGGAAACCAAACTCCAGGTAGTGAAACGAGCACACCAGTATGGGAGATGTGCATGTGTACAGTTTCAAGCAGCACCTCTTTGTGGACACTTGGAAACAGCGCTGTGAAAAAATTTCGTACGAAGCGGGATTTGGCCAAAGTTGAAAGACCTTCCAAAACCAACCCTAAAGAACTTAGCCAAACAATGAATGTTGCAATAAGCTCCTCCAGGAAAGGTGCCTCTATGACACAACCCCCGAGCAGGTAGCTACATTCTGCACAGTACAAAAGGCATATGAATTCCAGCCTGCAAACTCACTCCAGAAGGATGAACTGCATGTGTTTCTCTCTGAAAGAACACTCAGCCACCAGGCTTTTGCTTGCTCCTTCAAGGACTTTGTAGAAACGTGTGTTTTCACTGCTGGAATACGTTTTGGGATGCATTGTTTCTATCTCTTGCAAGCCTCATGTTGTTTCTTACACAATGTGGGAAAACAAGGAATATGTTTCCCAAATCACTTGAAATCCAGGAAAACACACACTGCATCTCTCTTGCTCAAACACGCTCTCTGACCTAATGCGTTGAGAACATTCAAGAAAGCAGAAAAGAAGGGCATTTTGCAGAGAATTTCAGACGGGCATGTACAAAAAGTCATTTCTATCGTTTGCAGAGTGCAAAAGCATGATTCCCTTTAGGCTCTCAAAGAGACCCTTACATTTCCAAGTGACCTGAATTAGGACTTTCCCAAAAAGATATGTTTGCGTGTCTGTGGCGAAAGGAGCTCTAAGTTGTGTATTCAGTGTTGGAGAGTGACACACTCTACACAGGCTACACAGCGTTTTGTGAGCACCAACATGCTTCACACTGAAACTGCTACAAGGTGTGTGTAGCATGCTGAATGAAGGCTTGTCATTTCAAAGAAAGAAGAGGAAACCAAACTCCAGGTAGTGAAACGAGCACACCAGTATGGGAGATGTGCATGTGTACAGTTTCAAGCAGCACCTCTTTGTGGACACTTGGAAACAGCGCTGTGAAAAAATTTCGTACGAAACGGGATTTGGCCAAAGTTGAAAGACCTTCCAAAACCAACCCTAAAGAACTTAGCCAAACAATGAATGTTGCAATAAGCTCCTCCAGGATAGGTGCCTCTATGACACAACCCCCGAGCAGGTAGCTACATTCTGCACAGTACAAAAGGCATATGAATTCCAGGCTGCAAACTCACTCCAGAAGGATGAAATGCATGTGTTTCTCTCTGAAAGAACACTCAGCCACCAGGCTTTTGCTTGCTCCTTCAAGGTCTTTGTAGAAACGTGTGTTTTCACTGCTGGAATACGTTTTGGGATGCATTGTTTCTATCTCTTGCAAGCCTCATGTTGTTTCTTACACAATGTGGGAAAACAAGGAATATGTTTCCCAAATCACTTGAAATCCAGGAAAACACACACTGCATCTCTCTTGCTCAAAAACGCTCTCTGACCTATTGCGTTGAGAACATTCAAGAAAGCAGAAAAGAAGGGCATTTTGCAGTGAATTTCAGACGGGCATGTACAAAAAGTCATTTCTATCGGTTGCAGAGTGCAAAAGCGTGATTGCCTTCAGGCTCTCGATGAAACCCTTACATTTCCAAGTGACCTGAATTAGGACTTTCCCAAAAAGATGTGTTTGCGTGTCTGTGGTGAAAGGAGCTCTAAGTTGTGTATTCAGTGTTGGAGAGTGACACACTCTACACAGGCTACACAGCGTTTTGAGAGCACCAACATGCTTCACACTGAAACTGCTACAAGGTGTGTGTAGCATGCTGAATGAAGGCTTGTCATTTCAAAGAAAGAAGAGGAAACCAAACTCCAGGTAGTGAAACGAGCACACCAGTATGGGAGATGTGCATGTGTACAGTTTCAAGCAGCACCTCTTTGTGGACACTTGGAAACAGCGCTGTGAAAAAATTTCGTACGAAGCGGGATTTGGCCAAAGTTGAAAGACCTTCCAAAACCAACCCTAAAGAACTTAGCCAAACAATGAATGTTGCAATAAGCTCCTCCAGGAAAGGTGCCTCTATGACACAACCCCCGAGCAGGTAGCTACATTCTGCACAGTACAAAAGGCATATGAATTCCAGGCTGCAAACTCACTCCAGAAGGATGAAATGCATGTGTTTCTCTCTGAAACAACACTCAGCCACCAGGCTTTTGCTTGCTGCTTCAAGGTCTTTGTAGAAACGTGTGTTTTCACTGCTGGAATACGTTTTGGGATGCATTGTTTCTATCTCTTGCAAGCCTCATGTTGTTTCTTACACAATGTTGGAAAAGAAGGAATATGTTTCCAAAATCACTTGAAATCCAGGAAAACACACACTGCATCTCTCTTGCTCAAAAACGCTCTCTGACCTATTGCGTTGAGAACATTCAAGAAAGCAGAAAAGAAGGGCATTTTGCAGTGAATTTCAGACGGGCATGTACAAAAAGTCATTTCTATCGGTTGCAGAGTGCAAAAGCGTGATTGCCTTCAGGCTCTCGATGTAACCCTTACATTTCCAAGTGACCTGAATTAGGACTTTCCCAAAAAGATATGTTTGCGTGTCTGTGGCGAAAGGAGCTCTAAGTTGTGTATTCAGTGTTGGAGAGTGACACACTCTACACAGGCTACACAGCGTTTTGAGAGCACCAACATGTTTCACACTGAAACTGCTACAAGGTGTGTGTAACATGCTGAATGAAGGCTTGTCATTTCAAAGAAAGAAGAGGAAACCAAACTCCAGGTAGTGAAACGAGCACACCAGTATGGGAGAAGTGTATGTGTACAGTTTCAAACAGCACCTCTTTGTGGACACTTGGAAACAGCGCTGTGAAAAAATTTCGTACGAAGCGGGATTTGGCCAAAGTTGAAAGACCTTCCAAAACCAACCCTAAAGAACTTAGCCAAACAATGAATGTTGCAATAAGCTCCTCCAGGAAAGGTGCCTCTATGACACAATCCCCGAGCAGGTAGCTACATTCTGCACAGTACAAAAGGCATATGAATTCCAGGCTGAAAACTCACTCCAGAAGGAAGAAATGCATGTGTTTCTCTCTGAAAGAACACTCAGCCACCAGGCTTTTGCTTGCTCCTTCAAGGTCTTTGTAGAAACGTGTGTTTTCACTGCTGGAATACGTTTTGGGATGCATTGTTTCTATCTTTTGCAAGCCTCATGTTGTTTCTTACACAATGTGGGAAAACAAGGAATATGTTTCCCAAATCACTTGAAATCCAGGAAAACACACACTGCATCTCTCTTGCTCAAACACGCTCTCTGACCTAATGCGTTGAGAACATTCAAGAAAGCAGAAAAGAAGGGCATTTTGCAGTGAATTTCAGACGGGCATGTACAAAAAGTCATTTCTATCGGTTGCAGAGTGCAAAAGCATGATTCCCTTTAGGCTCTCGAAGAGACCCTTACATTTCCAAGTGACCTGAATTAGGACTTTCCCAAAAAGATATGTTTGCGTGTCTGTGGCGAAAGGATCTCTAAGTTGTGTATTCAGTGTTGGAGAGTGACACACTGTACACAGGCTACACAGCGTTTTGAGAGCACCAACATGCTTCACACTGAAACTGCTACAAGGTGTGTGTAGCATGCTGAATGAAGGCTTGTCATTTCAAAGAAAGAAGAGGAAACCAAACTCCAGGTAGTGAAACGAGCACACCAGTATGGGAGATGTGCATGTGTACAGTTTCAAGCAGCACCTCTTTGTGGACACTTGGAAACAGCGCTGTGAAAAAATTTCGTACGAAGCGGGATTTGGCCAAAGTTGAAAGACCTTCCAAAACCAACCCTAAAGAACTTAGCCAAACAATGAATGTTGCAATAAGCTCCTCCAGGAAAGGTGCCTCTATGACACAACCCCCGAGCAGGTAGCTACATTCTGCACAGTACAAAAGGCATATGAATTCCAGGCTGAAAACTCACTCCAGAAGGATGAAATGCATGTGTTTCTCTCTGAAAGAACACTCAGCCACCAGGCTTTTGCTTGCTCCTTCAAGGTCTTTGTAGAAACGTGTGTTTTCACTGCTGGAATACGTTTTGGGATGCATTGTTTCTATCTCTTGCAAGCCTCATGTTGTTTCTTACACAATGTGGGAAAACAAGGAATATGTTTCCCAAATCACTTGAAATCCAGGAAAACACACACTGCATCTCTCTTGCTCAAACACGCTCTCTGACCTAATGCGTTGAGAACATTCAAGAAAGCAGAAAAGAAGGGCATTTTGCAGAGAATTTCAGACGGGCATGTAGAAAAAGTCATTTCTATCGGTTGCAGAGTGCAAAAGCGTGATTGCCTTCAGGCTCTCGATGAAACCCTTACATTTCCAAGTGACCTGAATTAGGACTTTCCAAAAAGATGTGTTTGCGTGTCTGTGGTGAAAGGAGCTCTAAGTTGTGTATTCAGTGTTGAAGAGTGAAACACTCTACACAGGCTACACAGCGTTTTGAGAGCACCAACATGCTTCACACTGAAAATGCTACAAGGTGTGTGTAACATGCTGAATGAAGGCTTCTCATTTCAAAGAAAGAAGAAGAAACCAAACTCCAGGTAGTGAAACGAGCACACCAGTATGGGAGATGTGCATGTGTACAGTTTCAAGCAGCACCTCTTTGTGGACACTTGGAAACAGCGCTGTGAAAAAATTTCGTACGAAGCGGGATTTGGCCAAAGTTGAAAGACCTTCCAAAACCAACCCTAAAGAACTTAGCCAAACAATGAATGTTGCAATAAGCTCCTCCAGGAAAGGTGCCTCTATGACACAACCCCCGAGCAGGTAGCTACATTCTGCACAGTACAAAAGGCATATGACTTCCAGGCTGAAAACTCACTCCAGAAGGATGAAATGCATGTGTTTCTCTCTGAAAAAACACTCAGCCACCAGGCTTTTGCTTGCTGCTTCAGGGTCTTTGTAGAAACGTGTGTTTTCACTGCTGGAATACGTTTTGGGATGCATTGTTTCTATCTCTTGCAAGCCTCATGTTGTTTCTTACACAATGTGGGAAAACAAGGAATATGTTTCCCAAATCACTTGAAATCCAGGAAAACACACACTGCATCTCTCTTCCTCAAACACGCTCTCTGACCTAATGCGTTGAGAACATTCAAGAAAGCAGAAAAGAAGGGCATTTTGCAGAGAATTTCAGACGGGCATGTACAAAAAGTCATTTCTATCGGTTGCAGAGTGCAAATGCGTGATTGCCTTCATGCTCTCGATGAAACCCTTACATTTCCAAGTGACCTGAATTAGGACTTTCCCAAAAAGATATGTTTGCGTGTCTGTGGCGAAAGGAGCTCTAAGTTGTGTATTCAGTGTTGGAGAGTGACACACTCTACACAGGCTACACAGCGTTTTGAGAGCACCAACATGCTTCACACTGAAACTGCTACAAGGTGTGTGTAGCATGCTGAATGAAGGCTTGTCATTTCAAAGAAAGAAGAGGAAACCAAACTCCAGGTAGTGAAACGAGCACACCAGTATGGGAGATGTGCATGTGTACAGTTTCAAGCAGCACCTCTTTGTGGACACTTGGAAACAGCGCTGTGAAAAAATTTCGTACGAAGCGGGATTTGGCCAAAGTTGAAAGACCTTCCAAAACCAACCCTAAAGAACTTAGCCAAACAATGAATGTTGCAATAAGCTCCTCCAGGAAAGGTGCCTCTATGACACAACCCCCGAGCAGGTAGCTACATTCTGCACAGTACAAAAGGCATATGAATTCCAGCCTGCAAACTCACTCCAGAAGGATGAACTGCATGTGTTTCTCTCTGAAAGAACACTCAGCCACCAGGCTTTTGATTGCTCCTTCAAGGACTTTGTAGAAACGTGTGTTTTCACTGCTGGAATACGTTTTGGGATGCATTGTTTCTATCTCTTGCAAGCCTCATGCTGTTTCTTACACAATGTGGGAAAACAAGGAGTATGTTTCCCAAATCACTTGAAATTCAGGAAAACACACAGTGCATCTCTCTTGCCCAAACACGCTCTCTCACCTAATGCGTTGAGAACATTCAAGAAAGCAGAAAAGAAGGGCATTTTGCAGTGAATTTTCAGAGTGGCATGTACAAAAAGTCATTTCTATCGGTTGCAGAGTGCAAAAGCGTGATTCCCTTCAGGCTCTCGAAGAAACCCTTACATTTCCAAGTGACCTGAATTAGGACTTTTCCAAAAAGATATGTTTGCGTGTCTGTGGCGAAAGGAGCTCTAAGTTGTGTATTCAGTGTTGGAGAGTGACACACTCTACACAGGCTACACAGCGTTTTGAGAGCACCAACATGCTTCACACTGAAACTGCTACAAGGTGTGTGTAACATGCTGAATGAAGGCTTGTCATTTCAAAGAAAGAAGAGGAAACCAAACTCCAGGTAGTGAAACGAGCACACCAGTATGGGAGATGTGTATGTGTACAGTTTCAAACAGCACCTCTTTGTGGACACTTGGAAACAGCGCTGTGAAAAAATTTCGTACGAAGCGGGATTTGGCCAAAGTTGAAAGACCTTCCAAAACCAACCCTAAAGAACTGAGCCAAACAATGAATGTTGCAATAAGCTCCTCCAGGAAAGGTGCCTCTATGACACAATCCCCGAGCAGGTAGCTACATTCTGCACAGTACAAAAGGCATATGAATTCCAGGCTGAAAACTCACTCCAGAAGGAAGAAATGCATGTGTTTCTCTCTGAAAGAACACTCAGCCACCAGGCTTTTGCTTGCTCCTTCAAGGTCTTTGTAGAAACGTGTGTTTTCACTGCTGGAATACGTTTTGGGATGCATTGTTTCTATCTTGTGCAAGCCTCATGTTGTTTCTTACACAATGTGGGAAAACAAGGAATATGTTTCCCAAATCACTTGAAATCAAGGAAAACACACACTGCATCTCTCTTGCTCAAACACGCTCTCTGACCTAATGCGTTGAGAACATTCAAGAAAGCAGAAAAGAAGGGCATTTTGCAGTGAATTTCAGACGGGCATGTACAAAAAGTCATTTCTATCGGTTGCAGAGTGCAAAAGCATGATTCCCTTTAGGCTCTCGAAGAGACCCTTACATTTCCAAGTGACCTGAATTAGGACTTTCCCAAAAAGATATGTTTGCGTGTCTGTGGCGAAAGGAGCTCTAAGTTGTGTATTCAGTGTTGGAGAGTGACACACTGTACACAGGCTACACAGCGTTTTGAGAGCACCAACATGCTTCACACTGAAACTGCTACAAGGTGTGTGTAGCATGCTGAATGAAGGCTTGTCATTTCAAAGAAAGAAGAGGAAACCAAACTCCAGGTAGTGAAACGAGCACACCAGTATGGGAGATGTGCATGTGTACAGTTTCAAGCAGCACCTCTTTGTGGACACTTGGAAACAGCGCTGTGAAAAAATTTCGTACGAAGCGGGATTTGGCCAAAGTTGAAAGACCTTCCAAAACCAACCCTAAAGAACTTAGCCAAACAATGAATGTTGCAATAAGCTCCTCCAGGAAAGGTGCCTCTATGACACAACCCCCGAGCAGGTAGCTAAATTCTGCACAGTACAAAAGGCATATGAATTCCAGGCTGAAAACTCACTCCAGAAGGATGAAATGCATGTGTTTCTCTCTGAAAGAACACTCAGCCACCAGGCTTTTGCTTGCTGCTTCAAGGTCTTTGTAGAAACGTGTGTTTTCACTGCTGGAATACGTTTTGGGATGCATTGTTTCTATCTCTTGCAAGCCTCATGTTGTTTCTTACACAATGTGGGAAAACAAGGAGTATGTTTTCCAAATCACTTGAAATCCAGGAAAACACACACTGCATCTCTCTTGCTAAAACACGCTCTCTCACCTAATGCGTTGAGAACATTCAAGAAAGCAGAAAAGAAGGGCATTTTGCAGTGAATTTCAGACGGGCATGTACAAAAAGTCATTTCTATTGGTTGCAGGGTGCAAAAGCATGATTCCATTTAGGCTCTCAAAGAAACCCTTACATTTCCAAGTGACCCGAATTAGGACTTTCCCAAAAAGATATGTTTGCGTGTCTGTGGCGAAAGGAGCTCTAAGTTCTGTATTCTGTGTTGGAGAGTGACACACTACACAGGCTACACAGCGTTTTGAGAGCACCAACATGCTTCACACTGAAACTGCTACAAGGTGTGTGTAGCATGCTGAATGAAGGCTTGTCATTTCAAAGAAAGAAGAGGAAACCAAACTCCAGGTAGTGAAACGAGCACACCAGTATGGGAGATGTGCATGTGTACAGTTTCAAGCAGCACCTCTTTGTGGACACTTGGAAACAGCGCTGTGAAAAAATTTCGTACGAAGCGGGATTTGGCCAAAGTTGTAAGACCTTCCAAAACCAACCCTAAAGAACTTAGCCAAACAATGAATGTTGCAATAAGCTCCTCCAGGAAAGGTGCCTCTATGACAAAACCCCCGAGCAGGTAGCTTCATTCTGCACAGTACAAAAGGCATATGAATTCCAGGCTGCAAACTCACTCCAGAAGGATGAAATGCATGTGTTTCTCTCTGAAAGAACACTCAGCCACCAGGCTTTTGCTTGCTCCTTCAAGGTCTTTGTAGAAACGTGTGTTTTCACTGCTGGAATACGTTTTGGGATGCATTGTTTCTATCTCTTGCAAGCCTCATGTTGTTTCTTACACAATGTGGGAAAACAAGGAATATGTTTCCCAAATCACTTGAAATCCAGGAAAACACACACTGCATCTCTCTTGCTCAAAAACGCTCTATGACCTATTGCGTTGAGAACATTCAAGAAAGCAGAAAAGAGGGGCATTTTGCAGTGAATTTCAGACGGGCATGTACAAAAAGTCATTTCTATCGGTTGCAGAGTGCAAAAGCGTGATTGCCTTCAGGCTCTCGATGAAACCCTTACATTTCCAAGTGACCTGAATTAGGACTTTCCCAAAAAGATGTGTTTGCGTGTCTGTGGTGAAAGGAGCTCTAAGTTTTGTATTCAGTGTTGGAGAGTGACACACTCTACACAGGCTACACAGCGTTTTGAGAGCACCAACATGCTTCACACTGAAAATGCTACAAGGTGTGTGTAGCATGCTGAATGAAGGCTTGTCATTTCAAAGAAAGAAGAGGAAACCAAACTCCAGGTAGTGAAACGAGCACACCAGTATGGGAGATGTGCATGTGTACAGTTTCAAGCAGCACCTCTTTGTCGTCACTTGGAAACAGCGCTGTGAAAAAATTTCGTACGAAGCGGGATTTGGCCAAAGTTGAAAGACCTTCCAAAACCAACCATAAAGAACTTAGCCAAACAATGAATGTTGCAATAAGCTCCTCCAGGAAAGGTGCCTCTATGACACAACCCCCGAGCAGGTAGCTTCATTCTGCACAGTACAAAAGGCATATGAATTCCAGGCTGAAAACTCACTCCAGAAGGATGAAATGCATGTGTTTCTCTCTGAAAGAACACTCAGCCACCAGGCTTTTGCTTGCTCCTTCAAGGTCTTTGTAGAAACGTGTGTTTTCACTGCTGGAATACGTTTTGGGATGCATTGTTTCTATCTCTTGCAAGCCTCATGTTGTTTCTTACACAATGTGGGAAAACAAGGACTATGTTTCCCAAATCACTTGAAATCCAGGAAAACACACACTGCATCTCTCTTGCTCAAACACGCTCTCTGACCTAATGCGTTGAGACCATTCAAAAAAGCAGAAAAGAAGGGCAGTTTGCAGTGAATTTCAGACAGGCATGTACAGAAAGTCATTTCTATCGGTTGCAGAGTTCAAAAGCGTGATTGCCTTCATGCTCTCGATGAAACCCTTACATTTCCAAGTGACCTGAATTAGGACTTTCCCAAAAAGATGTGTTTGCGTGTCTGTGGCGAAAGGAGCTCTAAGGTGTGTATTCAGTGTTGGAGAGTGACACACTCTACACAGGCTACACAGCGTTTTGAGAGCACCAACATGTTTCACACTGAAACTGCTACAAGGTGTGTGTAACATGCTGAATGAAGGCTTGTCATTTCAAAGAAAGAAGAGGAAACCAAACTCCAGGTAGTGAAACGAGCACACCAGTATGGGAGATGTGCATGTGTACAGTTTCAAGCAGCACCTCTTTGTGGACTCTTGGAAACAGCGCTGTGAAAAAATTTCGTACGAAGCGGGATTTGGCCAAAGTTGAAAGACCTTCCAAAACCAACCCTAAAGAACTTAGCCAAACAATGAATGTTGCAATAAGCTCCTCCAGGAAAGGTGCCTCAATGACACAACCCCCGAGCAGGTAGCTACATTCTGCACAGTACAAAAGGCATATGAATTCCAGGCTGAAATCTCACTCCAGAAGGAAGAAATGCATGTGTTTCTCTCCTGAAAGAACACTCAGCCACCAGGCTTTGCATGCTGCTTCAAGGTCTTTGTAGAAACGTGTGTTTTCACTGCTGGAATACGTTTTGGGATGCATTGTTTCTATCTCTTGCAAGCCTCATGCTGTTTCTTACACAATGTGGGAAAACAAGGAGTATGTTTCCCAAATCACTTGAAATTCAGGAAAACACACAGTGCATCTCTCTTGCCCAAACACGCTCTCTCACCTAATGCGTTGAGAACATTCAAGAAAGCAGAAAAGAAGGGCATTTTGCAGTGAATTTCAGACGGGCATGTACAAAAAGTCATTTCTATCGGTTGCAGAGTGCAAAAGCATGATTCCCTTTAGGCTCTCAAAGAAACCCTTACATTTCCAAGTGACCTGAATTAGGACTTTCCCAAAAAGATATGTTTGCGTGTCTGTGGCGAAAGGAGCTCTAAGTTGTGTATTCAGTGTTGGAGAGTGACACACTGTACACAGGCTACACAGCGTTTTGAGAGCACCAACATGCTTCACACTGAAACTGCTACAAGGTGTGTGTAGCATGCTGAATGAAGGCTTGTCATTTCAAAGAAAGAAGAGGAAACCAAACTCCAGGTAGTGAAACGAGCACACCAGTATGGGAGAGTGCATGTGTACAGTTTCAATCAGCACCTCTTTGTGGACACTTGGAAACAGCGCTGTGAAAAAATTTCGTACGAAGCGGGATTTGGCCAAAGTTGAAAGACCTTCCAAAACCAACCCTAAAGAACTTAGCCAAACAATGAATGTTGCAATAAGCTCCTCCAGGAAAGCTGCCTCTATGACACAACCCCCGAGCAGGTAGCTACATTCTGCACATTACAAAAGGCATATGAATTCCAGGCTGAAAACTCACTCCAGAAGGATGAAATGCATGTGTTTCTCTCTGAAAGAACACTCAGCCACCAGGCTTTTGCTTGCTCCTTCAAGGTCTTTGTAGAAACGTGTGTTTTCACTGCTGGAATACGTTTTGGGATGCATTGTTTCTATCTCTTGCAAGCCTCATGTTGTTTCTTACACAATGTGGGAAAACAAGGAATATGTTTCCCAAATCACTTGAAATCCAGGAAAACACACACTGCATCTCTCTTGCTCAAACACGCTCTCTCACCTAATGCGTTGAGAACATTCAAGAAAGCAGAAAAGAAGGGCATTTTGCAGAGAATTTCAGACGGGCATGTACAAAAAGTCATTTCTATCGTTTGCAGAGTGCAAAAGCATGATTCCCTTTAGGCTCTCAAAGAGACCCTTACATTTCCAAGTGACCTGAATTAGGACTTTCCCAAAAAGATATGTTTGCGTGTCTGTGGCGAAAGGAGCTCTAAGTTGTGTATTCAGTGTTGGAGAGTGACACACTCTACACAGGCTACACAGCGTTTTGTGAGCACCAACATGCTTCACACTGAAACTGCTACAAGGTGTGTGTAGCATGCTGAATGAAGGCTTGTCATTTCAAAGAAAGAAGAGGAAACCAAACTCCAGGTAGTGAAACGAGCACACCAGTATGGGAGATGTGCATGTGTACAGTTTCAAGCAGCACCTCTTTGTGGACACTTGGAAACAGCGCTGTGAAAAAATTTCGTACGAAGCGGGATTTGGCCAAAGTTGTAAGACCTTCCAAAACCAACCCTAAAGAACTTAGCCAAACAATGAATGTTGCAATAAGCTCCTCCAGGAAAGGTGCCTCTATGACAAAACCCCCGAGCAGGTAGCTTCATTCTGCACAGTACAAAAGGCATATGAATTCCAGGCTGCAAACTCACTCCAGAAGGATGAAATGCATGTGTTTCCCTCTGAAAGAACACTCAGCCACCAGGCTTTTGCTTGCTCCTTCAAGGTCTTTGTAGAAACGTGTGTTTTCACTGCTGGAATACGTTTTGGGATGCATTGTTTCTATCTCTTGCAAGCCTCATGTTGTTTCTTACACAATGTGGGAAAACAAGGAATATGTTTCCCAAATCACTTGAAATCCAGGAAAACACACACTGCATCTCTCTTGCTCAAAAACGCTCTATGACCTATTGCGTTGAGAACATTCAAGAAAGCAGAAAAGAAGGGCATTTTGCAGTGAATTTCAGACGGGCATGTACAAAAAGTCATTTCTATCGGTTGCAGAGTGCAAAAGCGTGATTGCCTTCAGGCTCTCGATGAAACCCTTACATTTCCAAGTGACCTGAATTAGGACTTTCCCAAAAAGATGTGTTTGCGTGTCTGTGGTGAAAGGAGCTCTAAGTTTTGTATTCAGTGTTGGAGAGTGACACACTCTACACAGGCTACACAGCGTTTTGAGAGCACCAACATGCTTCACACTGAAAATGCTACAAGGTGTGTGTAGCATGCTGAATGAAGGCTTGTCATTTCAAAGAAAGAAGAGGAAACCAAACTCCAGGTAGTGAAACGAGCACACCAGTATGGGAGATGTGCATGTGTACAGTTTCAAGCAGCACCTCTTTGTCGTCACTTGGAAACAGCGCTGTGAAAAAATTTCGTACGAAGCGGGATTTGGCCAAAGTTGAAAGACCTTCCAAAACCAACCCTAAAGAACTTAGCCAAACAATGAATGTTGCAATAAGCTCCTCCAGGAAAGGTGCCTCTATGACACAACCCCCGAGCAGGTAGCTTCATTCTGCACAGTACAAAAGGCATATGAATTCCAGGCTGAAAACTCACTCCAGAAGGATGAAATGCATGTGTTTCTCTCTGAAAGAACACTCAGCCACCAGGCTTTGCATGCTGCTTCAAGGTCTTTGTAGAAACGTGTGTTTTCACTGCTGGAATACGTTTTGGGATGCATTGTTTCTATCTCTTGCAAGCCTCATGCTGTTTCTTACACAATGTGGGAAAACAAGGAGTATGTTTCCCAAATCACTTGAAATTCAGGAAAACACACAGTGCATCTCTCTTGCCCAAACACGCTCTCTCACCTAATGCGTTGAGAACATTCAAGAAAGCAGAAAAGAAGGGCATTTTGCAGTGAATTTCAGACGGGCATGTACAAAAAGTCATTTCTATTGGTTGCAGAGTGCAAAAGCATGATTCCCTTTAGGCTCTCAAAGAAACCCTTACATTTCCAAGTGACCTGAATTAGGACTTTCCCAAAAAGATATGTTTGCGTGTCTGTGGCGAAAGGAGCTCTAAGTTGTGTATTCAGTGTTGGAGAGTGACACACTGTACACAGGCTACACAGCGTTTTGAGAGCACCAACATGCTTCACACTGAAACTGCTACAAGGTGTGTGTAGCATGCTGAATGAAGGCTTGTCATTTCAAAGAAAGAAGAGGAAACCAAATTCCAGGTAGTGAAACGAGCACACCAGTATGGGAGAGTGCATGTGTACAGTTTCAATCAGCACCTCTTTGTGGACACTTGGAAACAGCGCTGTGAAAAAATTTCGTACGAAGCGGGATTTGGCCAAAGTTGAAAGACCTTCCAAAACCAACCTTAAAGAACTTAGCCAAACAATGAATGTTGCAATAAGCTCCTCCAGGAAAGCTGCCTCTATGACACAACCCCCGAGCAGGTAGCTACATTCTGCACATTACAAAAGGCATATGAATTCCAGGCTGAAAACTCACTCCAGAAGGATGAAATGCATGTGTTTCTCTCTGAAAGAACACTCAGCCACCAGGCTTTTGCTTGCTGCTTCAAGGTCTTTGTAGAAACGTGTGTTTTCACTGCTGGAATACGTTTTGGGATGCATTGTTTCTATCTCTTGCAAGCCTCATGTTGTTTCTTACACAATGTGGGAAAACAAGGAATATGTTTCCAAAATCACTTGAAATCCAGGAAAACACACACTGCATCTCTCTTGCTCAAACACGCTCTCTGACCTAATGCGTTGAGAACATTCAAGAAAGCAGAAAAGAAGGGCATTTTGCAGAGAATTTCAGACGGGCATGTACAAAAAGTCATTTATATCGGTTGCAGAGTGCAAAAGCATGATTCCCTTTAGGCTCTCAAAGAGACCCTTACATTTCCAAGTGACCTGAATTAGGACTTTCCCAAAAAGATATGTTTGCGTGTCTGTGGCGAAAGGAGCTCTAAGTTGTGTATTCAGTGTTGGAGAGTGAAACACTCTACACAGGCTACACAGCGTTTTGAGAGCACCAACATGCTTCACACTGAAACTGCTACAAGGTGTGTGTAGCATGCTGAATGAAGGCTTGTCATTTCAAAGAAAGAAGAGGAAACCAAACTCCAGGTAGTGAAACGAGCACACCAGTATGGGAGATGTGCATGTGTACAGTTTCAAGCAGCACCTCTTTGTGGACACTTGGAAACAGCGCTGTGAAAAAATTTCGTACGAAGCGGGATTTGGCCAAAGTTGTAAGACCTTCCAAAACCAACCCTAAAGAACTTAGCCAAACAATGAATGTTGCAATAAGCTCCTCCAGGAAAGGTGCCTCTATGACAAAACCCCCGAGCAGGTAGCTTCATTCTGCACAGTACAAAAGGCATATGAATTCCAGGCGGCAAACTCACTCCAGAAGGATGAAATGCATGTGTTTCCCTCTGAAAGAACACTCAGCCACCAGGCTTTTGCTTGCTCCTTCAAGGTCTTTGTAGAAACGTGTGTTTTCACTGCTGGAATACGTTTTGGGATGCATTGTTTCTATCTCTTGCAAGCCTCATGTTGTTTCTTACACAATGTGGGAAAACAAGGAATATGTTTCCCAAATCACTTGAAATCCAGGAAAACACACACTGCATCTCTCTTGCTCAAAAACGCTCTATGACCTATTGCGTTGAGAACATTCAAGAAAGCAGAAAAGAAGGGCATTTTGCAGTGAATTTCAGACGGGCATGTACAAAAAGTCATTTCTATCGGTTGCAGAGTGCAAAAGCGTGATTGCCTTCAGGCTCTCGATGAAACCCTTACATTTCCAAGTGACCTGAATTAGGACTTTCCCAAAAAGATGTGTTTGCGTGTCTGTGGTGAAAGGAGCTCTAAGTTTTGTATTCAGTGTTGGAGAGTGACACACTCTACACAGGCTACACAGCGTTTTGAGAGCACCAACATGCTTCACACTGAAAATGCTACAAGGTGTGTGTAGCATGCTGAATGAAGGCTTGTCATTTCAAAGAAAGAAGAGGAAACCAAACTCCAGGTAGTGAAACGAGCACACCAGTATGGGAGATGTGCATGTGTACAGTTTCAAGCAGCACCTCTTTGTCGTCACTTGGAAACAGCGCTGTGAAAAAATTTCGTACGAAGCGGGATTTGGCCAAAGTTGAAAGACCTTCCAAAACCAACCCTAAAGAACTTAGCCAAACAATGAATGTTGCAATAAGCTCCTCCAGGAAAGGTGCCTCTATGACACAACCCCCGAGCAGGTAGCTTCATTCTGCACAGTACAAAAGGCATATGAATTCCAGGCTGAAAACTCACTCCAGAAGGATGAAATGCATGTGTTTCTCTCTGAAAGAACACTCAGCCACCAGGCTTTTGCTTGCTCCTTCAAGGTCTTTGTAGAAACGTGTGTTTTCACTGCTGGAATACGTTTTGGGATGCATTGTTTCTATCTCTTGCAAGCCTCATGTTGTTTCTTACACAATGTGGGAAAACAAGGACTATGTTTCCCAAATCACTTGAAATCCAGGAAAACACACACTGCATCTCTCTTGCTCAAACACGCTCTCTGACCTAATGCGTTGAGACCATTCAAAAAAGCAGAAAAGAAGGGCATTTTGCAGTGAATTTCAGACAGGCATGTACAGAAAGTCATTTCTATCGGTTGCAGAGTTCAAAAGCGTGATTGCCTTCATGCTCTCGATGAAACCCTTACATTTCCAAGTGACCTGAATTAGGACTTTCCCAAAAAGATGTGTTTGCGTGTCTGTGGCGAAAGGAGCTCTAAGTTGTGTATTCAGTGTTGGAGAGTGACACACTCTACACAGGCTACACAGCGTTTTGAGAGCACCAACATGTTTCACACTGAAACTGCTACAAGGTGTGTGTAACATGCTGAATGAAGGCTTGTCATTTCAAAGAAAGAAGAGGAAACCAAACTCCAGGTAGTGAAACGAGCACACCAGTATGGGAGATGTGCATGTGTACAGTTTCAAGCAGCACCTCTTTGTGGACTCTTGGAAACAGCGCTGTGAAAAAATTTCGTACGAAGCGGGATTTGGCCAAAGTTGAAAGACCTTCCAAAACCAACCCTAAAGAACTTAGCCAAACAATGAATGTTGCAATAAGCTCCTCCAGGAAAGGTGCCTCAATGACACAACCCCCGAGCAGGTAGCTACATTCTGCACAGTACAAAAGGCATATGAATTCCAGGCTGAAATCTCACTCCAGAAGGAAGAAATGCATGTGTTTCTCTCCTGAAAGAACACTCAGCCACCAGGCTTTGCATGCTGCTTCAAGGTCTTTGTAGAAACGTGTGTTTTCACTGCTGGAATACGTTTTGGGATGCATTGTTTCTATCTCTTGCAAGCCTCATGTTGTTTCTTACACAATGTGGGAAAACAAGGAATATGTTTCCAAAATCACTTGAAATCCAGGAAAACACACACTGCATCTCTCTTGCTCAAACACGCTCTCTGACCTAATGCGTTGAGAACATTCAAGAAAGCAGAAAAGAAGGGCATTTTGCAGAGAATTTCAGACGGGCATGTACAAAAAGTCATTTCTATCGGTTGCAGAGTGCAAAAGCATGATTCCCTTTAGGCTCTCGAAGAGACCCTTACATTTCCAAGTGACCTGAATTAGGACTTTCCCAAAAAGATGTGTTTGCGTGTCTGTGGTGAAAGGAGCTCTAAGTTGTGTATTCAGTGTTGGAGAGTGACACACTCTACACAGGCTACAAGGCGTTTTGAGAGCACCAACATGCTTCACACTGAAACTGCTACAAGGTGTGTGTAGCATGCTGAATGAAGGCTTGTCATTTCAAAGAAAGAAGAGGAAACCAAACTCCAGGTAGTGAAACGAGCACACCAGTGTGGGAGATGTGCATGTGTACAGTTTCAAGCAGCACCTCTTTGTGGACACTTGGAAACAGCGCTGTGAAAAAATTTCGTACGAAGCGGGATTTTGCCAAAGGTGAAAGACCTTCCAAAACCAACCCTAAAGAACTTAGCCAAACAATGAATGTTGCAATAAGCTCCTCCAGGAAAGGTGCCTCTATGACACAACCCCCGAGCAGGTAGCTTCATTCTGCACAGTACAAAAGGCATATGAATTCCAGGCTGAAAACTCACTCCAGAAGGATGAAATGCATGTGTTTCTCTCTGAAAGAACACTCAGCCACCAGGCTTTTGCTTGCTCCTTCAAGGTCTTTGTAGAAACGTGTGTTTTCACTGCTGGAATACGTTTTGGGATGCATTGTTTCTATCTCTTGCAAGCCTCATGTTGTTTCTTACACAATGTGGGAAAACAAGGAGTATGTTTCCCAAATCACTTGAAATCCAGGAAAACACACACTGCATCACTCTTGCTCAAACACGCTCTCTGACCTAATGCGTTGAGAACATTCAAGAAAGCAGAAAAGAAGGGCATTTTCCAGTGAATTTCAGACGGGCATGTACAAAAAGTCATTTCTATCGGTTGCAGAGTGCAAAAGCGTGATTGCCTTCAGGCTCTGGATGAAACCCTTACATTTCCAAGTGACCTGAATTAGGACTTTCCCAAAAAGATGTGTTTGCGTGTCTGTGGTGAAAGGAGTTCTAAGTTGTGTATTCAGTGCTGGAGAGTGAAACACTCTACACAGGCTACACAGCGTTTTGAGAGCACCAACATGCTTCACACTGAAACTGCTACAAGGTGTGTGTAACATGCTGAATGAAGGCTTGTCATTTCAAAGAAAGAAGAGGAAACCAAACTCCAGGTAGTGAAACGAGCACACCAGTATGGGAGATGTGCATGTGTACAGTTTCAAGCAGCACCTCTTTGTGGACACTTGGAAACAGCGCTGTGAAAAAATTTCGTACGAAGCGGGATTTGGCCAAAGTTGAAAGACCTTCCAAAACCAACCCTAAAGAACT
Organism: Miniopterus natalensis; assembly: GCF_054644295.1. NCBI lineage: Eukaryota > Metazoa > Chordata > Mammalia > Chiroptera > Miniopteridae > Miniopterus > Miniopterus natalensis. The sequence continues at coordinate 34,838,974 of NC_142090.1, forward strand.
TAGCCAAACAATGAATGTTGCAATAAGCTCCTCCAGGAAAGGTGCCTCTATGACACAACCCCGGAGCAGGTAGCTACATTCTGCACAGTACAAAAGGCATATGAATCCCAGGCTGAAAACTCACTCCAGAAGGATGAAATGCATGTGTTTCTCTCTGAAAGAACACTCAGCCACCAGGCTTTTGCTTGCTGCTTCAAGGTCTTTGTAGAAACGTGTGTTTTCACTGCTGGAATACGTTTTGGGATGCATTGTTTCTATCTCTTGCAAGCCTAATGTTGTTTCTTACACAATGTGGGAAAACAAGGAATATGTTTCCCAAATCACTTGAAATCCAGGAAAACACACACTGCATCTCTCTTGCTCAAACACGCTCTCTGACCTAATGCGTTGAGAACATTCAAGAAAGCAGAAAAGAAGGGCATTTTGTAGTGAATTTCAGACGGGTATGTACAAAAAGTCATTCTATCGGTTGCAGAATGCAAAAGCGTGATTCCCTTCATGCTCTCGATGAAACCCTTACATTTCCAAGTGACCTGAATTAGGACTTTCCCAAAAAGATGTGTTTGCGTGTCTGTGGCGAAAGGAGCTCTAAGTTGTGTATTCAGTGTTGGAGAGTGACACACTCTACACAGGCTATACAGCGTTTTGAGAGCACCAACATGCTTCACACTGAAACTGCTACAAGGTGTGTGTAGCATGCTGAATGAAGGCTTGTCATTTCAAAGAAAGAAGAGGAAACCAAACTCCAGGTAGTGAAACGAGCACACCAGTATGGGAGAGTGCATGTGTGCAGTTTCAAGCAGCACCTCTTTGTGGACACTTGGAAACAGCGCTGTGAAAAAATTTCGTACGAAGCGGGATTTGGCCAAAGTTGAAAGACCTTCCAAAACCAACCCTAAAGAACTTAGCCAAACAATGAATGTTGCAATAAGCTCCTCCAGGAAAGCTGCCTCTATGACACAACCCCCGAGCAGGTAGCTACATTCTGCACATTACAAAAGGCATATGAATTCCAGGCTGAAAACTCACTCCAGAAGGATGAAATGCATGTGTTTCTCTCTGAAAGAACACTCAGCCACCAGGCTTTTGCTTGCTGCTTCAAGGTCTTTGTAGAAACGTGTGTTTTCACTGCTGGAATACGTTTTGGGATGCATTGTTTCTATCTCTTGCAAGCCTCATGTTGTTTCTTACACAATGTGGGAAAACAAGGAATATGTTTCCAAAATCACTTGAAATCCAGGAAAACACACACTGCATCTCTCTTGCTCAAACACGCTCTCTGACCTAATGCGTTGAGAACATTCAAGAAAGCAGAAAAGAAGGGCATTTTGCAGAGAATTTCAGACGGGCATGTACAAAAAGTCATTTATATCGGTTGCAGAGTGCAAAAGCATGATTCCCTTTAGGCTCTCAAAGAGACCCTTACATTTCCAAGTGACCTGAATTAGGACTTTCCCAAAAAGATATGTTTGCGTGTCTGTGGCGAAAGGAGCTCTAAGTTGTGTATTCAGTGTTGGAGAGTGAAACACTCTACACAGGCTACACAGCGTTTTGAGAGCACCAACATGCTTCACACTGAAACTGCTACAAGGTGTGTGTAGCATGCTGAATGAAGGCTTGTCATTTCAAAGAAAGAAGAGGAAACCAAACTCCAGGTAGTGAAACGAGCACACCAGTGTGGGAGATGTGCATGTGTACAGTTTAAGCAGCACCTCTTTGTGGACACTTGGAAACAGCGCTGTGAAAAAATTTCGTACGAAGCGGGATTTGGCCAAAGTTGAAAGACCTTCCAAAACCAACCCTAAAGAACTTAGCCAAACAATGAATGTTGCAATAAGCTCCTCCAGGAAAGGTGCCTCTATGACACAACCCCCGAGCAGGTAGCTACATTCTGCACAGTACAAAAGGCATATGAATTCCAGGCTGAAAACTCACTCCAGAAGGATGAAATGCATGTGTTTCTCTCTGAAAGAACACTCAGCCACCAGGCTTTTGCTTGCTCCTTCAAGGTCTTTGTAGAAACGTGTGTTTTCACTGCTGGAATACGTTTTGGGATGCATTGTTTCTATCTCTTGCAAGCCTCATGTTGTTTCTTACACAATGTGGGAAAACAAGGAATATGTTTCCCAAATCACTTGAAATCCAGGAAAACACACACTGCATCTCTCTTGCTCAAAAACGCTCTATGACCTATTGCGTTGAGAACATTCAAGAAAGCAGAAAAGAAGGGCATTTTGCAGTGAATTTCAGACGGGCATGTACAAAAAGTCATTTCTATCGGTTGCAGAGTGCAAAAGCGTGATTGCCTTCAGGCTCTCGATGAAACCCTTACATTTCCAAGTGACCTGAATTAGGACTTTCCCAAAAAGATGTGTTTGCGTGTCTGTGGTGAAAGGAGCTCTAAGTTTTGTATTCAGTGTTGGAGAGTGACACACTCTACACAGGCTACACAGCGTTTTGAGAGCACCAACATGCTTCACACTGAAAATGCTACAAGGTGTGTGTAGCATGCTGAATGAAGGCTTGTCATTTCAAAGAAAGAAGAGGAAACCAAACTCCAGGTAGTGAAACGAGCACACCAGTATGGGAGATGTGCATGTGTACAGTTTCAAGCAGCACCTCTTTGTCGTCACTTGGAAACAGCGCTGTGAAAAAATTTCGTACGAAGCGGGATTTGGCCAAAGTTGAAAGACCTTCCAAAACCAACCCTAAAGAACTTAGCCAAACAATGAATGTTGCAATAAGCTCCTCCAGGAAAGGTGCCTCTATGACACAACCCCCGAGCAGGTAGCTTCATTCTGCACAGTACAAAAGGCATATGAATTCCAGGCTGAAAACTCACTCCAGAAGGATGAAATGCATGTGTTTCTCTCTGAAAGAACACTCAGCCACCAGGCTTTTGCTTGCTCCTTCAAGGTCTTTGTAGAAACGTGTGTTTTCACTGCTGGAATACGTTTTGGGATGCATTGTTTCTATCTCTTGCAAGCCTCATGTTGTTTCTTACACAATGTGGGAAAACAAGGACTATGTTTCCCAAATCACTTGAAATCCAGGAAAACACACACTGCATCTCTCTTGCTCAAACACGCTCTCTGACCTAATGCGTTGAGACCATTCAAAAAAGCAGAAAAGAAGGGCATTTTGCAGTGAATTTCAGACAGGCATGTACAGAAAGTCATTTCTATCGGTTGCAGAGTTCAAAAGCGTGATTGCCTTCATGCTCTCGATGAAACCCTTACATTTCCAAGTGACCTGAATTAGGACTTTCCCAAAAAGATGTGTTTGCGTGTCTGTGGCGAAAGGAGCTCTAAGTTGTGTATTCAGTGTTGGAGAGTGACACACTCTACACAGGCTACACAGCGTTTTGAGAGCACCAACATGTTTCACACTGAAACTGCTACAAGGTGTGTGTAACATGCTGAATGAAGGCTTGTCATTTCAAAGAAAGAAGAGGAAACCAAACTCCAGGTAGTGAAACGAGCACACCAGTATGGGAGATGTGCATGTGTACAGTTTCAAGCAGCACCTCTTTGTGGACTCTTGGAAACAGCGCTGTGAAAAAATTTCGTACGAAGCGGGATTTGGCCAAAGTTGAAAGACCTTCCAAAACCAACCCTAAAGAACTTAGCCAAACAATGAATGTTGCAATAAGCTCCTCCAGGAAAGGTGCCTCAATGACACAACCCCCGAGCAGGTAGCTACATTCTGCACAGTACAAAAGGCATATGAATTCCAGGCTGAAATCTCACTCCAGAAGGAAGAAATGCATGTGTTTCTCTCCTGAAAGAACACTCAGCCACCAGGCTTTGCATGCTGCTTCAAGGTCTTTGTAGAAACGTGTGTTTTCACTGCTGGAATACGTTTTGGGATGCATTGTTTCTATCTCTTGCAAGCCTCATGTTGTTTCTTACACAATGTGGGAAAACAAGGAATATGTTTCCAAAATCACTTGAAATCCAGGAAAACACACACTGCATCTCTCTTGCTCAAACACGCTCTCTGACCTAATGCGTTGAGAACATTCAAGAAAGCAGAAAAGAAGGGCATTTTGCAGAGAATTTCAGACGGGCATGTACAAAAAGTCATTTCTATCGGTTGCAGAGTGCAAAAGCATGATTCCCTTTAGGCTCTCGAAGAGACCCTTACATTTCCAAGTGACCTGAATTAGGACTTTCCCAAAAAGATGTGTTTGCGTGTCTGTGGTGAAAGGAGCTCTAAGTTGTGTATTCAGTGTTGGAGAGTGACACACTCTACACAGGCTACAAGGCGTTTTGAGAGCACCAACATGCTTCACACTGAAACTGCTACAAGGTGTGTGTAGCATGCTGAATGAAGGCTTGTCATTTCAAAGAAAGAAGAGGAAACCAAACTCCAGGTAGTGAAACGAGCACACCAGTGTGGGAGATGTGCATGTGTACAGTTTCAAGCAGCACCTCTTTGTGGACACTTGGAAACAGCGCTGTGAAAAAATTTCGTACGAAGCGGGATTTTGCCAAAGGTGAAAGACCTTCCAAAACCAACCCTAAAGAACTTAGCCAAACAATGAATGTTGCAATAAGCTCCTCCAGGAAAGGTGCCTCTATGACACAACCCCCGAGCAGGTAGCTTCATTCTGCACAGTACAAAAGGCATATGAATTCCAGGCTGAAAACTCACTCCAGAAGGATGAAATGCATGTGTTTCTCTCTGAAAGAACACTCAGCCACCAGGCTTTTGCTTGCTCCTTCAAGGTCTTTGTAGAAACGTGTGTTTTCACTGCTGGAATACGTTTTGGGATGCATTGTTTCTATCTCTTGCAAGCCTCATGTGGTTTCTTACACAATGTGGGAAAACAAGGAGTATGTTTCCCAAATCACTTGAAATCCAGGAAAACACACACTGCATCACTCTTGCTCAAACACGCTCTCTGACCTAATGCGTTGAGAACATTCAAGAAAGCAGAAAAGAAGGGCATTTTCCAGTGAATTTCAGACGGGCATGTACAAAAAGTCATTTCTATCGGTTGCAGAGTGCAAAAGCGTGATTGCCTTCAGGCTCTGGATGAAACCCTTACATTTCCAAGTGACCTGAATTAGGACTTTCCCAAAAAGATGTGTTTGCGTGTCTGTGGTGAAAGGAGTTCTAAGTTGTGTATTCAGTGCTGGAGAGTGAAACACTCTACACAGGCTACACAGCGTTTTGAGAGCACCAACATGCTTCACACTGAAACTGCTACAAGGTGTGTGTAACATGCTGAATGAAGGCTTGTCATTTCAAAGAAAGAAGAGGAAACCAAACTCCAGGTAGTGAAACGAGCACACCAGTATGGGAGATGTGCATGTGTACAGTTTCAAGCAGCACCTCTTTGTGGACACTTGGAAACAGCGCTGTGAAAAAATTTCGTACGAAGCGGGATTTGGCCAAAGTTGAAAGACCTTCCAAAACCAACCCTAAAGAACTTAGCCAAACAATGAATGTTGCAATAAGCTCCTCCAGGAAAGGTGCCTCTATGACACAACCCCGGAGCAGGTAGCTACATTCTGCACAGTACAAAAGGCATATGAATCCCAGGCTGAAAACTCACTCCAGAAGGATGAAATGCATGTGTTTCTCTCTGAAAGAACACTCAGCCACCAGGCTTTTGCTTGCTGCTTCAAGGTCTTTGTAGAAACGTGTGTTTTCACTGCTGGAATACGTTTTGGGATGCATTGTTTCTATCTCTTGCAAGCCTAATGTTGTTTCTTACACAATGTGGGAAAACAAGGAATATGTTTCCCAAATCACTTGAAATCCAGGAAAACACACACTGCATCTCTCTTGCTCAAACACGCTCTCTGACCTAATGCGTTGAGAACATTCAAGAAAGCAGAAAAGAAGGGCATTTTGTAGTGAATTTCAGACGGGTATGTACAAAAAGTCATTCTATCGGTTGCAGAATGCAAAAGCGTGATTCCCTTCATGCTCTCGATGAAACCCTTACATTTCCAAGTGACCTGAATTAGGACTTTCCCAAAAAGATGTGTTTGCGTGTCTGTGGCGAAAGGAGCTCTAAGTTGTGTATTCAGTGTTGGAGAGTGACACACTCTACACAGGCTATACAGCGTTTTGAGAGCACCAACATGCTTCACACTGAAACTGCTACAAGGTGTGTGTAGCATGCTGAATGAAGGCTTGTCATTTCAAAGAAAGAAGAGGAAACCAAACTCCAGGTAGTGAAACGAGCACACCAGTATGGGAGAGTGCATGTGTGCAGTTTCAAGCAGCACCTCTTTGTGGACACTTGGAAACAGCGCTGTGAAAAAATTTCGTACGAAGCGGGATTTGGCCAAAGTTGAAAGACCTTCCAAAACCAACCCTAAAGAACTTAGCCAAACAATGAATGTTGCAATAAGCTCCTCCAGGAAAGCTGCCTCTATGACACAACCCCCGAGCAGGTAGCTACATTCTGCACATTACAAAAGGCATATGAATTCCAGGCTGAAAACTCACTCCAGAAGGATGAAATGCATGTGTTTCTCTCTGAAAGAACACTCAGCCACCAGGCTTTTGCTTGCTGCTTCAAGGTCTTTGTAGAAACGTGTGTTTTCACTGCTGGAATACGTTTTGGGATGCATTGTTTCTATCTCTTGCAAGCCTCATGTTGTTTCTTACACAATGTGGGAAAACAAGGAATATGTTTCCAAAATCACTTGAAATCCAGGAAAACACACACTGCATCTCTCTTGCTCAAACACGCTCTCTGACCTAATGCGTTGAGAACATTCAAGAAAGCAGAAAAGAAGGGCATTTTGCAGAGAATTTCAGACGGGCATGTACAAAAAGTCATTTATATCGGTTGCAGAGTGCAAAAGCATGATTCCCTTTAGGCTCTCAAAGAGACCCTTACATTTCCAAGTGACCTGAATTAGGACTTTCCCAAAAAGATATGTTTGCGTGTCTGTGGCGAAAGGAGCTCTAAGTTGTGTATTCAGTGTTGGAGAGTGAAACACTCTACACAGGCTACACAGCGTTTTGAGAGCACCAACATGCTTCACACTGAAACTGCTACAAGGTGTGTGTAGCATGCTGAATGAAGGCTTGTCATTTCAAAGAAAGAAGAGGAAACCAAACTCCAGGTAGTGAAACGAGCACACCAGTGTGGGAGATGTGCATGTGTACAGTTTAAGCAGCACCTCTTTGTGGACACTTGGAAACAGCGCTGTGAAAAAATTTCGTACGAAGCGGGATTTGGCCAAAGTTGAAAGACCTTCCAAAACCAACCCTAAAGAACTTAGCCAAACAATGAATGTTGCAATAAGCTCCTCCAGGAAAGGTGCCTCTATGACACAACCCCCGAGCAGGTAGCTACATTCTGCACAGTACAAAAGGCATATGAATTCCAGGCTGAAAACTCACTCCAGAAGGATGAAATGCATGTGTTTCTCTCTGAAAGAACACTCAGCCACCAGGCTTTTGCTTGCTCCTTCAAGGTCTTTGTAGAAACGTGTGTTTTCACTGCTGGAATACGTTTTGGGATGCATTGTTTCTATCTCTTGCAAGCCTCATGTTGTTTCTTACACAATGTGGGAAAACAAGGAATATGTTTCCCAAATCACTTGAAATCCAGGAAAACACACACTGCATCTCTCTTGCTCAAACACGCTCTCTGACCTAATGCGTTGAGAACATTCAAGAAAGCAGAAAAGAAGGGCATTTTCCAGTGAATTTCAGACGGGCATGTACAAAAAGTCATTTCTATCCGTTGCAGAGTGCAAAAGCGTGATTGCCTTCAGGCTCTCGATGAAACCCTTACATTTCCAAGTGACCTGAATTAGGACTTTCCCAAAAAGATGTGTTTGCGTGTCTGTGGTGAAAGGAGCTCTAAGTTGTGTATTCAGTGTTGGAGAGTGAAACACTCTACACAGGCTACACAGCGTTTTGAGAGCACCAACATGCTTCACACTGAAACTGCTACAAGGTGTGTGTAGCATGCTGAATGAAGGCTTGTCAATTCAAAGAAAGAAGAGGAAACCAAACTCCAGGTAGTGAAACGAGCACACCAGTATGGGAGATGTGCATGTGTACAGTTTCAAGCAGCACCTCTTTGTGGACACTTCGAAACAGCGCTGTGAAAAAATTTCGTACGAAGCGGGATTTGGCCAAAGTTGAAAGATCTTCCAAAACCAACCCTAAAGAACTTAGCCAAACAATGAATGTTGCAATAAGCTCCTCCAGGAAAGGTGCCTCTATGACACAACCCCCGAGCAGGTAGCTACATTCTGCACAGTACAAAAGGCATATGAATTCCAGGCTGAAAACTCACTCCAGAAGGATGAAATGCATGTGTTTCTCTCTGAAAGAACACTCATCCACCAGGCTTTTGCTTGCTGCTTCAAGGTCTTTGTAGAAACGTGTGTTTGCACTGCTGGAATATGTTTTGGGATGCATTGTTTCTATCTCTTGCAAGCCTCATGTTGTTTCTTACACAATGTGGGAAAACAAGGAATATGTTTCCCAAATCACTTGAAATCCAGGAAAACACACACTGCATGTCTCTTGCTCAAACACGCTCTCTGACCTAATGCGTTGAGAACATTCAAGAAAGCAGAAAGGAAGGGCATTTTGCAGTGAATTTCAGACGGGCATGTACAAAAAGTCATTTCTATCGGTTGCAGAGTGCAAAAGCATGATTCCCTTTAGGCTCTCGAAGAGACCCTTACATTTCCAAGTGACCTGAATTAGGACTTTCCCAAAAAGATGTGTTTGCGTGTCTGTGGTGAAAGGAGCTCTAAGTTGTGTATTCAGTGTTGGAGAGTGACACACTCTACACAGGCTACAAGGCGTTTTGAGAGCACCAACATGATTCACACTGAAACTGCTACAAGGTGTGTGTAGCATGCTGAATGAAGGCTTGTCATTTCAAAGAAAGAAGAGGAAACCAAACTCCAGGTAGTGAAACGAGCACACCAGTGTGGGAGATGTGCATGTGTACAGTTTCAAGCAGCACCTCTTTGTGGACACTTGGAAACAGCGCTGTGAAAAAATTTCGTACGAAGCGGGATTTTGCCAAAGGTGAAAGACCTTCCAAAACCAACCCTAAAGAACTTAGCCAAACAATGAATGTTGCAATAAGCTCCTCCAGGAAAGGTGCCTCTATGACACAACCCCCGAGCAGGTAGCTTCATTCTGCACAGTACAAAAGGCATATGAATTCCAGGCTGAAAACTCACTCCAGAAGGATGAAATGCATGTGTTTCTCTCTGAAAGAACACTCAGCCACCAGGCTTTTGCTTGCTCCTTCAAGGTCTTTGTAGAAACGTGTGTTTTCACTGCTGGAATACGTTTTGGGATGCATTGTTTCTGTCTCTTGCAAGCCTCATGTTGTTTCTTACACAATGTGGGAAAACAAGGAGTATGTTTCCCAAATCACTTGAAATCCAGGAAAACACACACTGCATCACTCTTGCTCAAACACGCTCTCTGACCTAATGCGTTGAGAACATTCAAGAAAGCAGAAAAGAAGGGCATTTTCCAGTGAATTTCAGACGGGCATGTACAAAAAGTCATTTCTATCGGTTGCAGAGGGCAAAAGCGTGATTGCCTTCAGGCTCTGGATGAAACCCTTACATTTCCAAGTGACCTGAATTAGGACTTTCCCAAAAAGATGTGTTTGCGTGTCTGTGGTGAAAGGAGTTCTAAGTTGTGTGTTCAGTGCTGGAGAGTGAAACACTCTACACAGGCTACACAGCGTTTTGAGAGCACCAACATGCTTCACACTGAAACTGCTACAAGGTGTGTGTAGCATGCTGAATGAAGGCTTGTCATTTCAAAGAAAGAAGAGGAAACCAAACTCCAGGTAGTGAAACGAGCACACCAGTATGGGAGATGTGCATGTGTACAGTTTCAAGCAGCACCTCTTTGTGGACACTTGGAAACAGCGCTGTGAAAAAATTTCGTACGAAGCGGGATTTGGCCAAATTTGAAAGACCTTCCAAAACCAACCCTAAAGAACTTAGCCAAACAATGAATGTTGCAATAAGCTCCTCCAGGAAAGGTGCCTCTATGACACAACCCCGGAGCAGGTAGCTACATTCTGCACAGTACAAAAGGCATATGAATCCCAGGCTGAAAACTCACTCCAGAAGGATGAAATGCATGTGTTTCTCTCTGAAAGAACACTCAGCCACCAGGCTTTTGCTTGCTGCTTCAAGGTCTTTGTAGAAACGTGTGTTTTCACTGCTGGAATACGTTTTGGGATGCATTGTTTCTATCTCTTGCAAGCCTAATGTTGTTTCTTACACAATGTGGGAAAACAAGGAATATGTTTCCCAAATCACTTGAAATCCAGGAAAACACACACTGCATCTCTCTTGCTCAAACACGCTCTCTGACCTAATGCGTTGAGAACATTCAAGAAAGCAGAAAAGAAGGGCATTTTGTAGTGAATTTCAGACGGGTATGTACAAAAAGTCATTCTATCGGTTGCAGAATGCAAAAGCGTGATTCCCTTCATGCTCTCGATGAAACCCTTACATTTCCAAGTGACCTGAATTAGGACTTTCCCAAAAAGATGTGTTTGCGTGTCTGTGGCGAAAGGAGCTCTAAGTTGTGTATTCAGTGTTGGAGAGTGACACACTCTACACAGGCTATACAGCGTTTTGAGAGCACCAACATGCTTCACACTGAAACTGCTACAAGGTGTGTGTAGCATGCTGAATGAAGGCTTGTCATTTCAAAGAAAGAAGAGGAAACCAAACTCCAGGTAGTGAAACGAGCACACCAGTATGGGAGATGTGCATGTGTACAGTTTCATGCAGCACCTCTTTGTGGACTCTTGGAAATAGCGCTGTGAAAAAATTTCGTACGAAGCGGGATTTGACCAAAGTTGAAAGACCTTCCAAAACCAACCCTAAAGAACTTAGCCAAACAATGAATGTTGTAATAAGCTCCTCCAGGAAAGGTGCCTCTATGACACAACCCCCGAGCAGGTAGCTACATTCTGCACAGTACAAAACGCATATGAATTCCAGGCTGAAAACTCACTCCAGAAGGATGAAATGCATGTGTTTCTCTCTGAAAGAACACTCAGCCACCAGGCTTTTGCTTGCTCCTTCAAGGTCTTTGTAGAAACGTGTGTTTTCACTGCTGGAATACGTTTTGGGATGCATTGTTTCTATCTCTTGCAAGCCTCATGTTGTTTCTTACACAATGTGGGAAAACAAGGAATATGTTTCCCTAATCACTTGAAATCCAGGAAAACACACACTGCATCTCTCTTGCTCAAACACGCTCTCTGAACTAATGCGTTGAGAACATTCAAGAAAGCAGAAAAGAAGGGCATTTTGCAGCGAATTTCAGACTGGCATGTACAAAAAGTCATTTCTATCGGTTGCAGAGTGCAAAAGCGTGATTGCCTTCAGGCTCTCGATGAAACCCTTACATTTCCAAGTGACCTGAATTAGGACTTTCCCAAAAAGATGTGTTTGCGTGCCTGTGGTGAAAGGAGTTCTAAGTTGTGTATTCAGTGTTGGAGAGTGAAACACTCTACACAGGCTACACAGCGTTTTGAGAGCACCAACATGCTTCACACTGAAACTGCTACAAGGTGTGTGTAACATGCTGAATGAAGGCTTTTCATTTCAAAGAAAGAAGAGGAAACCAAACTCCAGGTAGTGAAACGAGCACACCAGTATGGGAGATGTGCATGTGTACAGTTTCAAGCAGCACCTCTTTGTGGACACTTCGAAACAGCGCTGTGAAAAAATTTCGTACGAAGCGGGATTTGGCCAAAGTTGAAAGACCTTCCAAAACCAACCCTAAAGAAGTTAGCCAAACAATGAATGTTGCAATAAGCTCCTCCAGGAAAGGTGCCTCTATGACAAAACCCCCGAGCAGGTAGCTCCATTCTGCACAGTACAAAAGGCATATGAATCCCAGGCTGAAAACTCACTCCAGAAGGATGAAATGCATGTGTTTCTCTCTGAAAGAACACTCAGCCACCAGGCTTTTGCTTGCTGCTTCAAGGTCTTTGTAGAAACGTGTGTTTTCACTGCTGGAATACGTTTTGGGATGCATTGTTTCTATCTCTTGCAAGCCTCATGTTGTTTCTTACACAATGTGGGAAAACAAGGAATATGTTTCCCAAATCACTTGAAATCCAGGAAAACACACACTGCATCTCTCTTGCTCAAACACGCTCTCTGACCTAATGCGTTGAGAACATTCAAGAAAGCAGAAAAGAAGGGCATTTTGTAGTGAATTTCAGACGGACATGTACAAAAAGTCATTCTATCGGTTGCAGAATGCAAAAGCGTGATTGCCTTCATGCTCTCGATGAAACCCTTACATTTCCAAGTGACCTGAATTAGGACTTTCCCAAAAAGATGTGTTTGCGTGTCTGTGGCGAAAGGAGCTCTAAGTTGTGTATTCAGTGCTGGAGAGTGACACACTCTACACAGGCTACACAGCGTTTTGAGAGCACCAACATGCTTCACAGTGAAACTGCTACAAGGTGTGTGTAGCATGCTGAATGAAGGCTTGTCATTTCAAAGAAAGAAGAAGAAACCAAACTCCAGGTAGTGAAACGAGCACACCAGTATGGGAGATGTGCATGTGTACAGTTTCAAGCAGCACCTCTTTGTGGACTCTTGGAAACAGCGCTGTGAAAAAATTTCATACGAAGCGGGATTTGGCCAAAGTTGAAAGACCTCCCAAAACCAACCCTAAAGAACTTAGCCAAACAATGAATGTTGCAATAAGCTCCTCCAGGAAAGGTGCCTCTATGACACAACCCCCGAGCAGGTAGCTACATTCTGCACAGTACAAAAGGCATATGAATTCCAGGCTGAAAACTCACTCCAGAAGGATGAAATGCATGTGTTTCTCTCTGAAAGTACACTCAGCCACCAGGCTTTTGCTTGCTCCTTCAAGGTCTTTGTAGAAACGTGTGTTTTCACTGCTGGAATACGTTTTGGGATGCATTGTTTCTATCTCTTGCAAGCCTCATGTTGTTTCTTACACAATGTGGGAAAACAAGGAATATGTTTCCCAAATCACTTGAAATCCAGGAAAACACACACTGCATCTCTCTTGCTCAAACACGCTCTCTGACCTAATGCGTTGAGAACATTCAAGAAAGCAGAAATGAAAGGGCATTTTCCAGTGAATTTCAGACGGGCATGTACAAAAAGTAATTTCTATCGGTTGCAGAGTGCAAAAGCGTGATTGCCTTCAGGCTCTCGATGAAACCCTTACATTTCCAAGTGACCTGAATTAGGACTTTCCAAAAAGATGTGTTTGCGTGTCTGTGGTGAAAGGAGCTCTAAGTTGTGTATTCAGTGTTGAAGAGTGAAACACTCTACACAGGCTACACAGCGTTTTGAGAGCACCAACATGCTTCACACTGAAAATGCTACAAGGTGTGTGTAACATGCTGAATGAAGGCTTGTCATTTCAAAGAAAGAAGAGGAAACCAAACTCCAGGTAGTGAAACGAGCACACCAGTATGGGAGATGTGCATGTGTACAGTTTCAAGCAGCACCTCTTTGTGGACACTTGGAAACAGCGCTGTGAAAAAATTTCGTACGAAGCGGGATTTGGCCAAAGTTGAAAGACCTTCCAAAACCAACCCTAAAGAACTTAGCCAAACAATGAATGTTGCAATAAGCTCCTCCAGGAAAGGTGCCTCTATGACACAACCCCCGAGCAGGTAGCTACATTCTGCACAGTACAAAAGGCATATGAATTCCAGGCTGAAAACTCACTCCAGAAGGATGAAATGCATGTGTTTCTCTCTGAAAGAACACTCAGCCACCAGGCTTTTGCTTGCTCCTTCAAGGTCTTTGTAGAAACGTGTGTTTTCACTGCTGGAATACGTTTTGGGATGCATTGTTTCTATCTCTTGCAAGCCTCATGTTGTTTCTTACACAATGTGGGAAAACAAGGAATATGTTTCCCTAATCACTTGAAATCCAGGAAAACACACACTGCATCTCTCTTGCTCAAACACGCTCTCTGAACTAATGCGTTGAGAACATTCAAGAAAGCAGAAAAGAAGGGCATTTTGCAGCGAATTTCAGACTGGCATGTACAAAAAGTCATTTCTATCGGTTGCAGAGTGCAAAAGCGTGATTGCCTTCAGGCTCTCGATGAAACCCTTACATTTCCAAGTGACCTGAATTAGGACTTTCCCAAAAAGATGTGTTTGCGTGCCTGTGGTGAAAGGAGTTCTAAGTTGTGTATTCAGTGTTGGAGAGTGAAACACTCTACACAGGCTACACAGCGTTTTGAGAGCACCAACATGCTTCACACTGAAACTGCTACAAGGTGTGTGTAACATGCTGAATGAAGGCTTTTCATTTCAAAGAAAGAAGAGGAAACCAAACTCCAGGTAGTGAAACGAGCACACCAGTATGGGAGATGTGCATGTGTACAGTTTCAAGCAGCACCTCTTTGTGGACACTTCGAAACAGCGCTGTGAAAAAATTTCGTACGAAGCGGGATTTGGCCAAAGTTGAAAGACCTTCCAAAACCAACCCTAAAGAAGTTAGCCAAACAATGAATGTTGCAATAAGCTCCTCCAGGAAAGGTGCCTCTATGACAAAACCCCCGAGCAGGTAGCTCCATTCTGCACAGTACAAAAGGCATATGAATCCCAGGCTGAAAACTCACTCCAGAAGGATGAAATGCATGTGTTTCTCTCTGAAAGAACACTCAGCCACCAGGCTTTTGCTTGCTGCTTCAAGGTCTTTGTAGAAACGTGTGTTTTCACTGCTGGAATACGTTTTGGGATGCATTGTTTCTATCTCTTGCAAGCCTCATGTTGTTTCTTACACAATGTGGGAAAACAAGGAATATGTTTCCCAAATCACTTGAAATCCAGGAAAACACACACTGCATCTCTCTTGCTCAAACACGCTCTCTGACCTAATGCGTTGAGAACATTCAAGAAAGCAGAAAAGAAGGGCATTTTGTAGTGAATTTCAGACGGACATGTACAAAAAGTCATTCTATCGGTTGCAGAATGCAAAAGCGTGATTGCCTTCATGCTCTCGATGAAACCCTTACATTTCCAAGTGACCTGAATTAGGACTTTCCCAAAAAGATGTGTTTGCGTGTCTGTGGCGAAAGGAGCTCTAAGTTGTGTATTCAGTGCTGGAGAGTGACACACTCTACACAGGCTACACAGCGTTTTGAGAGCACCAACATGCTTCACAGTGAAACTGCTACAAGGTGTGTGTAGCATGCTGAATGAAGGCTTGTCATTTCAAAGAAAGAAGAAGAAACCAAACTCCAGGTAGTGAAACGAGCACACCAGTATGGGAGATGTGCATGTGTACAGTTTCAAGCAGCACCTCTTTGTGGACTCTTGGAAACAGCGCTGTGAAAAAATTTCATACGAAGCGGGATTTGGCCAAAGTTGAAAGACCTCCCAAAACCAACCCTAAAGAACTTAGCCAAACAATGAATGTTGCAATAAGCTCCTCCAGGAAAGGTGCCTCTATGACACAACCCCCGAGCAGGTAGCTACATTCTGCACAGTACAAAAGGCATATGAATTCCAGGCTGAAAACTCACTCCAGAAGGATGAAATGCATGTGTTTCTCTCTGAAAGTACACTCAGCCACCAGGCTTTTGCTTGCTCCTTCAAGGTCTTTGTAGAAACGTGTGTTTTCACTGCTGGAATACGTTTTGGGATGCATTGTTTCTATCTCTTGCAAGCCTCATGTTGTTTCTTACACAATGTGGGAAAACAAGGAATATGTTTCCCAAATCACTTGAAATCCAGGAAAACACACACTGCATCTCTCTTGCTCAAACACGCTCTCTGACCTAATGCGTTGAGAACATTCAAGAAAGCAGAAAAGAAGGGCATTTTGCAGCGAATTTCAGACTGGCATGTACAAAAAGTAATTTCTATCGGTTGCAGAGTGCAAAAGCGTGATTGCCTTCAGGCTCTCGATGAAACCCTTACATTTCCAAGTGACCTGAATTAGGACTTTCCAAAAAGATGTGTTTGCGTGTCTGTGGTGAAAGGAGCTCTAAGTTGTGTATTCAGTGTTGAAGAGTGAAACACTCTACACAGGCTACACAGCGTTTTGAGAGCACCAACATGCTTCACACTGAAAATGCTACAAGGTGTGTGTAACATGCTGAATGAAGGCTTGTCATTTCAAAGAAAGAAGAGGAAACCAAACTCCAGGTAGTGAAACGAGCACACCAGTATGGGAGATGTGCATGTGTACAGTTTCAAGCAGCACCTCTTTGTGGACACTTGGAAACAGCGCTGTGAAAAAATTTCGTACGAAGCGGGATTTGGCCAAAGTTGAAAGACCTTCCAAAACCAACCCTAAAGAACTTAGCCAAACAATGAATGTTGCAATAAGCTCCTCCAGGAAAGGTGCCTCTATGACACAACCCCCGAGCAGGTAGCTACATTCTGCACAGTACAAAAGGCATATGAATTCCAGGCTGAAAACTCACTCCAGAAGGATGAAATGCATGTGTTTCTCTCTGAAAGAACACTCAGCCACCAGGCTTTTGCTTGCTGCTTCAAGGTCTTTGTAGAAACGTGTGTTTTCACTGCTGGAATACGTTTTGGGATGCATTGTTTCTATCTCTTGCAAGCCTCATGTTGTTTCTTACACAATGTGGGAAAACAAGGAATATGTTTCCAAAATCACTTGAAATCCAGGAAAACACACACTGCATCTCTCTTGCTCAAACACGCTCTCTGACCTAATGTGTTGAGAACATTCAAGAAAGCAGAAAAGAAGGGCATTTTGCAGAGAATTTCAGACGGGCATGTACAAAAAGTCATTTCTATCGGTTGCAGAGTGCAAAAGCATGATTCCCTTTAGGCTCTCAAAGAGACCCTTACATTTCCAAGTGACCTGAATTAGGACTTTCCCAAAAAGATATGTTTGCGTGTCTGTGGCGAAAGGAGCTCTAAGTTGTGTATTCAGTGTTGGAGAGTGACACACTCTACACAGGCTACACAGCGTTTTGAGAGCACCAACATGCTTCACACTGAAACTGCTACAAGGTGTGTGTAGCATGCTGAATGAAGGCTTGTCATTTCAAAGAAAGAAGAGGAAACCAAACTCCAGGTAGTGAAACGAGCACACCAGTATGGGAGATGTGCATGTGTACAGTTTCAAGCAGCACCTCTTTGTGGACACTTGGAAACAGCGCTGTGAAAAAATTTTGTACGAAGCGGGATTTGGCCAAAGTTGAAAGACCTTCCAAAACCAACCCTAAAGAACTTAGCCAAACAATGAATGTTGCAATAAGCTCCTCCAGGAAAGGTGCCTCTATGACACAACCCCCGAGCAGGTAGCTACATTCTGCACAGTACAAAAGGCATATGAATTCCAGGCTGAAAACTCACTCCAGAAGGATGAAATGCATGTGTTTCTCTCTGAAAGAACACTCAGCCACCAGGCTTTTGCTTGCTGCTTCAAGGTCTTTGTAGAAACGTGTGTTTTCACTGCTGGAATACGTTTTGGGATGCATTGTTTCTATCTCTTGCAAGCCTCATGTTGTTTCTTACACAATGTGGGAAAACAAGGAATATGTTTCCCAAATCACTTGAAATCCAGGAAAACACACACTGCATCTCTCTTGCTCAAACACGCTCTCTGACCTAATGCGTTGAGAACATTCAAGAAAGCAGAAAAGAAGGGCATTTTGTAGTGAATTTCAGACGGACATGTACAAAAAGTCATTCTATCGGTTGCAGAATGCAAAAGCGTGATTGCCTTCATGCTCTCGATGAAACCCTTACATTTCCAAGTGACCTGAATTAGGACTTTCCCAAAAAGATGTGTTTGCGTGTCTGTGGCGAAAGGAGCTCTAAGTTGTGTATTCAGTGCTGGAGAGTGACACACTCTACACAGGCTACACAGCGTTTTGAGAGCAACAACATGCTTCACAGTGAAACTGCTACAAGGTGTGTGTAGCATGCTGAATGAAGGCTTGTCATTTCAAAGAAAGAAGAAGAAACCAAACTCCAGGTAGTGAAACGAGCACACCAGTATGGGAGATGTGCATGTGTACAGTTTCAAGCAGCACCTCTTTGTGGACTCTTGGAAACAGCGCTGTGAAAAAATTTCATACGAAGCGGGATTTGGCCAAAGTTGAAAGACCTCCCAAAACCAACCCTAAAGAACTTAGCCAAACAATGAATGTTGCAATAAGCTCCTCCAGGAAAGGTGCCTCTATGACACAACCCCCGAGCAGGTAGCTACATTCTGCACAGTACAAAAGGCATATGAATTCCAGGCTGAAAACTCACTCCAGAAGGATGAAATGCATGTGTTTCTCTCTGAAAGTACACTCAGCCACCAGGCTTTTGCTTGCTCCTTCAAGGTCTTTGTAGAAACGTGTGTTTTCACTGCTGGAATACGTTTTGGGATGCATTGTTTCTATCTCTTGCAAGCCTCATGTTGTTTCTTACACAATGTGGGAAAACAAGGAATATGTTTCCCAAATCACTTGAAATCCAGGAAAACACACACTGCATCTCTCTTGCTCAAACACGCTCTCTGACCTAATGCGTTGAGAACATTCAAGAAAGCAGAAATGAAAGGGCATTTTCCAGTGAATTTCAGACGGGCATGTACAAAAAGTAATTTCTATCGGTTGCAGAGTGCAAAAGCGTGATTGCCTTCAGGCTCTCGATGAAACCCTTACATTTCCAAGTGACCTGAATTAGGACTTTCCAAAAAGATGTGTTTGCGTGTCTGTGGTGAAAGGAGCTCTAAGTTGTGTATTCAGTGTTGAAGAGTGAAACACTCTACACAGGCTACACAGCGTTTTGAGAGCACCAACATGCTTCACACTGAAAATGCTACAAGGTGTGTGTAACATGCTGAATGAAGGCTTGTCATTTCAAAGAAAAAAGAGGAAACCAAACTCCAGGTAGTGAAACGAGCACACCAGTATGGGAGATGTGCATGTGTACAGTTTCAAGCAGCACCTCTTTGTGGACACTTGGAAACAGCGCTGTGAAAAAATTTCGTACGAAGCGGGATTTGGCCAAAGTTGAAAGACCTTCCAAAACCAACCCTAAAGAACTTAGCCAAACAATGAATGTTGCAATAAGCTCCTCCAGGAAAGGTGCCTCTATGACACAACCCCCGAGCAGGTAGCTACATTCTGCACAGTACAAAAGGCATATGAATTCCAGGCTGAAAACTCACTCCAGAAGGATGAAATGCATGTGTTTCTCTCTGAAAGAACACTCAGCCACCAGGCTTTTGCTTGCTGCTTCAAGGTCTTTGTAGAAACGTGTGTTTTCACTGCTGGAATACGTTTTGGGATGCATTGTTTCTATCTCTTGCAAGCCTCATGTTGTTTCTTACACAATGTGGGAAAACAAGGAATATGTTTCCAAAATCACTTGAAATCCAGGAAAACACACACTGCATCTCTCTTGCTCAAACACGCTCTCTGACCTAATGTGTTGAGAACATTCAAGAAAGCAGAAAAGAAGGGCATTTTGCAGAGAATTTCAGACGGGCATGTACAAAAAGTCATTTCTATCGGTTGCAGAGTGCAAAAGCATGATTCCCTTTAGGCTCTCAAAGAGACCCTTACATTTCCAAGTGACCTGAATTAGGACTTTCCCAAAAAGATATGTTTGCGTGTCTGTGGCGAAAGGAGCTCTAAGTTGTGTATTCAGTGTTGGAGAGTGACACACTCTACACAGGCTACACAGCGTTTTGAGAGCACCAACATGCTTCACACTGAAACTGCTACAAGGTGTGTGTAGCATGCTGAATGAAGGCTTGTCATTTCAAAGAAAGAAGAGGAAACCAAACTCCAGGTAGTGAAACGAGCACACCAGTATGGGAGATGTGCATGTGTACAGTTTCAAGCAGCACCTCTTTGTGGACACTTGGAAACAGCGCTGTGAAAAAATTTTGTACGAAGCGGGATTTGGCCAAAGTTGAAAGACCTTCCAAAACCAACCCTAAAGAACTTAGCCAAACAATGAATGTTGCAATAAGCTCCTCCAGGAAAGGTGCCTCTATGACACAACCCCCGAGCAGGTAGCTACATTCTGCACAGTACAAAAGGCATATGAATTCCAGGCTGAAAACTCACTCCAGAAGGATGAAATGCATGTGTTTCTCTCTGAAAGAACACTCAGCCACCAGGCTTTTGCTTGCTCCTTCAAGGTCTTTGTAGAAACGTGTGTTTTCACTGCTGGAATACGTTTTGGGATGCATTGTTTCTATCTCTTGCAAGCCTCATGTTGTTTCTTACACAATGTGGGAAAACAAGGAATATGTTTCCCAAATCACTTGAAATCCAGGAAAACACACACTGCATCTCTCTTGCTCAAACACGCTCTCTGACCTAATGCGTTGAGAACATTCAAGAAAGCAGAAAAGAAGGGCATTTTGCAGTGAATTTCAGACGGGCATGTACAAAAAGTCATTTCTATCGGTTGCAGAGTGCAAAAGCGTGATTGCCTTCAGGCTCTGGATGAAACCCTTACATTTCCAAGTGACCTGAATTAGGACTTTCCCAAAAAGATGTGTTTGCGTGTCTGTGGTGAAAGGAGTTCTAAGTTGTGTATTCAGTGTTGGAGAGTGAAACACTCTACACAGGCTACACAGCGTTTTGAGAGCACCAACATGCTTCACACTGAAACTGCTACAAGGTGTGTGTAACATGCTGAATGAAGGCTTGTCATTTCAAAGAAAGAAGAGGAAACCAAACTCCAGGTAGTGAAACGAGCACACCAGTATGGGAGATGTGCATGTGTACAGTTTCAAGCAGCACCTCTTTGTGGACACTTGGAAACAGCGCTGTGAAAAAATTTCGTACGAAGCGGGATTTGGCCAAAGTTGAAAGACCTTCCAAAACCAACCCTAAAGAACTTAGCCAAACAATGAATGTTGCAATAAGCTCCTCCAGGAAAGGTGCCTCTCTGACACAACCCCCGAGCAGGTAGCTACATTCTGCACAGTACAAAAGGCATATGAATCCCAGGCTGAAAACTCACTCCAGAAGGATGAAATGCATGTGTTTCTCTCTGAAAGAACACTCAGCCACCAGGCTTTTGCTTGCTGCTTCAAGGTCTTTGTAGAAACGTGTGTTTTCACTGCTGGAATACGTTTTGGGATGCATTGTTTCTATCTCTTGCAAGCCTAATGTTGTTTCTTACACAATGTGGGAAAACAAGGAATATGTTTCCCAAATCACTTGAAATCCAGGAAAACACACACTGCATCTCTCTTGCTCAAAAACGCTCTCTGACCTAATGCGTTGAGAACATTCAAGAAAGCAGAAAAGAAGGGCATTTTGTAGTGAATTTCAGACGGGTATGTACAAAAAGTCATTCTATCGGTTGCAGAATGCAAAAGCGTGATTGCCTTCATGCTCTCGATGAAACCCTTACATTTCCAAGTGACCTGAATTAGGACTTTCCCAAAAAGATGTGTTTGCGTGTCTGTGGCGAAAGGAGCTCTAAGTTGTGTATTCAGTGTTGGAGAGTGACACACTCTACACAGGCTACACAGCGTTTTGAGAGCACCAACATGCTTCACACTGAAACTGCTACAAGGTGTGTGTAACATGCTGAATGAAGGCTTGTCATTTCAAAGAAAGAAGAGGAAACCAAACTCCAGGTAGTGAAACGAGCACACCAGTATGGGAGATGTGCATGTGTACAGTTTCATGCAGCACCTCTTTGTGGACTCTTGGAAATAGCGCTGTGAAAAAATTTCGTACGAAGCGGGATTTGGCCAAAGTTGAAAGACCTTCCAAAAACAACCCTAAAGAACTTAGCCAAACAATGAATGTTGTAATAAGCTCCTCCAGGAAAGGTGCCTCTATGACACAACCCCCGAGCAGGTAGCTACATTCTGCACAGTACAAAACGCATATGAATCCCAGGCTGAAAACTCACTCCAGAAGGATGAAATGCATGTGTTTCTCTCTGAAAGAACACTCAGCCACCAGGCTTTTGCTTGCTCCTTCAAGGTCTTTGTAGAAACGTGTGTTTTCACTGCTGGAATACGTTTTGGGATGCATTGTTTCTATCTCTTGCAAGCCTCATGTTTTTTCTTACACAATGTGGGAAAACAAGGAATATGTTTCCCAAATCACTTGAAATCCAGGAAAACACACACTGCATCTCTCTTGCTCAAACACGCTCTCTGAACTAATGCGTTGAGAACATTCAAGAAAGCAGAAAAGAAGTGCATTTTGCAGTGAATTTCAGACTGGCATGTACAAAAAGTCATTTCTATCGGTTGCAGAGTGCAAAAGCGTGATTGCCTTCAGGCTCTCGATGAAACCCTTACATTTCCAAGTGACCTGAATTAGGACTTTCCCAAAAAGATGTGTTTGCGTGTCTGTGGTGAAAGGAGTTCTAAGTTGTGTATTCAGTGTTGGAGAGTGAAACACTCTACACAGGCTACACAGCGTTTTGAGAGCACCAACATGCTTCACACTGAAACTGCTACAAGGTGTGTGTAACATGCTGAATGAAGGCTTGTCATTTCAAAGAAAGAAGAGGAAACCAAACTCCAGGTAGTGAAACGAGCACACCAGTATGGGAGATGTGCATGTGTACAGTTTCAAGCAGCACCTCTTTGTGGACACTTGGAAACAGCGCTGTGAAAAAATTTCGTACGAAGCGGGATTTGGCCAAAGTTGAAAGACCTTCCAAAAACAACCCTAAAGAACTTAGCCAAACAATGAATGTTGTAATAAGCTCCTCCAGGAAAGGTGCCTCTATGACACAACCCCCGAGCAGGTAGCTACATTCTGCACAGTACAAAACGCATATGAATTCCAGGCTGAAAACTCACTCCAGAAGGATGAAATGCATGTGTTTCTCTCTGAAAGAACACTCAGCCACCAGGCTTTTGCTTGCTCCTTCAAGGTCTTTGTAGAAACGTGTGTTTTCACTGCTGGAATACGTTTTGGGATGCATTGTTTCTATCTCTTGCAAGCCTCATGTTGTTTCTTACACAATGTGGGAAAACAAGGAATATGTTTCCCAAATCACTTGAAATCCAGGAAAACACACACTGCATCTCTCTTGCTCAAACACGCTCTCTGACCTAATGCGTTGAGAACATTCAAGAAAGCAGAAAAGAAGGGCATTTTGCAGTGAATTTCAGACGGGCATGTACAAAAAGTCATTTCTATCGGTTGCAGAGTGCAAAAGCATGATTCCCTTTAGGCTCTCGAAGAGACCCTTACATTTCCAAGTGACCTGAATTAGGACTTTCCCAAAAAGATATGTTTGCGTGTCTGTGGCGAAAGGAGCTCTAAGTTGTGTATTCAGTGTTGGAGAGTGACACACTGTACACAGGCTACACAGAGTTTTGAGAGCACCAACATGCTTCACACTGAAACTGCTACAAGGTGTGTGTAGCATGCTGAATGAAGGCTTGTCATTTCAAAGAAAGAAGAGGAAACCAAACTCCAGGTAGTGAAACGAGCACACCAGTATGGGAGATGTGCATGTGTACAGTTTCAAGCAGCACCTCTTTGTGGACACTTGGAAACAGCGCTGTGAAAAAATTTCGTACGAAGCGGGATTTGGCCAAAGATGAAAGACCTTCCAAAACCAACCCTAAAGAACTTAGCCAAACAATGAATGTTGCAATAAGCTCCTCCAGGAAAGGTGCCTCTATGACACAACCCCCGAGCAGGTAGCTACATTCTGCACAGTACAAAAGGCATATGAATTCCAGGCTGAAAACTCACTCCAGAAGGATGAAATGCATGTGTTTCTCTCTGAAAGAACACTCAGCCACCAGGCTTTTGCTTGCTCCTTCAAGGTCTTTGTAGAAACGTGTGTTTTCACTGCTGGAATACGTTTTGGGATGCATTGTTTCTATCTCTTGCAAGCCTCATGTTGTTTCTTACACAATGTGGGAAAACAAGGAATATGTTTCCCAAATCACTTGAAATCCAGGAAAACACACACTGCATCTCTCTTGCTCAAACACGCTCTCTCACCTAATGCGTTGAGAACATTCAAGAAAGCAGAAAAGAAGGGCATTTTGCAGAGAATTTCAGACGGGCATGTACAAAAAGTCATTTCTATCGGTTGCAGAGTGCAAAAGCGTGATTGCCTTCAGGCTCTCGATGAAACCCTTACATTTCCAAGTGACCTGAATTAGGACTTTCCCAAAAAGATGTGTTTGCGTGTCTGTGGTGAAAGGAGCTCTAAGTTGTGTATTCAGTGTTGGAGAGTGACACACTCTACACAGGCTACACAGCGTTTTGAGAGCACCAACATGCTTCACACTGAAACTGCTACAAGGTGTGTGTAGCATGCTGAATGAAGGCTTGTCATTTCAAAGAAAGAAGAGGAAACCAAACTCCAGGTAGTGAAACGAGCACACCAGTATGGGAGATGTGCATGTGTACAGTTTCAAGCAGCACCTCTTTGTGGACACTTGGAAACAGCGCTGTGAAAAAATTTCGTACGAAGCGGGATTTGGCCAAAGGTGAAAGACCTTCCAAAACCAACCCTAAAGAACTTAGCCAAACAATGAATGTTGCAATAAGCTCCTCCAGGAAAGGTGCCTCTATGACACAACCCCCGAGCAGGTAGCTTCATTCTGCACAGTACAAAAGGCATATGAATTCCAGGCTGAAAACTCACTCCAGAAGGATGAAATGCATGTGTTTCTCTCTGAAAGAACACTCAGCCACCAGGCTTTGCATGCTGCTTCAAGGTCTTTGTAGAAACGTGTGTTTTCACTGCTGGAATACGTTTTGGGATGCATTGTTTCTATCTCTTGCAAGCCTCATGCTGTTTCTTACACAATGTGGGAAAACAAGGAGTATGTTTCCCAAATCACTTGAAATTCAGGAAAACACACAGTGCATCTCTCTTGCCCAAACACGCTCTCTCACCTAATGCGTTGAGAACATTCAAGAAAGCAGAAAAGAAGGGCATTTTGCAGTGAATTTTCAGAGTGGCATGTACAAAAAGTCATTTCTATCGGTT
Organism: Miniopterus natalensis; assembly: GCF_054644295.1. Taxonomy (NCBI): domain Eukaryota; kingdom Metazoa; phylum Chordata; class Mammalia; order Chiroptera; family Miniopteridae; genus Miniopterus; species Miniopterus natalensis. Next base: position 34,863,923 of record NC_142090.1, read on the forward strand.
GCAGAGTGCAAAAGCGTGATTGCCTTCATGCTCTCGATGAAACCCTTACATTTCCAAGTGACCTGAATTAGGACTTTCCCAAAAAGATATGTTTGCGTGTCTGTGGCGAAAGAAGCTCTAAGTTGTGTATTCAGTGTTGGAGAGTGACACACTCTACACAGGCTACACAGCGTTTTGAGAGCACCAACATGCTTCACACTGAAACTGCTACAAGGTGTGTGTAGCATGCTGAATGAAGGCTTGTCATTTCAAAGAAAGAAGAGGAAACCAAACTCCAGGTAGTGAAACGAGCACACCAGTATGGGAGATGTGCATGTGTACAGTTTCAAGCAGCACCTCTTTGTGGTCACTTGGAAACAGCGCTGCGAAAAAATTTCGTACGAAGCGGGATTTGGCCAAAGTTGAAAGACCTTCCAAAACCAACCCTAAAGAACTTAGCCAAACAATGAATGTTGCAATAAGCTCCTCCAGGAAAGGTGCCTCTATGACACAACCCCCGAGCAGGTAGCTACATTCTGCACAGTACAAAAGGCATATGAATTCCAGCCTGCAAACTCACTCCAGAAGGATGAACTGCATGTGTTTCTCTCTGAAAGAACACTCAGCCACCAGGCATTTGCTTGCTCCTTCAAGGTCTTTGTAGAAACGTGTGTTTTCACTGCTGGAATACGTTTTGGGATGCATTGTTTCTATCTCTTGCAAGCCTCATGTTGTTTCTTACACAATGTGGGAAAACAAGGAATATGTTTCCCAAATCACTTGAAATCCAGGAAAACACACACTGCATCTCTCTTGCTCAAACACGCTCTCTGACCTAATGCGTTGAGAACATTCAAGAAAGCAGAAAAGAAGGGCATTTTCCAGTGAATTTCAGACGGGCATGTACAAAAAGTCATTTCTATCGGTTGCAGAGTGCAAAAGCATGATTCCCTTTAGGCTCTCGAAGAGACCCTTACATTTCCAAGTGACCTGAATTAGGACTTTCCCAAAAAGATATGTTTGCGTGTCTGTGGCGAAAGGAGCTCTAAGTTGTGTATTCAGTGTTGGAGAGTGACACACTGTACACAGGCTACACAGCGTTTTGAGAGCACCAACATGCTTCACACTGAAACTGCTACAAGGTGTGTGTAGCATGCTGAATGAAGGCTTGTCATTTCAAAGAAAGAAGAGGAAACCAAACTCCAGGTAGTGAAACGAGCACACCAGTATGGGAGATGTGCATGTGTACAGTTTCAAGCAGCACCTCTTTGTGGACACTTGGAAACAGCGCTGTGAAAAAATTTCGTACGAAGCGGGATTTGGCCAAAGATGAAAGACCTTCCAAAACCAACCCTAAAGAACTTAGCCAAACAATGAATGTTGCAATAAGCTCCTCCAGGAAAGGTGCCTCTATAACACAACCCCCGAGCAGGTAGCTACATTCTGCACAGTACAAAGGGCATATGAATTCCAGGCTGAAAACTCACTCCAGAAGGATGAAATGCATGTGTTTCTCTCTGAAAGAACACTCAGCCACCAGGCTTTTGCTTGCTCCTTCAAGGTCTTTGTAGAAACGTGTGTTTTCACTGCTGGAATACGTTTTGGTATGCATTGTTTCTATCTCTTGCAAGCCTCATGTTGTTTCTTACACAATGTGGGAAAACAAGGAATATGTTTCCCAAATCACTTGAAATCCAGGAAAACACACACTGCATCTCTCTTGCTCAAACACGCTCTCTGACCTAATGCGTTGAGAACATTCAAGAAAGCAGAAAAGAAGGGCATTTTGCAGAGAATTTCAGACGGGCATGTACAAAAAGTCATTTCTATCGGTTGCAGAGTGCAAAAGCATGATTCCCTTTAGGCTCTCAAAGAGACCCTTACATTTCCAAGTGACCTGAATTAGGACTTTCCTAAAAAGATATGTTTGCGTGTCTGTGGCAAAAGGAGCTCTAAGTTGTGTATTCAGTGTTGGAGAGTGACACACTCTACACAGGCTACACAGCGTTTTGAGAGCACCAACATGCTTCACACTGAAACTGCTACAAGGTGTGTGTAGCATGCTGAATGAAGGCTTGTCATTTCAAAGAAAGAAGAGGAAACCAAACTCCAGGTAGTGAAACGAGCACACCAGTATGGGAGATGTGCATGTGTACAGTTTCAAGCATCACCTCTTTGTGGACACTTGGAAACAGCGCTGTGAAAAAATTTCGTACGAAGCGGGATTTGGCCAAAGTTGAAAGACCTTCCAAAACCAACCCTAAAGAACTTAGCCAAACAATGAATGTTGCAATAAGCTCCTCCCGGAAAGCTGCCTCTATGACACAACCCCCGAGCAGGTAGCTACATTCTGCACAGTACAAAAGGCATATGAATTCCAGGCTGAAAACTCACTCCAGAAGGATGAAATGCATGTGTTTCTCTCTGAAAGAACACTCAGCCACCAGGCTTTTGCTTGCTTCTTCAAGGTCTTTGTAGAAACGTGTGTTTTCACTGCTGGAATACGTTTTGGGATGCATTGTTTCTATCTCTTGCAAGCCTCATGTTGTTTCTTACACAATGTGGGAAAACAAGGAATATGTTTCCTAAATCACTTGAAATCCAGGAAAACACACACTGCATCTCTCTTGCTCAAACACGCTCTCTGACCTAATGCGTTGAGAACATTCAAGAAAGCAGAAAAGAAGGGCATTTTGCAGTGAATTTCAGACCGGCATGTACAAAAAGTCATTTCTATCGGTTGCAGAGTGCAAAAGCATGATTCCCTTTAGGCTCTCGAAGAGACCCTTACATTTCCAAGTGACCTGAATTAGGACTTTCCCAAAAAGATATGTTTGCGTGTCTGTGGCGAAAGGAGCTCTAAGTTGTGTATTCAGTGTTGGAGAGTGACACACTGTACACAGGCTACACAGCGTTTTGAGAGCACCAACATGCTTCATACTGAAACTGCTACAAGGTGTGTGTAGCATGCTGAATGAAGGCTTGTCATTTCAAAGAAAGAAGAGGAAACCAAACTCCAGGTAGTGAAACGAGCACACCAGTATGGGAGATGTGCATGTGTACAGTTTCAAGCAGCACCTCTTTGTGGACACTTGGAAAAAGCGCTGTGAAAAAATTTCGTACGAAGCGGGATTTGGCCAAAGTTGAAAGACCTTCCAAAACCAACCCTAAAGAACTTAGCCAAACAATGAATGTTGCAATAAGCTCCTCCAGGAAAGGTGCCTCTATGACACAACCCCCGAGCAGGTAGCTACATTCTGCACAGTACAAAAGGCATATGAATTCCAGCCTGCAAACTCACTCCAGAAGGATGAAATGCATGTGTTTCCCTCTGAAAGAACACTCAGCCACCAGTCTTTTGCTTGCTCCTTCAAGGTCTTTGTAGAAACGTGTGTTTTCACTGCTGGAATACGTTTTGGGATGCATTGTTTCTATCTCTTGCAAGCCTCATGTTGTTTCTTACACAATGTGGGAAAACAAGGAATATGTTTCCCAAATCACTTGAAATCCAGGAAAACACACACTGCATCTCTCTTGCTCAAACACGCTCTCTCACCTAATGCGTTGAGAACATTCAAGAAAGCAGAAAAGAAGGGCATTTTGCAGAGAATTTCAGACGGGCATGTACAAAAAGTCATTTCTATCGTTTGCAGAGTGCAAAAGCATGATTCCCTTTAGGCTCTCAAAGAGACCCTTACATTTCCAAGTGACCTGAATTAGGACTTTCCCAAAAAGATATGTTTGCGTGTCTGTGGCGAAAGGAGCTCTAAGTTGTGTATTCAGTGTTGGAGAGTGACACACTGTACACAGGCTACACAGCGTTTTGAGAGCACCAACATGCTTCACACTGAAACTCCTACAAGGTGTGTGTAGCATGCTGAATGAAGGCTTGTCATTTCAAAGAAAGAAGAGGAAACCAAACTCCAGGTAGTGAAACGAGCACACCAGTATGGGAGATGTGCATGTGTACAGTTTCAAGCAGCACCTCTTTGTGGACCCTTGGAAACAGCGCTGTGAAAAAATTTCGTACGAAGCGGGATTTGGCCAAAGTTGAAAGACCTTCCAAAACCAACCCTAAAGAACTTAGCCAAACAATGAATGTTGCAATAAGCTCCTCCAGGAAAGGTGCCTCTATGACACAACCCCCGAGCAGGTAGCTACATTCTGCACAGTACAAAAGGCATATGAATTCCAGGCTGAAAACTCACTCCAGAAGGATGAAATGCATGTGTTTCTCTCTGAAAGAACACTCAGCCACCAGGCTTTTGCTTGCTGCTTCAAGGTCTTTGTAGAAACGTGTGTTTTCACTGCTGGAATACGTTTTGGGATGCATTGTTTCTATCTCTTGCAAGCCTCATGTTGTTTCTTACACAATGTGGGAAAACAAGGAATATGTTTCCAAAATCACTTGAAATCCAGGAAAACACACACTGCATCTCTCTTGCTCAAACACGCTCTCTGACCTAATGCGTTGAGAACATTCAAGAAAGCAGAAAAGAAGGGCATTTTGGAGAGAATTTCAGACGGGCATGTACAAAAAGTCATTTCTATCGATTGCAGAGTGCAAAAGCATGATTCCCTTTAGGCTCTCAAAGAGACCCTTACATGTCCAAGTGACCTGAATTAGGACTTTCCCAAAAAGATATGTTTGCGTGTCTGTGGCAAAAGGAGCTCTAAGTTGTGTATTCAGGGTTGGAGAGTGACACACTCTACACAGGCTACACAGCGTTTTGAGAGCACCAACATGCTTCACACTGAAACTGCTACAAGGTGTGTGTAGCATGCTGAATGAAGGCTTGTCATTTCAAAGAAAGAAGAGGAAACCAAACTCCAGGTAGTGAAACGAGCACACCAGTATGGGAGATGTGCATGTGTACAGTTTCAAGCAGCACCTCTTTGTGGACACTTGGAAACAGCGCTGTGAAAAAATTTCGTACGAAGCGGGATTTGGCCAAAGTTGAAAGACCTTCCAAAACCAACCCTAAAGAAGTTAGCCAAACAATGAATGTTGCAATAAGCTCCTCCAGGAAAGGTGCCTCTATGACAAAACCCCCGAGCAGGTAGCTCCATTCTGCACAGTACAAAAGGCATATGAATCCCAGGCTGAAAACTCACTCCAGAAGGATGAAATGCATGTGTTTCTCTCTGAAAGAACACTCAGCCACCAGGCTTTTGCTTGCTGCTTCAAGGTCTTTGTAGAAACGTGTGTTTTCACTGCTGGAATACGTTTTGGGATGCATTGTTTCTATCTCTTGCAAGCCTCATGTTGTTTCTTACACAATGTGGGAAAACAAGGAATATGTTTCCCAAATCACTTGAAATCCAGGAAAACACACACTGCATCTCTCTTGCTCAAACACGCTCTCTGAACTAATGCGTTGAGAACATTCAAGAAAGCAGAAAAGAAGTGCATTTTGCAGTGAATTTCAGACTGGCATGTACAAAAAGTCATTTCTATCGGTTGCAGAGTGCAAAAGCGTGATTGCCTTCAGGCTCTCGATGAAACCCTTACATTTCCAAGTGACCTGAATTAGGACTTTCCCAAAAAGATGTGTTTGCGTGTCTGTGGTGAAAGGAGTTCTAAGTTGTGTATTCAGTGTTGGAGAGTGAAACACTCTACACAGGCTACACAGCGTTTTGAGAGCACCAACATGCTTCACACTGAAACTGCTACAAGGTGTGTGTAACATGCTGAATGAAGGCTTGTCATTTCAAAGAAAGAAGAGGAAACCAAACTCCAGGTAGTGAAACGAGCACACCAGTATGGGAGATGTGCATGTGTACAGTTTCAAGCAGCACCTCTTTGTGGACACTTGGAAACAGCGCTGTGAAAAAATTTCGTACGAAGCGGGATTTGGCCAAAGTTGAAAGACCTTCCAAAAACAACCCTAAAGAACTTAGCCAAACAATGAATGTTGTAATAAGCTCCTCCAGGAAAGGTGCCTCTATGACACAACCCCCGAGCAGGTAGCTACATTCTGCACAGTACAAAAGGCATATGAATTCCAGGCTGAAAACTCACTCCAGAAGGATGAAATGCATGTGTTTCTCTCTGAAAGAACACTCAGCCACCAGGCTTTTGCTTGCTGCTTCAAGGTCTTTGTAAAAACGTGTGTTTTCACTGCTGGAATACGTTTTGGGATGCATTGTTTCTATCTCTTGCAAGCCTCATGTTGTTTCTTACACAATGTGGGAAAACAAGGAATATGTTTCCCGAATCACTTGAAATCCAGGAAAACACAGACTGCATCTCTCTTGCTCAAACACGCTCTCTGACCTAATGCATTGAGAACATTCAAGAAAGCAGAATAGACGGGCATTTTGCAGTGAATTTCAGACGGGCATGTAGAAAAAGTCATTTCTATCGGTTGCAGAGTGCAAAAGCATGATTCCCTTTAGGCTCTCGAAGAGACCCTTACATTTCCAAGTGACCTGAATTAGGACTTTCCCAAAAAGATGTGTTTGCGTGTCTGTGGTGAAAGGAGTTTTAAGTTGTGTATTCAGTGTTGGAGAGTGAAACACTCTACACAGGCTACACAGCGTTTTGAGAGCACCAACATGCTTCACACTGAAACTGCTACAAGGTGTGTGTAACATGCTGAATGAAGGCTTGTCATTTCAAAGAAAGAAGAGGAAACCAAACTCCAGGTAGTGAAACGAGCACACCAGTATGGGAGATGTGCATGTGTACAGTTTCAAGCAGCACCTCTTTGTGGACACTTCGAACAGCGCTGTGAAAAAATTTCGTACGAAGCGGGATTTGGCCAAAGTTGAAAGACCTTCCAAAACCAACCCTAAAGAACTTAGCCAAACAATGAATGTTGCAATAAGCTCCTCCAGGAAAGGTGCCTCTATGACACAACCCCCGAGCAGGTAGCTACATTCTGCACAGTGCAAAAGGCATATGAATCCCAGGCTGAAAACTCACTCCAGAAGGATGAAATGCATGTGTTTCTCTCTGAAAGAACACTCAGCCACCAGGCTTTTGCTTGCTGCTTCAAGGTCTTTGTAGAAACGTGTGTTTTCACTGCTGGAATACGTTTTGGGATGCATTGTTTCTATCTCTTGCAAGCCTAATGTTGTTTCTTACACAATGTGGGAAAACAAGGAATATGTTTCCCAAATCACTTGAAATCCAGGAAAACACACACTGCATCTCTCTTGCTCAAACACGCTCTCTGACCTAATGCGTTGAGAACATTCAAGAAAGCAGAAAAGAAGGGCATTTTGTAGTGAATTTCAGACGGGTATGTACAAAAAGTCATTCTATCGGTTGCAGAATGCAAAAGCGTGATTGCCTTCATGCTCTCGATGAAACCCTTACATTTCCAAGTGACCCGAATTAGGACTTTCCCAAAAAGATGTGTTTGCGTGTCTGTGGCGAAAGGAGCTCTAAGTTGTGTATTCAGTGTTGGAGAGTGACACACTCTACACAGGCTACACAGCGTTTTGAGAGCACCAACATGCTTCACACTGAAACTGCTACAAGGTGTGTGTAACATGCTGAATTAAGGCTTGTCATTTCAAAGAAAGAAGAGGAAACCAAACTCCAGGTAGTGAAACGAGCACACCAGTATGGGAGATGTGCATGTGTACAGTTTCATGCAGCACCTCTTTGTGGACTCTTGGAAATAGCGCTGTGAAAAAATTTCGTACGAAGCGGGATTTGGCCAAAGGTGAAAGACCTTCCAAAACCAACCCTAAAGAACTTAGCCAAACAATGAATGTTGTAATAAGCTCCTCCAGGAAAGGTGCCTCTATGACACAACCCCCGAGCAGGTAGCTACATTCTGCACAGTACAAAACGCATATAAATTCCAGGCTGAAAACTCACTCCAGAAGGATGAAATGCATGTGTTTCTCTCTGAAAGAACACTCAGCCACCAGGCTTTTGCTTGCTCCTTCAAGGTCTTTGTAGAAACGTGTGTTTTCACTGCTGGAATACGTTTTGGGATGCATTGTTTCTATCTCTTGCAAGCCTCATGTTGTTTCTTACACAATGTGGGAAAACAAGGAATATGTTTCCCAAATCACTTGAAATCCAGGAAAACACACACTGCATCTCTCTTGCTCAAACACGCTCTCTGAACTAATGCGTTGAGAACATTCAAGAAAGCAGAAAAGAAGGGCATTTTGCAGTGAATTTCAGACTGGCATGTACAAAAAGTCATTTCTATCGGTTGCAGAGTGCAAAAGCGTGATTGCCTTCAGGCTCTCGATGAAACCCTTACATTTCCAAGTGACCTGAATTAGGACTTTCCCAAAAAGTTGTGTTTGCGTGTCTGTGGTGAAAGGAGTTCTAAGTTGTGTATTCAGTGTTTGAGAGTGAAACACTCTACACAGGCTACACAGCGTTTTGAGAGCACCAACATGCTTCACACTGAAACTGCTACAAGGTGTGTGTAACATGCTGAATGAAGGCTTGTCATTTCAAAGAAAGAAGAGGAAACCAAACTCCAGGTAGTGAAACGAGCACACCAGTATGGGAGATGTGCATGTGTACAGTTTCAAGCAGCACCTCTTTGTGGACACTTGGAAACAGCGCTGTGAAAAAATTTCGTACGAAGCGGGATTTGGCCAAAGTTGAAAGACCTTCCAAAAACAACCCTAAAGAACTTAGCCAAACAATGAATGTTGTAATAAGCTCCTCCAGGAAAGGTGCCTCTATGACACAACCCCCGAGCAGGTAGCTACATTCTGCACAGTACAAAACGCATATGAATTCCAGGCTGAAAACTCACTCCAGAAGGATGAAATGCATGTGTTTCTCTCTGAAAGAACACTCAGCCACCAGGCTTTTGCTTGCTGCTTCAAGGTCTTTGTAAAAACGTGTGTTTTCACTGCTGGAATACGTTTTGGGATGCATTGTTTCTATCTCTTGCAAGCCTCATGTTGTTTCTTACACAATGTGGGAAAACAAGGAATATGTTTCCCGAATCACTTGAAATCCAGGAAAACACAGACTGCATCTCTCTTGCTCAAACACGCTCTCTGACCTAATGCATTGAGAACATTCAAGAAAGCAGAATAGACGGGCATTTTGCAGTGAATTTCAGACGGGCATGTAGAAAAAGTCATTTCTATCGGTTGCAGAGTGCAAAAGCATGATTCCCTTTAGGCTCTCGAAGAGACCCTTACATTTCCAAGTGACCTGAATTAGGACTTTCCCAAAAAGATGTGTTTGCGTGTCTGTGGCGAAAGGAGCTCTAAGTTGTGTATTCAGTGCTGGAGAGTGACACACTCTACACAGGCTACACAGCGTTTTGAGAGCACCAACATGCTTCACAGTGAAACTGCTACAAGGTGTGTGTAGCATGCTGAATGAAGGCTTGTCATTTCAAAGAAAGAAGAAGAAACCAAACTCCAGGTAGTGAAACGAGCACACCAGTATGGGAGATGTGTATGTGTACAGTTTCAAGCAGCACCTCTTTGTGGACTCTTGGAAACAGCGCTGTGAAAAAATTTCATACGAAGCGGGATTTGGCCAAAGTTGAAAGACCTCCCAAAACCAACCCTAAAGAACTTAGCCAAACAATGAATGTTGCAATAAGCTCCTCCAGGAAAGGTGCCTCTATGACACAACCCCCGAGCAGGTAGCTACATTCTGCACAGTACAAAAGGCATATGAATTCCAGGCTGAAAACTCACTCCAGAAGGATGAAATGCATGTGTTTCTCTCTGAAAGAACACTCAGCCACCAGGCTTTTGCTTGCTCCTTCAAGGTCTTTGTAGAAACGTGTGTTTTCACTGCTGGAATACGTTTTGGGATGCATTGTTTCTATCTCTTGCAAGCCTCATGTTGTTTCTTACACAATGTGGGAAAACAAGGAATATGTTTCCCAAATCACTTGAAATCCATGAAAACACACACTGCATCTCTCTTGCTCAAACACGCTCTCTGACCTAATGCGTTGAGAACATTCAAGAAAGCAGAAAAGAAAGGGCATTTTCCAGTGAATTTCAGACGGGCATGTACAAAAAGTCATTTCTATCGGTTGCAGAGTGCAAAAGCGTGATTGCCTTCAGGCTCTCGATGAAACCCTTACATTTCCAAGTGACCTGAATTAGGACTTTCCAAAAAGATGTGTTTGCGTGTCTGTGGTGAAAGGAGCTCTAAGTTGTGTATTCAGTGTTGAAGAGTGAAACACTCTACACAGGCTACACAGCGTTTTGAGAGCACCAACATGCTTCACACTGAAAATGCTACAAGGTGTGTGTAACATGCTGAATGAAGGCTTGTCATTTCAAAGAAAGAAGAGGAAACCAAACTCCAGGTAGTGAAACGAGCACACCAGTATGGGAGATGTGCATGTGTACAGTTTCAAGCAGCACCTCTTTGTGGACACTTGGAAACAGCGCTGTGAAAAAATTTCGTACGAAGCGGGATTTGGCCAAAGTTGAAAGACCTTCCAAAACCAACCCTAAAGAACTTAGCCAAACAATGAATGTTGCAATAAGCTCCTCCAGGAAAGGTGCCTCTATGACACAACCCCCGAGCAGGTAGCTACATTCTGCACAGTACAAAAGGCATATGAATTCCAGGCTGAAAACTCACTCCAGAAGGATGAAATGCATGTGTTTCTCTCTGAAAGAACACTCAGCCACCAGGCTTTTGCTTGCTGCTTCAAGGTCTTTGTAGAAACGTGTGTTTTCACTGCTGGAATACGTTTTGGGATGCATTGTTTCTATCTCTTGCAAGCCTCATGTTGTTTCTTACACAATGTGGGAAAACAAGGAATATGTTTCCCAAATCACTTGAAATCCAGGAAAACACACACTGCATCTCTCTTGCTCAAACACGCTCTCTGACCTAATGCGTTGAGAACATTCAAGAAAGCAGAAAAGAAGGGCATTTTGCAGAGAATTTCAGACGGGCATGTACAAAAAGTCATTTCTATCGGTTGCAGAGTGCAAATGCGTGATTGCCTTCATGCTCTCGATGAAACCCTTACATTTCCAAGTGACCTGAATTAGGACTTTCCCAAAAAGATATGTTTGCGTGTCTGTGGCGAAAGGAGCTCTAAGTTGTGTATTCAGTGTTGGAGAGTGACACACTCTACACAGGCTACACAGCGTTTTGAGAGCACCAACATGCTTCACACTGAAACTGCTACAAGGTGTGTGTAGCATGCTGAATGAAGGCTTGTCATTTCAAAGAAAGAAGAGGAAACCAAACTCCAGGTAGTGAAACGAGCACACCAGTATGGGAGATGTGCATGTGTACAGTTTCAAGCAGCACCTCTTTGTGGACACTTGGAAACAGCGCTGTGAAAAAATTTCGTACGAAGCGGGATTTGGCCAAAGTTGAAAGACCTTCCAAAACCAACCCTAAAGAACTTAGCCAAACAATGAATGTTGCAATAAGCTCCTCCAGGAAAGGTGCCTCTATGACACAACCCCCGAGCAGGTAGCTACATTCTGCACAGTACAAAAGGCATATGAATTCCAGCCTGCAAACTCACTCCAGAAGGATGAACTGCATGTGTTTCTCTCTGAAAGAACACTCAGCCACCAGGCTTTTGCTTGCTCCTTCAAGGACTTTGTAGAAACGTGTGTTTTCACTGCTGGAATACGTTTTGGGATGCATTGTTTCTATCTCTTGCAAGCCTCATGTTGTTTCTTACACAATGTGGGAAAACAAGGAATATGTTTCCCAAATCACTTGAAATCCAGGAAAACACACACTGCATCTCTCTTGCTCAAACACGCTCTCTCACCTAATGCGTTGAGAACATTCAAGAAAGCAGAAAAGAAGGGCATTTTGCAGAGAATTTCAGACGGGCATGTACAAAAAGTCATTTCTATCGTTTGCAGAGTGCAAAAGCATGATTCCCTTTAGGCTCTCAAAGAGACCCTTACATTTCCAAGTGACCTGAATTAGGACTTTCCCAAAAAGATATGTTTGCGTGTCTGTGGCGAAAGGAGCTCTAAGTTGTGTATTCAGTGTTGGAGAGTGACACACTCTACACAGGCTACACAGCGTTTTGTGAGCACCAACATGCTTCACACTGAAACTGCTACAAGGTGTGTGTAGCATGCTGAATGAAGGCTTGTCATTTCAAAGAAAGAAGAGGAAACCAAACTCCAGGTAGTGAAACGAGCACACCAGTATGGGAGATGTGCATGTGTACAGTTTCAAGCAGCACCTCTTTGTGGACACTTGGAAACAGCGCTGTGAAAAAATTTCGTACGAAACGGGATTTGGCCAAAGTTGAAAGACCTTCCAAAACCAACCCTAAAGAACTTAGCCAAACAATGAATGTTGCAATAAGCTCCTCCAGGATAGGTGCCTCTATGACACAACCCCCGAGCAGGTAGCTACATTCTGCACAGTACAAAAGGCATATGAATTCCAGGCTGCAAACTCACTCCAGAAGGATGAAATGCATGTGTTTCTCTCTGAAAGAACACTCAGCCACCAGGCTTTTGCTTGCTCCTTCAAGGTCTTTGTAGAAACGTGTGTTTTCACTGCTGGAATACGTTTTGGGATGCATTGTTTCTATCTCTTGCAAGCCTCATGTTGTTTCTTACACAATGTGGGAAAACAAGGAATATGTTTCCCAAATCACTTGAAATCCAGGAAAACACACACTGCATCTCTCTTGCTCAAAAACGCTCTCTGACCTATTGCGTTGAGAACATTCAAGAAAGCAGAAAAGAAGGGCATTTTGCAGTGAATTTCAGACGGGCATGTACAAAAAGTCATTTCTATCGGTTGCAGAGTGCAAAAGCGTGATTGCCTTCAGGCTCTCGATGAAACCCTTACATTTCCAAGTGACCTGAATTAGGACTTTCCCAAAAAGATGTGTTTGCGTGTCTGTGGTGAAAGGAGCTCTAAGTTGTGTATTCAGTGTTGGAGAGTGACACACTCTACACAGGCTACACAGCGTTTTGAGAGCACCAACATGCTTCACACTGAAACTGCTACAAGGTGTGTGTAGCATGCTGAATGAAGGCTTGTCATTTCAAAGAAAGAAGAGGAAACCAAACTCCAGGTAGTGAAACGAGCACACCAGTATGGGAGATGTGCATGTGTACAGTTTCAAGCAGCACCTCTTTGTGGACACTTGGAAACAGCGCTGTGAAAAAATTTCGTACGAAGCGGGATTTGGCCAAAGTTGAAAGACCTTCCAAAACCAACCCTAAAGAACTTAGCCAAACAATGAATGTTGCAATAAGCTCCTCCAGGAAAGGTGCCTCTATGACACAACCCCCGAGCAGGTAGCTACATTCTGCACAGTACAAAAGGCATATGAATTCCAGGCTGCAAACTCACTCCAGAAGGATGAAATGCATGTGTTTCTCTCTGAAACAACACTCAGCCACCAGGCTTTTGCTTGCTGCTTCAAGGTCTTTGTAGAAACGTGTGTTTTCACTGCTGGAATACGTTTTGGGATGCATTGTTTCTATCTCTTGCAAGCCTCATGTTGTTTCTTACACAATGTTGGAAAAGAAGGAATATGTTTCCAAAATCACTTGAAATCCAGGAAAACACACACTGCATCTCTCTTGCTCAAAAACGCTCTCTGACCTATTGCGTTGAGAACATTCAAGAAAGCAGAAAAGAAGGGCATTTTGCAGTGAATTTCAGACGGGCATGTACAAAAAGTCATTTCTATCGGTTGCAGAGTGCAAAAGCGTGATTGCCTTCAGGCTCTCGATGTAACCCTTACATTTCCAAGTGACCTGAATTAGGACTTTCCCAAAAAGATATGTTTGCGTGTCTGTGGCGAAAGGAGCTCTAAGTTGTGTATTCAGTGTTGGAGAGTGACACACTCTACACAGGCTACACAGCGTTTTGAGAGCACCAACATGTTTCACACTGAAACTGCTACAAGGTGTGTGTAACATGCTGAATGAAGGCTTGTCATTTCAAAGAAAGAAGAGGAAACCAAACTCCAGGTAGTGAAACGAGCACACCAGTATGGGAGAAGTGTATGTGTACAGTTTCAAACAGCACCTCTTTGTGGACACTTGGAAACAGCGCTGTGAAAAAATTTCGTACGAAGCGGGATTTGGCCAAAGTTGAAAGACCTTCCAAAACCAACCCTAAAGAACTTAGCCAAACAATGAATGTTGCAATAAGCTCCTCCAGGAAAGGTGCCTCTATGACACAATCCCCGAGCAGGTAGCTACATTCTGCACAGTACAAAAGGCATATGAATTCCAGGCTGAAAACTCACTCCAGAAGGAAGAAATGCATGTGTTTCTCTCTGAAAGAACACTCAGCCACCAGGCTTTTGCTTGCTCCTTCAAGGTCTTTGTAGAAACGTGTGTTTTCACTGCTGGAATACGTTTTGGGATGCATTGTTTCTATCTTTTGCAAGCCTCATGTTGTTTCTTACACAATGTGGGAAAACAAGGAATATGTTTCCCAAATCACTTGAAATCCAGGAAAACACACACTGCATCTCTCTTGCTCAAACACGCTCTCTGACCTAATGCGTTGAGAACATTCAAGAAAGCAGAAAAGAAGGGCATTTTGCAGTGAATTTCAGACGGGCATGTACAAAAAGTCATTTCTATCGGTTGCAGAGTGCAAAAGCATGATTCCCTTTAGGCTCTCGAAGAGACCCTTACATTTCCAAGTGACCTGAATTAGGACTTTCCCAAAAAGATATGTTTGCGTGTCTGTGGCGAAAGGATCTCTAAGTTGTGTATTCAGTGTTGGAGAGTGACACACTGTACACAGGCTACACAGCGTTTTGAGAGCACCAACATGCTTCACACTGAAACTGCTACAAGGTGTGTGTAGCATGCTGAATGAAGGCTTGTCATTTCAAAGAAAGAAGAGGAAACCAAACTCCAGGTAGTGAAACGAGCACACCAGTATGGGAGATGTGCATGTGTACAGTTTCAAGCAGCACCTCTTTGTGGACACTTGGAAACAGCGCTGTGAAAAAATTTCGTACGAAGCGGGATTTGGCCAAAGTTGAAAGACCTTCCAAAACCAACCCTAAAGAACTTAGCCAAACAATGAATGTTGCAATAAGCTCCTCCAGGAAAGGTGCCTCTATGACACAACCCCCGAACAGGTAGCTACATTCTGCACAGTACAAAAGGCATATGAATTCCAGGCTGAAAACTGACTCCAGAAGGATGAAATGCATGTGTTTCTCTCTGAAAGAACACTCAGCCACCAGGCTTTTGCTTGCTCCTTCAAGGTCTTTGTAGAAACGTGTGTTTTCACTGCTGGAATACGTTTTGGGATGCATTGTTTCTATCTCTTGCAAGCCTCATGTTGTTTCTTACACAATGTGGGAAAACAAGGAATATGTTTCCCAAATCACTTGAAATCCAGGAAAACACACACTGCATCTCTCTTGCTCAAACACGCTCTCTGACCTAATGCGTTGAGAACATTCAAGAAAGCAGAAAAGAAGGGCATTTTGCAGAGAATTTCAGACGGGCATGTAGAAAAAGTCATTTCTATCGGTTGCAGAGTGCAAAAGCGTGATTGCCTTCAGGCTCTCGATGAAACCCTTACATTTCCAAGTGACCTGAATTAGGACTTTCCAAAAAGATGTGTTTGCGTGTCTGTGGTGAAAGGAGCTCTAAGTTGTGTATTCAGTGTTGAAGAGTGAAACACTCTACACAGGCTACACAGCGTTTTGAGAGCACCAACATGCTTCACACTGAAAATGCTACAAGGTGTGTGTAACATGCTGAATGAAGGCTTGTCATTTCAAAGAAAGAAGAAGAAACCAAACTCCAGGTAGTGAAACGAGCACACCAGTATGGGAGATGTGCATGTGTACAGTTTCAAGCAGCACCTCTTTGTGGACACTTGGAAACAGCGCTGTGAAAAAATTTCGTACGAAGCGGGATTTGGCCAAAGTTGAAAGACCTTCCAAAACCAACCCTAAAGAACTTAGCCAAACAATGAATGTTGCAATAAGCTCCTCCAGGAAAGGTGCCTCTATGACACAACCCCCGAGCAGGTAGCTACATTCTGCACAGTACAAAAGGCATATGACTTCCAGGCTGAAAACTCACTCCAGAAGGATGAAATGCATGTGTTTCTCTCTGAAAAAACACTCAGCCACCAGGCTTTTGCTTGCTGCTTCAGGGTCTTTGTAGAAACGTGTGTTTTCACTGCTGGAATACGTTTTGGGATGCATTGTTTCTATCTCTTGCAAGCCTCATGTTGTTTCTTACACAATGTGGGAAAACAAGGAATATGTTTCCCAAATCACTTGAAATCCAGGAAAACACACACTGCATCTCTCTTGCTCAAACACGCTCTCTGACCTAATGCGTTGAGAACATTCAAGAAAGCAGAAAAGAAGGGCATTTTGCAGAGAATTTCAGACGGGCATGTACAAAAAGTCATTTCTATCGGTTGCAGAGTGCAAATGCGTGATTGCCTTCATGCTCTCGATGAAACCCTTACATTTCCAAGTGACCTGAATTAGGACTTTCCCAAAAAGATATGTTTGCGTGTCTGTGGCGAAAGGAGCTCTAAGTTGTGTATTCAGTGTTGGAGAGTGACACACTCTACACAGGCTACACAGCGTTTTGAGAGCACCAACATGCTTCACACTGAAACTGCTACAAGGTGTGTGTAGCATGCTGAATGAAGGCTTGTCATTTCAAAGAAAGAAGAGGAAACCAAACTCCAGGTAGTGAAACGAGCACACCAGTATGGGAGATGTGCATGTGTACAGTTTCAAGCAGCACCTCTTTGTGGACACTTGGAAACAGCGCTGTGAAAAAATTTCGTACGAAGCGGGATTTGGCCAAAGTTGAAAGACCTTCCAAAACCAACCCTAAAGAACTTAGCCAAACAATGAATGTTGCAATAAGCTCCTCCAGGAAAGGTGCCTCTATGACACAACCCCCGAGCAGGTAGCTACATTCTGCACAGTACAAAAGGCATATGAATTCCAGCCTGCAAACTCACTCCAGAAGGATGAACTGCATGTGTTTCTCTCTGAAAGAACACTCAGCCACCAGGCTTTTGCTTGCTCCTTCAAGGACTTTGTAGAAACGTGTGTTTTCACTGCTGGAATACGTTTTGGGATGCATTGTTTCTATCTCTTGCAAGCCTCAAGTTGTTTCTTACACAATGTGGGAAAACAAGGAATATGTTTCCCAAATCACTTGAAATCCAGGAAAACACACACTGCATCTCTCTTGCTCAAACACGCTCTCTCACCTAATGCGTTGAGAACATTCAAGAAAGCAGAAAAGAAGGGCATTTTGCAGAGAATTTCAGACGGGCATGTACAAAAAGTCATTTCTATCGTTTGCAGAGTGCAAAAGCATGATTCCCTTTAGGCTCTCAAAGAGACCCTTACATTTCCAAGTGACCTGAATTAGGACTTTCCCAAAAAGATATGTTTGCGTGTCTGTGGCGAAAGGAGCTCTAAGTTGTGTATTCAGTGTTGGAGAGTGACACACTCTACACAGGCTACACAGCGTTTTGTGAGCACCAACATGCTTCACACTGAAACTGCTACAAGGTGTGTGTAGCATGCTGAATGAAGGCTTGTCATTTCAAAGAAAGAAGAGGAAACCAAACTCCAGGTAGTGAAACGAGCACACCAGTATGGGAGATGTGCATGTGTACAGTTTCAAGCAGCACCTCTTTGTGGACACTTGGAAACAGCGCTGTGAAAAAATTTCGTACGAAACGGGATTTGGCCAAAGTTGAAAGACCTTCCAAAACCAACCCTAAAGAACTTAGCCAAACAATGAATGTTGCAATAAGCTCCTCCAGGATAGGTGCCTCTATGACACAACCCCCGAGCAGGTAGCTACATTCTGCACAGTACAAAAGGCATATGAATTCCAGGCTGCAAACTCACTCCAGAAGGATGAAATGCATGTGTTTCTCTCTGAAAGAACACTCAGCCACCAGGCTTTTGCTTGCTCCTTCAAGGTCTTTGTAGAAACGTGTGTTTTCACTGCTGGAATACGTTTTGGGATGCATTGTTTCTATCTCTTGCAAGCCTCATGTTGTTTCTTACACAATGTGGGAAAACAAGGAATATGTTTCCCAAATCACTTGAAATCCAGGAAAACACACACTGCATCTCTCTTGCTCAAAAACGCTCTCTGACCTATTGCGTTGAGAACATTCAAGAAAGCAGAAAAGAAGGGCATTTTGCAGTGAATTTCAGACGGGCATGTACAAAAAGTCATTTCTATCGGTTGCAGAGTGCAAAAGCGTGATTGCCTTCAGGCTCTCGATGAAACCCTTACATTTCCAAGTGACCTGAATTAGGACTTTCCCAAAAAGATGTGTTTGCGTGTCTGTGGTGAAAGGAGCTCTAAGTTGTGTATTCAGTGTTGGAGAGTGACACACTCTACACAGGCTACACAGCGTTTTGAGAGCACCAACATGCTTCACACTGAAACTGCTACAAGGTGTGTGTAGCATGCTGAATGAAGGCTTGTCATTTCAAAGAAAGAAGAGGAAACCAAACTCCAGGTAGTGAAACGAGCACACCAGTATGGGAGATGTGCATGTGTACAGTTTCAAGCAGCACCTCTTTGTGGACACTTGGAAACAGCGCTGTGAAAAAATTTCGTACGAAGCGGGATTTGGCCAAAGTTGAAAGACCTTCCAAAACCAACCCTAAAGAACTTAGCCAAACAATGAATGTTGCAATAAGCTCCTCCAGGAAAGGTGCCTCTATGACACAACCCCCGAGCAGGTAGCTACATTCTGCACAGTACAAAAGGCATATGAATTCCAGGCTGCAAACTCACTCCAGAAGGATGAAATGCATGTGTTTCTCTCTGAAACAACACTCAGCCACCAGGCTTTTGCTTGCTGCTTCAAGGTCTTTGTAGAAACGTGTGTTTTCACTGCTGGAATACGTTTTGGGATGCATTGTTTCTATCTCTTGCAAGCCTCATGTTGTTTCTTACACAATGTTGGAAAAGAAGGAATATGTTTCCAAAATCACTTGAAATCCAGGAAAACACACACTGCATCTCTCTTGCTCAAAAACGCTCTCTGACCTATTGCGTTGAGAACATTCAAGAAAGCAGAAAAGAAGGGAATTTTGCAGTGAATTTCAGACGGGCATGTACAAAAAGTCATTTCTATCGGTTGCAGAGTGCAAAAGCGTGATTGCCTTCAGGCTCTCGATGTAACCCTTACATTTCCAAGTGACCTGAATTAGGACTTTCCCAAAAAGATATGTTTGCGTGTCTGTGGCGAAAGGAGCTCTAAGTTGTGTATTCAGTGTTGGAGAGTGACACACTCTACACAGGCTACACAGCGTTTTGAGAGCACCAACATGTTTCACACTGAAACTGCTACAAGGTGTGTGTAACATGCTGAATGAAGGCTTGTCATTTCAAAGAAAGAAGAGGAAACCAAACTCCAGGTAGTGAAACGAGCACACCAGTATGGGAGAAGTGTATGTGTACAGTTTCAAACAGCACCTCTTTGTGGACACTTGGAAACAGCGCTGTGAAAAAATTTCGTACGAAGCGGGATTTGGCCAAAGTTGAAAGACCTTCCAAAACCAACCCTAAAGAACTTAGCCAAACAATGAATGTTGCAATAAGCTCCTCCAGGAAAGGTGCCTCTATGACACAATCCCCGAGCAGGTAGCTACATTCTGCACAGTACAAAAGGCATATGAATTCCAGGCTGAAAACTCACTCCAGAAGGAAGAAATGCATGTGTTTCTCTCTGAAAGAACACTCAGCCACCAGGCTTTTGCTTGCTCCTTCAAGGTCTTTGTAGAAACGTGTGTTTTCACTGCTGGAATACGTTTTGGGATGCATTGTTTCTATCTTTTGCAAGCCTCATGTTGTTTCTTACACAATGTGGGAAAACAAGGAATATGTTTCCCAAATCACTTGAAATCCAGGAAAACACACACTGCATCTCTCTTGCTCAAACACGCTCTCTGACCTAATGCGTTGAGAACATTCAAGAAAGCAGAAAAGAAGGGCATTTTGCAGTGAATTTCAGACGGGCATGTACAAAAAGTCATTTCTATCGGTTGCAGAGTGCAAAAGCATGATTCCCTTTAGGCTCTCGAAGAGACCCTTACATTTCCAAGTGACCTGAATTAGGACTTTCCCAAAAAGATATGTTTGCGTGTCTGTGGCGAAAGGATCTCTAAGTTGTGTATTCAGTGTTGGAGAGTGACACACTGTACACAGGCTACACAGCGTTTTGAGAGCACCAACATGCTTCACACTGAAACTGCTACAAGGTGTGTGTAGCATGCTGAATGAAGGCTTGTCATTTCAAAGAAAGAAGAGGAAACCAAACTCCAGGTAGTGAAACGAGCACACCAGTATGGGAGATGTGCATGTGTACAGTTTCAAGCAGCACCTCTTTGTGGACACTTGGAAACAGCGCTGTGAAAAAATTTCGTACGAAGCGGGATTTGGCCAAAGTTGAAAGACCTTCCAAAACCAACCCTAAAGAACTTAGCCAAACAATGAATGTTGCAATAAGCTCCTCCAGGAAAGGTGCCTCTATGACACAACCCCCGAGCAGGTAGCTACATTCTGCACAGTACAAAAGGCATATGAATTCCAGGCTGAAAACTCACTCCAGAAGGATGAAATGCATGTGTTTCTCTCTGAAAGAACACTCAGCCACCAGGCTTTTGCTTGCTCCTTCAAGGTCTTTGTAGAAACGTGTGTTTTCACTGCTGGAATACGTTTTGGGATGCATTGTTTCTATCTCTTGCAAGCCTCATGTTGTTTCTTACACAATGTGGGAAAACAAGGAATATGTTTCCCAAATCACTTGAAATCCAGGAAAACACACACTGCATCTCTCTTGCTCAAACACGCTCTCTGACCTAATGCGTTGAGAACATTCAAGAAAGCAGAAAAGAAGGGCATTTTGCAGAGAATTTCAGACGGGCATGTAGAAAAAGTCATTTCTATCGGTTGCAGAGTGCAAAAGCGTGATTGCCTTCAGGCTCTCGATGAAACCCTTACATTTCCAAGTGACCTGAATTAGGACTTTCCAAAAAGATGTGTTTGCGTGTCTGTGGTGAAAGGAGCTCTAAGTTGTGTATTCAGTGTTGAAGAGTGAAACACTCTACACAGGCTACACAGCGTTTTGAGAGCACCAACATGCTTCACACTGAAAATGCTACAAGGTGTGTGTAACATGCTGAATGAAGGCTTGTCATTTCAAAGAAAGAAGAAGAAACCAAACTCCAGGTAGTGAAACGAGCACACCAGTATGGGAGATGTGCATGTGTACAGTTTCAAGCAGCACCTCTTTGTGGACACTTGGAAACAGCGCTGTGAAAAAATGTCGTACGAAGCGGGATTTGGCCAAAGTTGAAAGACCTTCCAAAACCAACCCTAAAGAACTTAGCCAAACAATGAATGTTGCAATAAGCTCCTCCAGGAAAGGTGCCTCTATGACACAACCCCCGAGCAGGTAGCTACATTCTGCACAGTACAAAAGGCATATGACTTCCAGGCTGAAAACTCACTCCAGAAGGATGAAATGCATGTGTTTCTCTCTGAAAAAACACTCAGCCACCAGGCTTTTGCTTGCTGCTTCAGGGTCTTTGTAGAAACGTGTGTTTTCACTGCTGGAATACGTTTTGGGATGCATTGTTTCTATCTCTTGCAAGCCTCATGTTGTTTCTTACACAATGTGGGAAAACAAGGAATATGTTTCCCAAATCACTTGAAATCCAGGAAAACACACACTGCATCTCTCTTGCTCAAACACGCTCTCTGACCTAATGCGTTGAGAACATTCAAGAAAGCAGAAAAGAAGGGCATTTTGCAGAGAATTTCAGACGGGCATGTACAAAAAGTCATTTCTATTGGTTGCAGAGTGCAAAAGCATGATTCCCTTTAGGCTCTCAAAGAAACCCTTACATTTCCAAGTGACCTGAATTAGGACTTTCCCAAAAAGATATGTTTGCGTGTCTGTGGCGAAAGGAGCTCTAAGTTGTGTATTCAGTGTTGGAGAGTGACACACTGTACACAGGCTACACAGCGTTTTGAGAGCACCAACATGCTTCACACTGAAACTGCTACAAGGTGTGTGTAGCATGCTGAATGAAGGCTTGTCATTTCAAAGAAAGAAGAGGAAACCAAACTCCAGGTAGTGAAACGAGCACACCATTATGGGAGAGTGCATGTGTACAGTTTCAAGCAGCACCTCTTTGTGGACACTTGGAAACAGCGCTGTGAAAAAATTTCGTACGAAGCGGGATTTGGCCAAAGTTGAAAGACCTTCCAAAACCAACCCTAAAGAACTTAGCCAAACAATGAATGTTGCAATAAGCTCCTCCAGGAAAGGTGCCTCTATGACACAACCCCCGAGCAGGTAGCTACATTCTGCACAGTACAAAAGGCATATGAATTCCAGGCTGAAAACTCACTCCAGAAGGATGAAATGCATGTGTTTCTCTCTGAAAGAACACTCAGCCACCAGGCTTTTGCTTGCTCCTTCAAGGTCTTTGTAGAAACGTGTGTTTTCACTGCTGGAATACGTTTTGGGATGCATTGTTTCTATCTCTTGCAAGCCTCATGTTGTTTCTTACACAATGTGGGAAAACAAGGAATATGTTTCCAAAATCACTTGAAATCCAGGAAAACACACACTGCATCTCTCTTGCTCAAACACGCTCTCTGACCTAATGCGTTGAGAACATTCAAGAAAGCAGAAAAGAAGGGCATTTTGGAGAGAATTTCAGACGGGCATGTACAAAAAGTCATTTCTATCGATTGCAGAGTGCAAAAGCATGATTCCCTTTAGGCTCTCAAAGAGACCCTTACATGTCCAAGTGACCTGAATTAGGACTTTCCCAAAAAGATATGTTTGCGTGTCTGTGGCAAAAGGAGCTCTAAGTTGTGTATTCAGTGTTGGAGAGTGACACACTCTACACAGGCTACACAGCGTTTTGAGAGCACCAACATGCTTCACACTGAAACTGCTACAAGGTGTGTGTAGCATGCTGAATGAAGGCTTGTCATTTCAAAGAAAGAAGAGGAAACCAAACTCCAGGTAGTGAAACGAGCACACCAGTATGGGAGATGTGCATGTGTACAGTTTCAAGCAGCACCTCTTTGTGGACACTTGGAAACAGCGCTGTGAAAAAATTTCGTACGAAGCGGGATTTGGCCAAAGTTGAAAGACCTTCCAAAACCAACCCTAAAGAAGTTAGCCAAACAATGAATGTTGCAATAAGCTCCTCCAGGAAAGGTGCCTCTATGACAAAACCCCCGAGCAGGTAGCTCCATTCTGCACAGTACAAAAGGCATATGAATCCCAGGCTGAAAACTCACTCCAGAAGGATGAAATGCATGTGTTTCTCTCTGAAAGAACACTCAGCCACCAGGCTTTTGCTTGCTGCTTCAAGGTCTTTGTAGAAACGTGTGTTTTCACTGCTGGAATACGTTTTGGGATGCATTGTTTCTATCTCTTGCAAGCCTCATGTTGTTTCTTACACAATGTGGGAAAACAAGGAATATGTTTCCCAAATCACTTGAAATCCAGGAAAACACACACTGCATCTCTCTTGCTCAAACACGCTCTCTGAACTAATGCGTTGAGAACATTCAAGAAAGCAGAAAAGAAGTGCATTTTGCAGTGAATTTCAGACTGGCATGTACAAAAAGTCATTTCTATCGGTTGCAGAGTGCAAAAGCGTGATTGCCTTCAGGCTCTCGATGAAACCCTTACATTTCCAAGTGACCTGAATTAGGACTTTCCCAAAAAGATGTGTTTGCGTGTCTGTGGTGAAAGGAGTTCTAAGTTGTGTATTCAGTGTTGGAGAGTGAAACACTCTACACAGGCTACACAGCGTTTTGAGAGCACCAACATGCTTCACACTGAAACTGCCTCAAGGTGTGTGTAACATGCTGAATGAAGGCTTGTCATTTCAAAGAAAGAAGAGGAAACCAAACTCCAGGTAGTGAAACGAGCACACCAGTATGGGAGATGTGCATGTGTACAGTTTCAAGCAGCACCTCTTTGTGGACACTTGGAAACAGCGCTGTGAAAAAATTTCGTACGAAGCGGGATTTGGCCAAAGTTGAAAGACCTTCCAAAAACAACCCTAAAAACTTAGCCAAACAATGAATGTTGTAATAAGCTCCTCCAGGAAAGGTGCCTCTATGACACAACCCCCGAGCAGGTAGCTACATTCTGCACAGTACAAAACGCATATGAATTCCAGGCTGAAAACTCACTCCAGAAGGATGAAATGCATGTGTTTCTCTCTGAAAGAACACTCAGCCACCAGGCTTTTGCTTGCTGCTTCAAGGTCTTTGTAAAAACGTGTGTTTTCACTGCTGGAATACGTTTTGGGATGCATTGTTTCTATCTCTTGCAAGCCTCATGTTGTTTCTTACACAATGTGGGAAAACAAGGAATATGTTTCCCGAATCACTTGAAATCCAGGAAAACACAGACTGCATCTCTCTTGCTCATACACGCTCTCTGACCTAATGCATTGAGAACATTCAAGAAAGCAGAATAGACGGGCATTTTGCAGTGAATTTCAGACGGGCATGTAGAAAAAGTCATTTCTATCGGTTGCAGAGTGCAAAAGCATGATTCCCTTTAGGCTCTCGAAGAGACCCTTACATTTCCAAGTGACCTGAATTAGGACTTTCCCAAAAAGATGTGTTTGCGTGTCTGTGGCGAAAGGAGCTCTAAGTTGTGTATTCAGTGCTGGAGAGTGACACACTCTACACAGGCTACACAGCGTTTTGAGAGCACCAACATGCTTCACAGTGAAACTGCTACAAGGTGTGTGTAGCATGCTGAATGAAGGCTTGTCATTTCAAAGAAAGAAGAAGAAACCAAACTCCAGGTAGTGAAACGAGCACACCAGTATGGGAGATGTGCATGTGTACAGTTTCAAGCAGCACCTCTTTGTGGACTCTTGGAAACAGCGCTGTGAAAAAATTTCATGCGAAGCGGGATTTGGCCAAAGTTGAAAGACCTCCCAAAACCAACCCTAAAGAACTTAGCCAAACAATGAATGTTGCAATAAGCTCCTCCAGGAAAGGTGCCTCTATGACACAACCCCCGAGCAGGTAGCTACATTCTGCACAGTACAAAAGGCATATGAATTCCAGGCTGAAAACTCACTCCAGAAGGATGAAATGCATGTGTTTCTCTCTGAAAGAACACTCAGCCACCAGGCTTTTGCTTGCTCCTTCAAGGTCTTTGTAGAAACGTGTGTTTTCACTGCTGGAATACGTTTTGGGATGCATTGTTTCTATCTCTTGCAAGCCTCATGTTGTTTCTTACACAATGTGGGAAAACAAGGAATATGTTTCCCAAATCACTTGAAATCCAGGAAAACACACACTGCATCTCTCTTGCTCAAACACGCTCTCTGACCTAATGCGTTGAGAACATTCAAGAAAGCAGAAAAGAAAGGGCATTTTCCAGTGAATTTCAGACGGGCATGTACAAAAAGTCATTTCTATCGGTTGCAGAGTGCAAAAGCGTGATTGCCTTCAGGCTCTCGATGAAACCCTTACATTTCCAAGTGACCTGAATTTGGACTTTCCAAAAAGATGTGTTTGCGTGTCTGTGGTGAAAGGAGCTCTAAGTTGTGTATGCAGTGTTGAAGAGTGAAACACTCTACACAGGCTACACAGCGTTTTGAGAGCACCAACATGCTTCACACTGAAAATGCTACAAGGTGTGTGTAACATGCTGAATGAAGGCTTGTCATTTCAAAGAAAGAAGAGGAAACCAAACTCCAGGTAGTGAAACGAGCACACCAGTATGGGAGATGTGCATGTGTACAGTTTCAAGCAGCACCTCTTTGTGGACACTTGGAAACAGCGCTGTGAAAAAATTTCGTACGAAGCGGGATTTGGCCAAAGTTGAAAGACCTTCCAAAACCAACCCTAAAGAACTTAGCCAAACAATGAATGTTGCAATAAGCTCCTCCAGGAAAGGTGCCTCTATGACACAACCCCCGAGCAGGTAGCTACATTCTGCACAGTACAAAAGGCATATGAATTCCAGGCTGAAAACTCACTCCAGAAGGATGAAATGCATGTGTTTCTCTCTGAAAGAACACTCAGCCACCAGGCTTTTGCTTGCTGCTTCAAGGTCTTTGTAGAAACGTGTGTTTTCACTGCTGGAATACGTTTTGGGATGCATTGTTTCTATCTCTTGCAAGCCTCATGTTGTTTCTTACACAATGTGGGAAAACAAGGAATATGTTTCCCAAATCACTTGAAATCCAGGAAAACACACACTGCATCTCTCTTTCTCAAACACGCTCTCTGACCTAATGCGTTGAGAACATTCAAGAAAGCAGAAAAGAAGGGCATTTTGCAGAGAATTTCAGACGGGCATGTACAAAAAGTCATTTCTATCGGTTGCAGAGTGCAAAAGCATGATTCCCTTTAGGCTCTCAAAGAGACCCTTACATTTCCAAGTGACCTGAATTAGGACTTTCCCAAAAAGATGTGTTTGCGTGTCTGTGGTGAAAGGAGTTCTAAGTTGTGTATTCAGTGTTGGAGAGTGAAACACTCTACACAGGCTACACAGCGTTTTGAGAGCACCAACATGCTTCACACTGAAACTGCTACAAGGTGTGTGTAACATGCTGAATGAAGGCTTGTCATTTCAAAGAAAGAAGAGGAAACCAAACTCCAGGTAGTGAAACGAGCACACCAGTATGGGAGATGTGCATGTGTACAGTTTCAAGCAGCACCTCTTTGTGGACACTTCGAAACAGCGCTGTGAAAAAATTTCGTACGAAGCGGGATTTGGCCAAAGTTGAAAGACCTTCCAAAACCAACCCTAAAGAACTTAGCCAAACAATGAATGTTGCAATAAGCTCCTCCAGGAAAGGTGCCTCTATGACACAACCCCCGAGCAGGTAGCTACATTCTGCACAGTGCAAAAGGCATATGAATCCCAGGCTGAAAACTCACTCCAGAAGGATGAAATGCATGTGTTTCTCTCTGAAAGAACACTCAGCCACCAGGCTTTTGCTTGCTGCTTCAAGGTCTTTGTAGAAACGTGTGTTTTCACTGCTGGAATACGTTTTGGGATGCATTGTTTCTATCTCTTGCAAGCCTAATGTTGTTTCTTACACAATGTGGGAAAACAAGGAATATGTTTCCCAAATCACTTGAAATCCAGGAAAACACACACTGCATCTCTCTTGCTCAAACACGCTCTCTGACCTAATGCGTTGAGAACATTCAAGAAAGCAGAAAAGAAGGGCATTTTGTAGTGAATTTCAGACGGGTATGTACAAAAAGTCATTCTATCGGTTGCAGAATGCAAAAGCGTGATTGCCTTCATGCTCTCGATGAAACCCTTACATTTCCAAGTGACCTGAATTAGGACTTTCCCAAAAAGATGTGTTTGCGTGTCTGTGGCGAAAGGAGCTCTAAGTTGTGTATTCAGTGTTGGAGAGTGACACACTCTACACAGGCTACACAGCGTTTTGAGAGCACCAACATGCTTCACACTGAAACTGCTACAAGGTGTGTGTAACATGCTGAATTAAGGCTTGTCATTTCAAAGAAAGAAGAGGAAACCAAACTCCAGGTAGTGAAACGAGCACACCAGTATGGGAGATGTGCATGTGTACAGTTTCATGCAGCACCTCTTTGTGGACTCTTGGAAATAGCGCTGTGAAAAAATTTCGTACGAAGCGGGATTTGGCCAAAGTTGAAAGACCTTCCAAAACCAACCCTAAAGAACTTAGCCAAACAATGAATGTTGTAATAAGCTCCTCCAGGAAAGGTGCCTCTATGACACAACCCCCGAGCAGGTAGCTACATTCTGCACAGTACAAAACGCATATAAATTCCAGGCTGAAAACTCACTCCAGAAGGATGAAATGCATGTGTTTCTCTCTGAAAGAACACTCAGCCACCAGGCTTTTGCTTGCTCCTTCAAGGTCTTTGTAGAAACGTGTGTTTTCACTGCTGGAATACGTTTTGGGATGCATTGTTTCTATCTCTTGCAAGCCTCATGTTGTTTCTTACACAATGTGGGAAAACAAGGAGTATGTTTCCCAAATCACTTGAAATCCAGGAAAACACACACTGCATCTCTCTTGCTCAAACACGCTCTCTGAACTAATGCGTTGAGAACATTCAAGAAAGCAGAAAAGAAGTGCATTTTGCAGTGAATTTCAGACTGGCATGTACAAAAAGTCATTTCTATCGGTTGCAGAGTGCAAAAGCGTGATTGCCTTCAGGCTCTCGATGAAACCCTTACAATTCCAAGTGACCTGAATTAGGACTTTCCCAAAAAGATGTGTTTGCGTGTCTGTGGTGAAAGGAGTTCTAAGTTGTGTATTCAGTGTTGGAGAGTGAAACACTCTACACAGGCTACACAGCGTTTTGAGAGCACCAACATGCTTCACACTGAAACTGCTACAAGGTGTGTGTAACATGCTGAATGAAGGCTTGTCATTTCAAAGAAAGAAGAGGAAACCAAAATCCAGGTAGTGAAACGAGCACACCAGTATGGGAGATGTGCATGTGTACAGTTTCAAGCAGCACCTCTTTGTGGACACTTGGAAACAGCGCTGTGAAAAAATTTCGTACGAAGCGGGATTTGGCCCAAGCTAAGACCTTCCAAAAACAACCCTAAAAACTTAGCCAAACAATGAATGTTGTAATAAGCTCCTCCAGGAAAGGTGCCTCTATGACACAACCCCCGAGCAGGTAGCTACATTCTGCACAGTACAAAACGCATA
Organism: Miniopterus natalensis; assembly: GCF_054644295.1. Lineage (NCBI taxonomy): Eukaryota > Metazoa > Chordata > Mammalia > Chiroptera > Miniopteridae > Miniopterus > Miniopterus natalensis. The sequence goes on from NC_142090.1 coordinate 34,892,566, forward strand.
TGAATTCCAGGCTGAAAACTCACTCCAGAAGGATGAAATGCATGTGTTTCTCTCTGAAAGAACACTCAGCCACCAGGCTTTTGCTTGCTGCTTCAAGGTCTTTGTAAAAACGTGTGTTTTCACTGCTGGAATACGTTTTGGGATGCATTGTTTCTATCTCTTGCAAGCCTCATGTTGTTTCTTACACAATGTGGGAAAACAAGGAATGTGTTTCCCGAATCACTTGAAATCCAGGAAAACACAGACTGCATCTCTCTTGCTCAAACACGCTCTCTGACCTAATGCATTGAGAACATTCAAGAAAGCAGAATAGACGGGCATTTTGCAGTGAATTTCAGACGGGCATGTAGAAAAAGTCATTTCTATCGGTTGCAGAGTGCAAAAGCATGATTCCCTTTAGGCTCTCGAAGAGACCCTTACATTTCCAAGTGACCTGAATTAGGACTTTCCCAAAAAGATGTGTTTGCGTGTCTGTGGCGAAAGGAGCTCTAAGTTGTGTATTCAGTGCTGGAGAGTGACACACTCTACACAGGCTACACAGCGTTTTGAGAGCACCAACATGCTTCACAGTGAAACTGCTACAAGGTGTGTGTAGCATGCTGAATGAAGGCTTGTCATTTCAAAGAAAGAAGAAGAAACCAAACTCCAGGTAGTGAAACGAGCACACCAGTATGGGAGATGTGCATGTGTACAGTTTCAAGCAGCACCTCTTTGTGGGCTCTTGGAAACAGCGCTGTGAAAAAATTTCATACGAAGCGGGATTTGGCCAAAGTTGAAAGACCTCCCAAAACCAACCCTAAAGAACTTAGCCAAACAATGAATGTTGCAATAAGCTCCTCCAGGAAAGGTGCCTCTATGACACAACCCCCGAGCAGGTAGCTACATTCTGCACAGTACAAAAGGCATATGAATTCCAGGCTGAAAACTCACTCCAGAAGGATGAAATGCATGTGTTTCTCTCTGAAAGAACACTCAGCCACCAGGCTTTTGCTTGCTCCTTCAAGGTCTTTGTAGAAACGTGTGTTTTCACTGCTGGAATACGTTTTGGGATGCATTGTTTCTATCTCTTGCAAGCCTCATGTTGTTTCTTACACAATGTGGGAAAACAAGGAATATGTTTCCCAAATCACTTGAAATCCAGGAAAACACACACTGCATCTCTCTTGCTCAAACACGCTCTCTGACCTAATGCGTTGAGAACATTCAAGAAAGCAGAAAAGAAAGGGCATTTTCCAGTGAATTTCAGACGGGCATGTACAAAAAGTCATTTCTATCGGTTGCAGAGTGCAAAAGCGTGATTGCCTTCAGGCTCTCGATGAAACCCTTACATTTCCAAGTGACCTGAATTAGGACTTTCCAAAAAGATGTGTTTGCGTGTCTGTGGTGAAAGGAGCTCTATGTTGTGTATGCAGTGTTGAAGAGTGAAACACTCTATACAGGCTACACAGCGTTTTGAGAGCACCAACATGCTTCACACTGAAAATGCTACAAGGTGTGTGTAACATGCTGAATGAAGGCTTGTCATTTCAAAGAAAGAAGAGGAAACCAAACTCCAGGTAGTGAAACGAGCACACCAGTATGGGAGATGTGCATGTGTACAGTTTCAAGCAGCACCTCTTTGTGGACACTTGGAAACAGCGCTGTGAAAAAATTTCGTACGAAGCGGGATTTGGCCAAAGTTGAAAGACCTTCCAAAACCAACCCTAAAGAACTTAGCCAAACAATGAATGTTGCAATAAGCTCCTCCAGGAAAGGTGCCTCTATGACACAACCCCCGAGCAGGTAGCTACATTCTGCACAGTACAAAAGGCATATGAATTCCAGGCTGAAAACTCACTCCAGAAGGATGAAATGCATGTGTTTCTCTCTGAAAGAACACTCAGCCACCAGGCTTTTGCTTGCTGCTTCAAGGTCTTTGTAGAAACGTGTGTTTTCACTGCTGGAATACGTTTTGGGATGCATTGTTTCTATCTCTTGCAAGCCTCATGTTGTTTCTTACACAATGTGGGAAAACAAGGAATATGTTTCCCAAATCACTTGAAATCCAGGAAAACACACACTGCATCTCTCTTTCTCAAACACGCTCTCTGACCTAATGCGTTGAGAACATTCAAGAAAGCAGAAAAGAAGGGCATTTTGCAGAGAATTTCAGACGGGCATGTACAAAAAGTCATTTCTATCGGTTGCAGAGTGCAAAAGCATGATTCCCTTTAGGCTCTCAAAGAGACCCTTACATTTCCAAGTGACCTGAATTAGGACTTTCCCAAAAAGATGTGTTTGCGTGTCTGTGGTGAAAGGAGTTCTAAGTTGTGTATTCAGTGTTGGAGAGTGAAACACTCTACACAGGCTACACAGCGTTTTGAGAGCACCAACATGCTTCACACTGAAACTGCTACAAGGTGTGTGTAACATGCTGAATGAAGGCTTGTCATTTCAAAGAAAGAAGAGGAAACCAAACTCCAGGTAGTGAAACGAGCACACCAGTATGGGAGATGTGCATGTGTACAGTTTCAAGCAGCACCTCTTTGTGGACACTTCGAAACAGCGCTGTGAAAAAATTTCGTACGAAGCGGGATTTGGCCAAAGTTGAAAGACCTTCCAAAACCAACCCTAAAGAACTTAGCCAAACAATGAATGTTGCAATAAGCTCCTCCAGGAAAGGTGCCTCTATGACACAACCCCCGAGCAGGTAGCTACATTCTGCACAGTGCAAAAGGCATATGAATCCCAGGCTGAAAACTCACTCCAGAAGGATGAAATGCATGTGTTTCTCTCTGAAAGAACACTCAGCCACCAGGCTTTTGCTTGCTGCTTCAAGGTCTTTGTAGAAACGTGTGTTTTCACTGCTGGAATACGTTTTGGGATGCATTGCTTCTATCTCTTGCAAGCCTAATGCTGTTTCTTACACAATGTGGGAAAACAAGGAATATGTTTCCCAAATCACTTGAAATCCAGGAAAACACACAGTGCATCTCTCTTGCTCAAACACGCTCTCTGACCTAATGCGTTGAGAACATTCAAGAAAGCAGAAAAGAAGGGCATTTTGTAGTGAATTTCAGACGGGTATGTACAAAAAGTCATTCTATCGGTTGCAGAATGCAAAAGCGTGATTGCCTTCATGCTCTCGATGAAACCCTTACATTTCCAAGTGACCTGAATTAGGACTTTCCCAAAAAGATGTGTTTGCGTGTCTGTGGCGAAAGGAGCTCTAAGTTGTGTATTCAGTGTTGGAGAGTGACACACTCTACACAGGCTACACAGCGTTTTGAGAGCACCAACATGCTTCACACTGAAACTGCTACAAGGTGTGTGTAACATGCTGAATTAAGGCTTGTCATTTCAAAGAAAGAAGAGGAAACCAAACTCCAGGTAGTGAAACGAGCACACCAGTATGGGAGATGTGCATGTGTACAGTTTCATGCAGCACCTCTTTGTGGACTCTTGGAAATAGCGCTGTGAAAAAATTTCGTACGAAGCGGGATTTGGCCAAAGTTGAAAGACCTTCCAAAACCAACCCTAAAGAACTTAGCCAAACAATGAATGTTGTAATAAGCTCCTCCAGGAAAGGTGCCTCTATGACACAACCCCCGAGCAGGTAGCTACATTCTGCACAGTACAAAACGCATGTAAATTCCAGGCTGAAAACTCACTCCAGAAGGATGAAATGCATGTGTTTCTCTCTGAAAGAACACTCAGCCACCAGGCTTTTGCTTGCTCCTTCAAGGTCTTTGTAGAAACGTGTGTTTTCACTGCTGGAATACGTTTTGGGATGCATTGTTTCTATCTCTTGCAAGCCTCATGTTGTTTCTTACACAATGTGGGAAAACAAGGAATATGTTTCCCAAATCACTTGAAATCCAGGAAAACACACACTGCATCTCTCTTGCTCAAACACGCTCTCTGAACTAATGCGTTGAGAACATTCAAGAAAGCAGAAAAGAAGTGCATTTTGCAGTGAATTTCAGACTGGCATGTACAAAAAGTCATTTCTATCGGTTGCAGAGTGCAAAAGCGTGATTGCCTTCAGGCTCTCGATGAAACCCTTACAATTCCAAGTGACCTGAATTAGGACTTTCCCAAAAAGATGTGTTTGCGTGTCTGTGGTGAAAGGAGTTCTAAGTTGTGTATTCAGTGTTGGAGAGTGAAACACTCTACACAGGCTACACAGCGTTTTGAGAGCACCAACATGCTTCACACTGAAACTGCTACAAGGTGTGTGTAACATGCTGAATGAAGGCTTGTCATTTCAAAGAAAGAAGAGGAAACCAAAATCCAGGTAGTGAAACGAGCACACCAGTATGGGAGATGTGCATGTGTACAGTTTCAAGCAGCACCTCTTTGTGGACACTTGGAAACAGCGCTGTGAAAAAATTTCGTACGAAGCGGGATTTGGCCAAAGCTAAGACCTTCCAAAAACAACCCTAAAAACTTAGCCAAACAATGAATGTTGTAATAAGCTCCTCCAGGAAAGGTGCCTCTATGACACAACCCCCGAGCAGGTAGCTACATTCTGCACAGTACAAAACGCATATGAATTCCAGGCTGAAAACTCACTCCAGAAGGATGAAATGCATGTGTTTCTCTCTGAAAGAACACTCAGCCACCAGGCTTTTGCTTGCTGCTTCAAGGTCTTTGTAAAAACGTGTGTTTTCACTGCTGGAATACGTTTTGGGATGCATTGTTTCTATCTCTTGCAAGCCTCATGTTGTTTCTTACACAATGTGGGAAAACAAGGAATATGTTTCCCGAATCACTTGAAATCCAGGAAAACACAGACTGCATCTCTCTTGCTCAAACACGCTCTCTGACCTAATGCATTGAGAACATTCAAGAAAGCAGAATAGACGGGCATTTTGCAGTGAATTTCACACGGGCATGTAGAAAAAGTCATTTCTATCGGTTGCAGAGTGCAAAAGCATGATTCCCTTTAGGCTCTCGAAGAGTCCCTTACATTTCCAAGTGACCTGAATTAGGACTTTCCCAAAAAGATGTGTTTGCGTGTCTGTGGCGAAAGGAGCTCTAAGTTGTGTATTCAGTGCTGGAGAGTGACACACTCTACACAGGCTACACAGCGTTTTGAGAGCACCAACATGCTTCATGGTGAAACTGCTACAAGGTGTGTGTAGCATGCTGAATGAAGGCTTGTCATTTCAAAGAAAGAAGAAGAAACCAAACTCCAGGTAGTGAAACGAGCACACCAGTATGGGAGATGTGCATGTGTACAGTTTCAAGCAGCACCTCTTTGTGGGCTCTTGGAAACAGCGCTGTGAAAAAATTTCATACGAAGCGGGATTTGGCCAAAGTTGAAAGACCTCCCAAAACCAACCCTAAAGAACTTAGCCAAACAATGAATGTTGCAATAAGCTCCTCCAGGAAAGGTGCCTCTATGACACAACCCCCGAGCAGGTAGCTACATTCTGCACAGTACAAAAGGCATATGAATTCCAGGCTGAAAACTCACTCCAGAAGGATGAAATGCATGTGTTTCTCTCTGAAAGAACACTCAGCCACCAGGCTTTTGCTTGCTCCTTCAAGGTCTTTGTAGAAACGTGTGTTTTCACTGCTGGAATACGTTTTGGGATGCATTGTTTCTATCTCTTGCAAGCCTCATGTTGTTTCTTACACAATGTGGGAAAACAAGGAATATGTTTCCCAAATCACTTGAAATCCAGGAAAACACACACTGCATCTCTCTTGCTCAAACACGCTCTCTGACCTAATGCGTTGAGAACATTCAAGAAAGCAGAAGAGAAAGGGCATTTTCCAGTGAATTTCAGACGGGCATGTACAAAAAGTCATTTCTATCGGTTGCAGAGTGCAAAAGCGTGATTGCCTTCAGGCTCTCGATGAAACCCTTACATTTCCAAGTGACCTGAATTAGGACTTTCCAAAAAGATGTGTTTGCGTGTCTGTGGTGAAAGGAGCTCTAAGTTGTGTATTCAGTGTTGAAGAGTGAAACACTCTACACAGGCTACACAGCGTTTTGAGAGCACCAACATGCTTCACACTGAAAATGCTACAAGGTGTGTGTAACATGCTGAATGAAGGCTTGTCATTTCAAAGAAAGAAGAGGAAACCAAACTCCAGGTAGTGAAACGAGCACACCAGTATGGGAGATGTGCATGTGTACAGTTTCAAGCAGCACCTCTTTGTGGACACTTGGAAACAGCGCTGTGAAAAAATTTCGTACGAAGCGGGATTTGGCCAAAGTTGAAAGACCTTCCAAAACCAACCCTAAAGAACTTAGCCAAAGAATGAATGTTGCAATAAGCTCCTCCAGGAAAGGTGCCTCTATGACACAACCCCCGAGCAGGTAGCTACATTCTGCACAGTACAAAAGGCATATGAATTCCAGGCTGAAAACTCACTCCAGAAGGATGAAATGCATGTGTTTCTCTCTGAAAGAACACTCAGCCACCAGGCTTTTGCTTGCTGCTTCAAGGTCTTTGTAGAAACGTGTGTTTTCACTGCTGGAATACGTTTTGGGATGCATTGTTTCTATCTCTTGCAAGCCTCATGTTGTTTCTTACACAATGTGGGAAAACAAGGAATATGTTTCCCAAATCACTTGAAATCCAGGAAAACACACACTGCATCTCTCTTGCTCAAACACGCTCTCTGACCTAATGCGTTGAGAACATTCAAGAAAGCAGAAAAGAAGGGCATTTTGCAGAGAATTTCAGACGGGCATGTACAAAAAGTCATTTCTATCGGTTGCAGAGTGCAAAAGCATGATTCCCTTTAGGCTCTCGAAGAGACCCTTACATTTCCAAGTGACCTGAATTAGGACTTTCCCAAAAAGATGTGTTTGCGTGTCTGTGGCGAAAGGAGCTCTAAGTTGTGTATTCAGTGCTGGAGAGTGACACACTCTACACAGGCTACACAGCGTTTTGAGAGCACCAACATGCTTCACAGTGAAACTGCTACAAGGTGTGTGTAGCATGCTGAATGAAGGCTTGTCATTTCAAAGAAAGAAGAGGAAACCAAACTCCAGGTAGTGAAACGAGCACACCAGTATGGGAGATGTGCATGTGTACAGTTTCAAGCAGCACCTCTTTGTGGACACTTGGAAACAGCGCTGTGAAAAAATTTCGTACGAAGCGGGATTTGGCCAAAGTTGAAAGACCTTCCAAAACCAACCCTAAAGAACTTAGCCAAACAATGAATGTTGCAATAAGCTCCTCCAGGAAAGGTGCCTCTATGACACAACCCCCGAGCAGGTAGCTACATTCTGCACAGTACAAAAGGCATATGAATTCCAGGCTGAAAACTCACTCCAGAAGGATGAAATGCATGTGTTTCTCTCTGAAAGAACACTCAGCCACCAGGCTTTTGCTTGCTCCTTCAAGGTCTTTGTAGAAACGTGTGTTTTCACTGCTGGAATACGTTTTGGGATGCATTGTTTCTATCTCTTGCAAGCCTCATGTTGTTTCTTACACAATGTGGGAAAACAAGGAATATGTTTCCCAAATCACTTGAAATCCAGGAAAACACACACTGCATCTCTCTTGCTCAAACACGCTCTCTGACCTAATGCGTTGAGAACATTCAAGAAAGCAGAAAAGAAGGGCATTTTGCAGTGAATTTCAGACGGGCATGTACAAAAAGTCATTTCTATCGGTTGCAGAGTGCAAAAGCGTGATTGCCTTCAGGCTCTGGATGAAACCCTTACATTTCCAAGTGACCTGAATTAGGACTTTCCCAAAAAGATGTGTTTGCGTGTCTGTGGTGAAAGGAGTTCTAAGTTGTGTATTCAGTGTTGGAGAGTGAAACACTCTACACAGGCTACACAGCGTTTTGAGAGCACCAACATGCTTCACACTGAAACTGCTACAAGGTGTGTGTAACATGCTGAATGAAGGCTTGTCATTTCAAAGAAAGAAGAGGAAACCAAACTCCAGGTAGTGAAACGAGCACACCAGTATGGGAGATGTGCATGTGTACAGTTTCAAGCAGCACCTCTTTGTGGACACTTGGAAACAGCGCTGTGAAAAAATTTCGTACGAAGCGGGATTTGGCCAAAGTTGAAAGACCTTCCAAAACCAACCCTAAAGAACTTAGCCAAACAATGAATGTTGCAATAAGCTCCTCCAGGAAAGGTGCCTCTATGACACAACCCCCGAGCAGGTAGCTACATTCTGCACAGTGCAAAAGGCATATGAATCCCAGGCTGAAAACTCACTCCAGAAGGATGAAATGCATGTGTTTCTCTCTGAAAGAACACTCAGCCACCAGGCTTTTGCTTGCTGCTTCAAGGTCTTTGTAGAAACGTGTGTTTTCACTGCTGGAATACGTTTTGGGATGCATTGTTTCTATCTCTTGCAAGCCTAATATTGTTTCTTACACAATGTGGGAAAACAAGGAATATGTTTCCCAAATCACTTGAAATCCAGGAAAACACACACTGCATCTCTCTTGCTCAAACACGCTCTCTGACCTAATGCGTTGAGAATATTCAAGAAAGCAGAAAAGAAGGGCATTTTGTAGTGAATTTCAGACTGGCATGTACAAAAAGTCATTTCTATCGGTTGCAGAGTGCAAAAGCGTGATTGCCTTCAGGCTCTCGATGAAACCCTTACAATTCCAAGTGACCTGAATTAGGACTTTCCCAAAAAGATGTGTTTGCGTGTCTGTGGTGAAAGGAGTTCTAAGTTGTGTATTCAGTGTTGGAGAGTGAAACACTCTACACAGGCTACACAGCGTTTTGAGAGCACCAACATGCTTCACACTGAAACTGCTACAAGGTGTGTGTAACATGCTGAATGAAGGCTTGTCATTTCAAAGAAAGAAGAGGAAACCAAAATCCAGGTAGTGAAACGAGCACACCAGTATGGGAGATGTGCATGTGTACAGTTTCAAGCAGCACCTCTTTGTGGACACTTGGAAACAGCGCTGTGAAAAAATTTCGTACGAAGCGGGATTTGGCCAAAGCTAAGACCTTCCAAAAACAACCCTAAAAACTTAGCCAAACAATGAATGTTGTAATAAGCTCCTCCAGGAAAGGTGCCTCTATGACACAACCCCCGAGCAGGTAGCTACATTCTGCACAGTACAAAACGCATATGAATTCCAGGCTGAAAACTCACTCCAGAAGGATGAAATGCATGTGTTTCTCTCTGAAAGAACACTCAGCCACCAGGCTTTTGCTTGCTGCTTCAAGGTCTTTGTAAAAACGTGTGTTTTCACTGCTGGAATACGTTTTGGGATGCATTGTTTCTATCTCTTGCAAGCCTCATGTTGTTTCTTACACAATGTGGGAAAACAAGGAATATGTTTCCCGAATCACTTGAAATCCAGGAAAACACAGACTGCATCTCTCTTGCTCAAACACGCTCTCTGACCTAATGCATTGAGAACATTCAAGAAAGCAGAATAGACGGGCATTTTGCAGTGAATTTCAGACGGGCATGTAGAAAAAGTCATTTCTATCGGTTGCAGAGTGCAAAAGCATGATTCCCTTTAGGCTCTCGAAGAGACCCTTACATTTCCAAGTGACCTGAATTAGGACTTTCCCAAAAAGATGTGTTTGCGTGTCTGTGGCGAAAGGAGCTCTAAGTTGTGTATTCAGTGCTGGAGAGTGACACACTCTACACAGGCTACACAGCGTTTTGAGAGCACCAACATGCTTCACAGTGAAACTGCTACAAGGTGTGTGTAGCATGCTGAATGAAGGCTTGTCATTTCAAAGAAAGAAGAGGAAACCAAACTCCAGGTAGTGAAACGAGCACACCAGTATGGGAGATGTGCATGTGTACAGTTTCAAGCAGCACCTCTTTGTGGGCTCTTGGAAACAGCGCTGTGAAAAAATTTCATACGAAGCGGGATTTGGCCAAAGTTGAAAGACCTCCCAAAACCAACCCTAAAGAACTTAGCCAAACAATGAATGTTGCAATAAGCTCCTCCAGGAAAGGTGCCTCTATGACACAACCCCCGAGCAGGTAGCTACATTCTGCACAGTACAAAAGGCATATGAATTCCAGGCTGCAAACTCACTCCAGAAGGATGAAATGCATGTGTTTCTCTCTGAAAGAACACTCAGCCACCAGGCTTTTGCTTGCTCCTTCAAGGTCTTTGTAGAAACGTGTGTTTTCACTGCTGGAATACGTTTTGGGATGCATTGTTTCTATCTCTTGCAAGCCTCATGTTGTTTCTTACACAATGTGGGAAAACAAGGAATATGTTTCCCAAATCACTTGAAATCCAGGAAAACACACACTGCATCTCTCTTGCTCAAACACGCTCTCTGACCTAATGCGTTGAGAACATTCAAGAAAGCAGAAAAGAAAGGGCATTTTCCAGTGAATTTCAGACGGGCATGTACAAAAAGTCATTTCTATCGGTTGCAGAGTGCAAAAGCGTGATTGCCTTCAGGCTCTCGATGAAACCCTTACATTTCCAAGTGACCTGAATTAGGACTTTCCAAAAAGATGTGTTTGCGTGTCTGTGGTGAAAGGAGCTCTAAGTTGTGTATTCAGTGTTGAAGAGTGAAACACTCTACACAGGCTACACAGCGTTTTGAGAGCACCAACATGCTTCACACTGAAAATGCTACAAGGTGTGTGTAACATGCTGAATGAAGGCTTGTCATTTCAAAGAAAGAAGAGGAAACCAAACTCCAGGTAGTGAAACGAGCACACCAGTATGGGAGATGTGCATGTGTACAGTTTCAAGCAGCACCTCTTTGTGGACACTTGGAAACAGCGCTGTGAAAAAATTTCGTACGAAGCGGGATTTGGCCAAAGTTGAAAGACCTTCCAAAACCAACCCTAAAGAACTTAGCCAAACAATGAATGTTGCAATAAGCTCCTCCAGGAAAGGTGCCTCTATGACACAACCCCCGAGCAGGTAGCTACATTCTGCACAGTGCAAAAGGCATATGAATCCCAGGCTGAAAACTCACTCCAGAAGGATGAAATGCATGTGTTTCTCTCTGAAAGAACACTCAGCCACCAGGCTTTTGCTTGCTGCTTCAAGGTCTTTGTAGAAACGTGTGTTTTCACTGCTGGAATACGTTTTGGGATGCATTGTTTCTATCTCTTGCAAGCCTAATGTTGTTTCTTACACAATGTGGGAAAACAAGGAATATGTTTCCCAAATCACTTGAAATCCAGGAAAACACACACTGCATCTCTCTTGCTCAAACACGCTCTCTGACCTAATGCGTTGAGAACATTCAAGAAAGCAGAAAAGAAGGGCATTTTGTAGTGAATTTCAGACGGGTATGTACAAAAAGTCATTCTATCGGTTGCAGAATGCAAAAGCGTGATTGCCTTCATGCTCTCGATGAAACCCTTACATTTCCAAGTGACCTGAATTAGGACTTTCCCAAAAAGATGTGTTTGCGTGTCTGTGGCGAAAGGAGCTCTAAGTTGTGTATTCAGTGTTGGAGAGTGACACACTCTACACAGGCTACACAGCGTTTTGAGAGCACCAACATGCTTCACACTGAAACTGCTACAAGGTGTGTGTAACATGCTGAATTAAGGCTTGTCATTTCAAAGAAAGAAGAGGAAACCAAACTCCAGGTAGTGAAACGAGCACACCAGTATGGGAGATGTGCATGTGTACAGTTTCATGCAGCACCTCTTTGTGGACTCTTGGAAATAGCGCTGTGAAAAAATTTCGTACGAAGCGGGATTTGGCCAAAGTTGAAAGACCTTCCAAAACCAACCCTAAAGAACTTAGCCAAACAATGAATGTTGTAATAAGCTCCTCCAGGAAAGGTGCCTCTATGACACAACCCCCGAGCAGGTAGCTACATTCTGCACAGTACAAAACGCATATAAATTCCAGGCTGAAAACTCACTCCAGAAGGATGAAATGCATGTGTTTCTCTCTGAAAGAACACTCAGCCACCAGGCTTTTGCTTGCTCCTTCAAGGTCTTTGTAGAAACGTGTGTTTTCACTGCTGGAATACGTTTTGGGATGCATTGTTTCTATCTCTTGCAAGCCTCATGTTGTTTCTTACACAATGTGGGAAAACAAGGAATATGTTTCCCAAATCACTTGAAATCCAGGAAAACACACACTGCATCTCTCTTGCTCAAACACGCTCTCTGAACTAATGCGTTGAGAACATTCAAGAAAGCAGAAAAGAAGTGCATTTTGCATTGAATTTCAGACTGGCATGTACAAAAAGTCATTTCTATCGGTTGCAGAGTGCAAAAGCGTGATTGCCTTCAGGCTCTCGATGAAACCCTTACATTTCCAAGTGACCTGAATTAGGACTTTCCCAAAAAGATGTGTTTGCGTGTCTGTGGTGAAAGGAGTTCTAAGTTGTGTATTCAGTGTTGGAGAGTGAAACACTCTACACAGGCTACACAGCGTTTTGAGAGCACCAACATGCTTCACACTGAAACTGCTACAAGGTGTGTGTAGCATGCTGAATGAAGGCTTGTCATTTCAAAGAAAGAAGAGGAAACCAAACTCCAGGTAGTGAAACGAGCACACCAGTATGGGAGATGTGCATGTGTACAGTTTCAAGCAGCACCTCTTTGTGGACACTTGGAAACAGCGCTGTGAAAAAATTTCGTACGAAGCGGGATTTGGCCAAAGTTCAAAGACCTTCCAAAAACAACCCTAAAGAACTTAGCCAAACAATGAATGTTGTAATAAGCTCCTCCAGGAAAGGTGCCTCTATGACACAACCCCCGAGCAGGTAGCTACATTCTGCACAGTACAAAACGCATATGAATTCCAGGCTGAAAACTCACTCCAGAAGGATGAAATGCATGTGTTTCTCTCTGAAAGAACACTCAGCCACCAGGCTTTTGCTTGCTGCTTCAAGGTCTTTGTAAAAACGTGTGTTTTCACTGCTGGAATACGTTTTGGGATGCATTGTTTCTATCTCTTGCAAGCCTCATGTTGTTTCTTACACAATGTGGGAAAACAAGGAATATGATTCCCGAATCACTTGAAATCCAGGAAAACACAGACTGCATCTCTCTTGCTCAAACACGCTCTCTGAGTAATGCATTGAGAACATTCAAGAAAGCAGAATAGACGGGCATTTTGCAGTGAATTTCAGACGGGCATGTAGAAAAAGTCATTTCTATCGGTTGCAGAGTGCAAAAGCATGATTCCCTTTAGGCTCTCAAAGAGACCCTTACATTTCCAAGTGACCTGAATTAGGACTTTCCCAAAAAGATATGTTTGCATGTCTGTGGCGAAAGGAGCTCTAAGTTGTGTATTCAGTGTTGGAGAGTGACACACTCTACACAGGCTACACAGCGTTTTGAGAGCACCAACATGCTTCACACTGAAACTGCTACAAGGTGTGTGTAGCATGCTGAATGAAGGCTTGTCATTTCAAAGAAAGAAGAGGAAACCAAACTCCAGGTAGTGAAACGAGCACACCAGTATGGGAGATGTGCATGTGTACAGTTTCAAGCAGCACCTCTTTGTGGACACTTGGAAACAGCGCTGTGAAAAAATTTCGTACGAAGCGGGATTTGGCCAAAGTTGAAAGACCTTCCAAAACCAACCCTAAAGAACTTAGCCAAACAATGAATGTTGCAATAAGCTCCTCCAGGAAAGGTGCCTCAATGACACAACCCCCGAGCAGGTAGCTACATTCTGCACAGTACAAAAGGCATATGAATTCCAGGTTGAAAACTCACTCCAGAAGGAAGAAATGCATGTGTTTCTCTCTGAAAGAACACTCAGCCACCAGGCTTTTGCTTGCTGCTTCAAGGTCTTTGTAAAAACGTGTGTTTTCACTGCTGGAATACGTTTTGGGATGCATTGTTTCTATCTCTTGCAAGCCTCATGTTGTTTCTTACACAATGTGGGAAAACAAGGAATATGTTTCCCGAATCACTTGAAATCCAGGAAAACACAGACTGCATCTCTCTTGCTCAAACACGCTCTCTGACCTAATGCATTGAGAACATTCAAGAAAGCAGAATAGACGGGCATTTTGCAGTGAATTTCAGACGGGCATGTAGAAAAAGTCATTTCTATCGGTTGCAGAGTGCAAAAGCATGATTCCCTTTAGGCTCTCAAAGAGACCCTTACATTTCCAAGTGACCTGAATTAGGACTTTCCCAAAAAGATATGTTTGCATGTCTGTGGCGAAAGGAGCTCTAAGTTGTGTATTCAGTGTTGGAGAGTGACACACTCTACACAGGCTACACAGCGTTTTGAGAGCACCAACATGCTTCACACTGAAACTGCTACAAGGTGTGTGTAGCATGCTGAATGAAGGCTTGTCATTTCAAAGAAAGAAGAGGAAACCAAACTCCAGGTAGTGAAACGAGCACACCAGTATGGGAGATGTGCATGTGTACAGTTTCAAGCAGCACCTCTTTGTGGACACTTGGAAACAGCGCTGTGAAAAAATTTCGTACGAAGCGGGATTTGGCCAAAGTTGAAAGACCTTCCAAAACCAACCCTAAAGAACTTAGCCAAACAATGAATGTTGCAATAAGCTCCTCCAGGAAAGGTGCCTCTATGACACAACCCCCGAGCAGGTAGCTACATTCTGCACAGTACAAAAGGCATATGAATTCCAGGCTGAAAACTCACTCCAGAAGGATGAAATGCATGTGTTTCTCTCTGAAAGAACACTCAGCCACCAGGCTTTTGCTTGCTCCTTCAAGGTCTTTGTAGAAACGTGTGTTTTCACTGCTGGAATACGTTTTGGGATGCATTGTTTCTATCTCTTGCAAGCCTCATGTTGTTTCTTACACAAAGTGGGAAAACAAGGAATATGTTTCCCAAATCACTTGAAATCCAGGAAAACACACACTGCATCTCTCTTGCTCAAACACGCTCTCTGACCTAATGCGTTGAGAACATTCAAGAAAGCAGAAAAGAAGGGCATTTTCCAGTGAATTTCAGACGGGCATGTACAAAAAGTCATTTCTATCGGTTGCAGAGTGCAAAAGCGTGATTGCCTTCAGGCTCTGGATGAAACCCTTACATTTCCAAGTGATCTGAATTAGGACTTTCCCAAAAAGATGTGTTTGCGTGTCTGTGGTGAAAGGAATTCTAAGTTGTGTATTCAGTGTTGGAGAGTGAAACACTCTACACAGGCTACACAGCGTTTTGAGAGCACCAACATGCTTCACACTGAAACTGCTACAATGTGTGTGTAACATGCTGAATGAAGGCTTGTCATTTCAAAGAAAGAAGAGGAAACCAAACTCCAGGTAGTGAAACGAGCACACCAGTATGGGAGATGTGCATGTGTACAGTTTCAAGCAGCACCTCTTTGTGGACACTTCGAAACAGCGCTGTGAAAAAATTTCGTACGAAGCGGGATTTGGCCAAAGTTGAAAGACCTTCCAAAACCAACCCTAAAGAACTTAGCCAAACAATGAATGTTGCAATAAGCTCCTCCAGGAAAGGTGCCTCTATGACACAACCCCCGAGCAGGTAGCTACATTCTGCACAGTGCAAAAGGCATATGAATCCCAGGCTGAAAACTCACTCCAGAAGGATGAAATGCATGTGTTTCTCTCTGAAAGAACACTCAGCCACCAGGCTTTTGCTTGCTGCTTCAAGGTCTTTGTAGAAACGTGTGTTTTCACTGCTGGAATACGTTTTGGGATGCATTGTTTCTATCTCTTGCAAGCCTAATGTGGTTTCTTACACAATGTGGGAAAACAAGGAATATGTTTCCCAAATCACTTGAAATCCAGGAAAACACACACTGCATCTCTCTTGCTCAAACACGCTCTCTGACCTAATGCGTTGAGAACATTCAAGAAAGCAGAAAAGAAGGGCATTTTGTAGTGAATTTCAGACGGGTATGTACAAAAAGTCATTCTATCGGTTGCAGAATGCAAAAGCGTGATTGCCTTCATGCTCTCGATGAAACCCTTACATTTCCAAGTGACCTGAATTAGGACTTTCCCAAAAAGATGTGTTTGCGTGTCTGTGGCGAAAGGAGCTCTAAGTTGTGTATTCAGTGTTGGAGAGTGACACACTCTACACAGGCTACACAGCGTTTTGAGAGCACCAACATGCTTCACACTGAAACTGCTACAAGGTGTGTGTAGCATGCTGAATGAAGGCTTGTCATTTCAAAGAAAGAAGAGGAAACCAAACTCCAGGTAGTGAAACGAGCACACCAGTATGGGAGATGTGCATGTGTACAGTTTCAAGCAGCACCTCTTTGTGGACACTTGGAAACAGCGCTGTGAAAAAATTTCGTACGAAGCGGGATTTGGCCAAAGTTGAAAGACCTTCCAAAACCAACCCTAAAGAACTTAGCCAAACAATGAATGTTGCAATAAGCTCCTCCAGGAAAGGTGCCTCAATGACACAACCCCCGAGCAGGTAGCTACATTCTGCACAGTACAAAAGGCATATGAATTCCAGGTTGAAAACTCACTCCAGAAGGAAGAAATGCATGTGTTTCTCTCTGAAAGAACACTCAGCCACCAGGCTTTTGCTTGCTGCTTCAAGGTCTTTGTAAAAACGTGTGTTTTCACTGCTGGAATACGTTTTGGGATGCATTGTTTCTATCTCTTGCAAGCCTCATGTTGTTTCTTACACAATGTGGGAAAACAAGGAATATGTTTCCCGAATCACTTGAAATCCAGGAAAACACAGACTGCATCTCTCTTGCTCAAACACGCTCTCTGACCTAATGCATTGAGAACATTCAAGAAAGCAGAATAGACGGGCATTTTGCAGTGAATTTCAGACGGGCATGTAGAAAAAGTCATTTCTATCGGTTGCAGAGTGCAAAAGCATGATTCCCTTTAGGCTCTCAAAGAGACCCTTACATTTCCAAGTGACCTGAATTAGGACTTTCCCAAAAAGATATGTTTGCATGTCTGTGGCGAAAGGAGCTCTAAGTTGTGTATTCAGTGTTGGAGAGTGACACACTCTACACAGGCTACACAGCGTTTTGAGAGCACCAACATGCTTCACACTGAAACTGCTACAAGGTGTGTGTAGCATGCTGAATGAAGGCTTGTCATTTCAAAGAAAGAAGAGGAAACCAAACTCCAGGTAGTGAAACGAGCACACCAGTATGGGAGATGTGCATGTGTACAGTTTCAAGCAGCACCTCTTTGTGGACACTTGGAAACAGCGCTGTGAAAAAATTTCGTACGAAGCGGGATTTGGCCAAAGTTGAAAGACCTTCCAAAACCAACCCTAAAGAACTTAGCCAAACAATGAATGTTGCAATAAGCTCCTCCAGGAAAGGTGCCTCTATGACACAACCCCCGAGCAGGTAGCTACATTCTGCACAGTACAAAAGGCATATGAATTCCAGCCTGCAAACTCACTCCAGAAGGATGAACTGCATGTGTTTCTCTCTGAAAGAACACTCAGCCACCAGGCTTTTGCTTGCTCCTTCAAGGTCTTTGTAGAAACGTGTGTTTTCACTGCTGGAATACGTTTTGGGATGCATTGTTTCTATCTCTTGCAAGCCTCATGTTGTTTCTTACACAATGTGGGAAAACAAGGAATATGTTTCCCAAATCACTTGAAATCCAGGAAAACACACACTGCATCTCTCTTGCTCAAACACGCTCTCTGACCTAATGCGTTGAGAACATTCAAGAAAGCAGAAAAGAAGGGCATTTTGCAGTGAATTTCAGACGGGCATGTACAAAAAGGCATTTCTATCGGTTGCAGAGTGCAAAAGCATGATTCCCTTTAGGCTCTCGAAGAGACCCTTACATTTCCAAGTGACCTGAATTAGGACTTTCCCAAAAAGATATGTTTGCGTGTCTGTGGCGAAAGGAGCTCTAAGTTGTGTATTCAGTGTTGGAGAGTGACACACTGTACACAGGCTACACAGCGTTTTGAGAGCACCAACATGCTTCACACTGAAACTGCTACAAGGTGTGTGTAGCATGCTGAATGAAGGCTTGTCATTTCAAAGAAAGAAGAGGAAACCAAACTCCAGGTAGTGAAACGAGCACACCAGTATGGGAGATGTGCATGTGTACAGTTTCAAGCAGCACCTCTTTGTGGACACTTGGAAACAGCGCTGTGAAAAAATTTCGTACGAAGCGGGATTTGGCCAAAGATGAAAGACCTTCCAAAACCAACCCTAAAGAACTTAGCCAAACAATGAATGTTGCAATAAGCTCCTCCAGGAAAGGTGCCTCTATGACACAACCCCCGAGCAGGTAGCTACATTCTGCACAGTACAAAAGGCATATGAATTCCAGGCTGAAAACTCACTCCAGAAGGATGAAATGCATGTGTTTCTCTCTGAAAGAACACTCAGCCACCAGGCTTTTGCTTGCTCCTTCAAGGTCTTTGTAGAAACGTGTGTTTTCACTGCTGGAATACGTTTTGGGATGCATTGTTTCTATCTCTTGCAAGCCTCATGTTGTTTCTTACACAATGTGGGAAAACAAGGAATATGTTTCCCAAATCACTTGAAATCCAGGAAAACACACACTGCATCTCTCTTGCTCAAACACGCTCTCTCACCTAATGCGTTGAGAACATTCAAGAATGCAGAAAAGAAGGGCATTTTGCAGAGAATTTCAGACGGGCATGTACAAAAAGTCATTTCTATCGGTTGCAGAGTGCAAAAGCGTGATTGCCTTCAGGCTCTCGATGAAACCCTTACATTTCCAAGTGACCTGAATTAGGACTTTCCCAAAATGATGTGTTTGCGTGTCTGTGGTGAAAGGAGCTCTAAGTTGTGTATTCAGTGTTGGAGAGTGACACACTCTACACAGGCTACACAGCGTTTTGAGAGCACCAACATGCTTCACACTGAAACTGCTACAAGGTGTGTGTAGCATGCTGAATGAAGGCTTGTCATTTCAAAGAAAGAAGAGGAAACCAAACTCCAGGTAGTGAAACGAGCACACCAGTATGGGAGATGTGCATGTGTACAGTTTGAAGCAGCACCTCTTTGTGGACACTTGGAAACAGCGCTGTGAAAAAATTTCGTACGAAGCGGGATTTGGCCAAAGGTGAAAGACCTTCCAAAACCAACCCTAAAGAACTTAGCCAAACAATGAATGTTGCAATAAGCTCCTCCAGGAAAGGTGCCTCTATGACACAACCCCCGAGCAGGTAGCTTCATTCTGCACAGTACAAAAGGCATATGAATTCCAGGCTGAAAACTCACTCCAGAAGGATGAAATGCATGTGTTTCTCTCTGAAAGAACACTCAGCCACCAGGCTTTGCATGCTGCTTCAAGGTCTTTGTAGAAACGTGTGTTTTCACTGCTGGAATACGTTTTGGGATGCATTGTTTCTATCTCTTGCAAGCCTCATGCTGTTTCTTACACAATGTGGGAAAACAAGGAGTATGTTTCCCAAATCACTTGAAATTCAGGAAAACACACAGTGCATCTCTCTTGCCCAAACACGCTCTCTCACCTAATGCGTTGAGAACATTCAAGAAAGCAGAAAAGAAGGGCATTTTGCAGTGAATTTTCAGAGTGGCATGTACAAAAAGTCATTTCTATCGGTTGCAGAGTGCAAAAGCGTGATTGCCTTCATGCTCTCGATGAAACCCTTACATTTCCAAGTGACCTGAATAGGACTTTCCCAAAAAGATATGTTTGCGTGTCTGTGGCGAAAGGAGCTCTAAGTTGTGTATTCAGTGTTGGAGAGTGACACACTCTACACAGGCTACACAGCGTTTTGAGACCACCAACATGCTTCACACTGAAACTGCTACAAGGTGTGTGTAGCATGCTGAATGAAGGCTTGTCATTTCAAAGAAAGAAGAGGAAACCAAACTCCAGGTAGTGAAACGAGCACACCAGTATGGGAGATGTGCATGTGTACAGTTTCAAGCAGCACCTCTTTGTGGACACTTGGAAACAGCGCTGTGAAAAAATTTCGTACGAAGCGGGATTTGGCCAAAGTTGAAAGACCTTCCAAAACCAACCCTAAAGAACTTAGCCAAACAATGAATGTTGGAATAAGCTCCTCCAGGAAAGGTGCCTCTATGACACAACCCCCGAGCAGGTAGCTACATTCTGCACAGTACAAAAGGCATATGAATTCCAGCCTGCAAACTCACTCCAGAAGGATGAACTGCATGTGTTTCGCTCTGAAAGAACACTCAGCCACCAGGCTTTTGCTTGCTCCTTCAAGGTCTTTGTAGAAACGTGTGTTTTCACTGCTGGAATACGTTTTGGGATGCATTGTTTCTATCTCTTGCAAGCCTCATGTTGTTTCTTACACAAAGTGGGAAAACAAGGAATATGTTTCCCAAATCACTTGAAATCCAGGAAAACACACACTGCATCTCTCTTGCTCAAACACGCTCTCTGACCTAATGCGTTGAGAACATTCAAGAAAGCAGAAAAGAAGGGCATTTTCCAGTGAATTTCAGACGGGCATGTACAAAAAGTCATTTCTATCGGTTGCAGAGTGCAAAAGCGTGATTGCCTTCAGGCTCTGGATGAAACCCTTACATTTCCAAGTGATCTGAATTAGGACTTTCCCAAAAAGATGTGTTTGCGTGTCTGTGGTGAAAGGAGTTCTAAGTTGTGTATTCAGTGTTGGAGAGTGAAACACTCTACACAGGCTACACAGCGTTTTGAGAGCACCAACATGCTTCACACTGAAACTGCTACAAGGTGTGTGTAACATGCTGAATGAAGGCTTGTCATTTCAAAGAAAGAAGAGGAAACCAAACTCCAGGTAGTGAAACGAGCACACCAGTATGGGAGATGTGCATGTGTACAGTTTCAAGCAGCACCTCTTTGTGGACACTTCGAAACAGCGCTGTGAAAAAATTTCGTACGAAGCGGGATTTGGCCAAAGTTGAAAGACCTTCCAAAACCAACCCTAAAGAACTTAGCCAAACAATGAATGTTGCAATAAGCTCCTCCAGGAAAGGTGCCTCTATGACACAACCCCCGAGCAGGTAGCTACATTCTGCACAGTGCAAAAGGCATATGAATCCCAGGCTGAAAACTCACTCCAGAAGGATGAAATGCATGTGTTTCTCTCTGAAAGAACACTCAGCCACCAGGCTTTTGCTTGCTGCTTCAAGGTCTTTGTAGAAACGTGTGTTTTCACTGCTGGAATACGTTTTGGGATGCATTGTTTCTATCTCTTGCAAGCCTAATGTTGTTTCTTACACAATGTGGGAAAACAAGGAATATGTTTCCCAAATCACTTGAAATCCAGGAAAACACACACTGCATCTCTCTTGCTCAAACACGCTCTCTGACCTAATGCGTTGAGAACATTCAAGAAAGCAGAAAAGAAGGGCATTTTGTAGTGAATTTCAGACGGGTATGTACAAAAAGTCATTCTATCGGTTGCAGAATGCAAAAGCGTGATTGCCTTCATGCTCTCGATGAAACCCTTACATTTCCAAGTGACCTGAATTAGGACTTTCCCAAAAAGATGTGTTTGCGTGTCTGTGGCGAAAGGAGCTCTAAGTTGTGTATTCAGTGTTGGAGAGTGACACACTCTACACAGGCTACACAGCGTTTTGAGAGCACCAACATGCTTCACACTGAAACTGCTACAAGGTGTGTGTAACATGCTGAATTAAGGCTTGTCATTTCAAAGAAAGAAGAGGAAACCAAACTCCAGGTAGTGAAACGAGCACACCAGTATGGGAGATGTGCATGTGTACAGTTTCATGCAGCACCTCTTTGTGGACTCTTGGAAATAGCGCTGTGAAAAAATTTCGTACGAAGCGGGATTTGGCCAAAGTTGAAAGACCTTCCAAAACCAACCCTAAAGAACTTAGCCAAACAATGAATGTTGTAATAAGCTCCTCCAGGAAAGGTGCCTCTATGACACAACCCCCGAGCAGGTAGCTACATTCTGCACAGTACAAAACGCATATAAATTCCAGGCTGAAAACTCACTCCAGAAGGATGAAATGCATGTGTTTCTGTCTGAAAGAACACTCAGCCACCAGGCTTTTGCTTGCTCCTTCAAGGTCTTTGTAGAAACGTGTGTTTTCACTGCTGGAATACGTTTTGGGATGCATTGTTTCTATCTCTTGCAAGCCTCATGTTGTTTCTTACACAATGTGGGAAAACAAGGAATATGTTTCCCAAATCACTTGAAATCCAGGAAAACACACACTGCATCTCTCTTGCTCAAACACGCTCTCTGACCTAATGCGTTGAGAACATTCAAGAAAGCAGAAAAGAAAGGGCATTTTCCAGTGAATTTCAGACGGGCATGTAGAAAAAGTCATTTCTATCGGTTGCAGAGTGCAAAAGCATGATTCCCTTTAGGCTCTCAAAGAGACCCTTACATTTCCAAGTGACCTGAATTAGGACTTTCCCAAAAAGATATGTTTGCATGTCTGTGGCGAAAGGAGCTCTAAGTTGTGTATTCAGTGTTGGAGAGTGACACACTCTACACAGGCTACACAGCGTTTTGAGAGCACCAACATGCTTCACACTGAAACTGCTACAAGGTGTGTGTAGCATGCTGAATGAAGGCTTGTCATTTCAAAGAAAGAAGAGGAAACCAAACTCCAGGTAGTGAAACGAGCACACCAGTATGGGAGATGTGCATGTGTACAGTTTGAAGCAGCACCTCTTTGTGGACACTTGGAAACAGCGCTGTGAAAAAATTTCGTACGAAGCGGGATTTGGCCAAAGGTGAAAGACCTTCCAAAACCAACCCTAAAGAACTTAGCCAAACAATGAATGTTGCAATAAGCTCCTCCAGGAAAGGTGCCTCTATGACACAACCCCCGAGCAGGTAGCTTCATTCTGCACAGTACAAAAGGCATATGAATTCCAGGCTGAAAACTCACTCCAGAAGGATGAAATGCATGTGTTTCTCTCTGAAAGAACACTCAGCCACCAGGCTTTGCATGCTGCTTCAAGGTCTTTGTAGAAACGTGTGTTTTCACTGCTGGAATACGTTTTGGGATGCATTGTTTCTATCTCTTGCAAGCCTCATGCTGTTTCTTACACAATGTGGGAAAACAAGGAGTATGTTTCCCAAATCACTTGAAATTCAGGAAAACACACAGTGCATCTCTCTTGCCCAAACACGCTCTCTCACCTAATGCGTTGAGAACATTCAAGAAAGCAGAAAAGAAGGGCATTTTGCAGTGAATTTTCAGAGTGGCATGTACAAAAAGTCATTTCTATCGGTTGCAGAGTGCAAAAGCGTGATTGCCTTCATGCTCTCGATGAAACCCTTACATTTCCAAGTGACCTGAATAGGACTTTCCCAAAAAGATATGTTTGCGTGTCTGTGGCGAAAGGAGCTCTAAGTTGTGTATTCAGTGTTGGAGAGTGACACACTCTACACAGGCTACACAGCGTTTTGAGACCACCAACATGCTTCACACTGAAACTGCTACAAGGTGTGTGTAGCATGCTGAATGAAGGCTTGTCATTTCAAAGAAAGAAGAGGAAACCAAACTCCAGGTAGTGAAACGAGCACACCAGTATGGGAGATGTGCATGTGTACAGTTTCAAGCAGCACCTCTTTGTGGACACTTGGAAACAGCGCTGTGAAAAAATTTCGTACGAAGCGGGATTTGGCCAAAGTTGAAAGACCTTCCAAAACCAACCCTAAAGAACTTAGCCAAACAATGAATGTTGGAATAAGCTCCTCCAGGAAAGGTGCCTCTATGACACAACCCCCGAGCAGGTAGCTACATTCTGCACAGTACAAAAGGCATATGAATTCCAGCCTGCAAACTCACTCCAGAAGGATGAACTGCATGTGTTTCGCTCTGAAAGAACACTCAGCCACCAGGCTTTTGCTTGCTCCTTCAAGGTCTTTGTAGAAACGTGTGTTTTCACTGCTGGAATACGTTTTGGGATGCATTGTTTCTATCTCTTGCAAGCCTCATGTTGTTTCTTACACAATGTGGGAAAACAAGGAATATGTTTCCCAAATCACTTGAAATCCAGGAAAACACACACTGCATCTCTCTTGCTCAAACACGCTCTCTGACCTAATGCGTTGAGAACATTCAAGAAAGCAGAAAAGAAGGGCATTTTCCAGTGAATTTCAGACGGGCATGTACAAAAAGTCATTTCTATCGGTTGCAGAGTGCAAAAGCATGATTCCCTTTAGGCTCTCGAAGAGACCCTTACATTTCCAAGTGACCTGAATTAGGACTTTCCCAAAAAGATATGTTTGCGTGTCTGTGGCGAAAGGAGCTCTAAGTTGTGTATTCAGTGTTGGAGAGTGACACACTGTACACAGGCTACACAGCGTTTTGAGAGCACCAACATGCTTCACACTGAAACTGCTACAAGGTGTGTGTAGCATGCTGAATGAAGGCTTGTCATTTCAAAGAAAGAAGAGGAAACCAAACTCCAGGTAGTGAAACGAGCACACCAGTATGGGAGATGTGCATGTGTACAGTTTCAAGCAGCACCTCTTTGTGGACACTTGGAAACAGCGCTGTGAAAAAATTTCGTACGAAGCGGGATTTGGCCAAAGATGAAAGACCTTCCAAAACCAACCCTAAAGAACTTAGCCAAACAATGAATGTTGCAATAAGCTCCTCCAGGAAAGGTGCCTCTATGACACAACCCCCGAGCAGGTAGCTACATTCTGCACAGTACAAAAGGCATATGAATTCCAGGCTGAAAACTCACTCCAGAAGGATGAAATGCATGTGTTTCTCTCTGAAAGAACACTCAGCCACCAGGCTTTTGCTTGCTCCTTCAAGGTCTTTGTAGAAAAGTGTGTTTTCACTGCTGGAATACGTTTTGGGATGCATTGTTTCTATCTCTTGCAAGCCTCATGTTGTTTCTTACACAATGTGGGAAAACAAGGAATATGTTTCCCAAATCACTTGAAATCCAGGAAAACACACACTGCATCTCTCTTGCTCAAACACGCTCTCTCACCTAATGCGTTGAGAACATTCAAGAAAGCAGAAAAGAAGGGCATTTTGCAGAGAATTTCAGACGGGCATGTACAAAAAGTCATTTCTATCGGTTGCAGAGTGCAAAAGCATGATTCCCTTTAGGCTCTCAAAGAGACCCTTACATTTCCAAGTGACCTGAATTAGGACTTTCCCAAAAAGATATGTTTGCGTGTCTGTGGCGAAAGGAGCTCTAAGTTGTGTATTCAGTGTTGGAGAGTGACACACTCTACACAGGCTACACAGCGTTTTGAGAGCACCAACATGCTTCACACTGAAACTGCTACAAGGTGTGTGTAACATGCTGAATGAAGGCTTGTCATTTCAAAGAAAGAAGAGGAAACCAAACTCCAGGTAGTGAAACGAGCACACCAGTATGGGAGATGTGCATGTGTACAGTTTCAAGCAGCACCTCTTTGTGGACACTTCGAAACAGCGCTGTGAAAAAATTTCGTACGAAGCGGGATTTGGCCAAAGTTGAAAGACCTTCCAAAACCAACCCTAAAGAACTTAGCCAAACAATGAATGTTGCAATAAGCTCCTCCAGGAAAGGTGCCTCTATGACACAACCCCCGAGCAGGTAGCTACATTCTGCACAGTGCAAAAGGCATATGAATCCCAGGCTGAAAACTCACTCCAGAAGGATGAAATGCATGTGTTTCTCTCTGAAAGAACACTCAGCCACCAGGCTTTTGCTTGCTGCTTCAAGGTCTTTGTAGAAACGTGTGTTTTCACTGCTGGAATACGTTTTGGGATGCATTGTTTCTATCTCTTGCAAGCCTCATGTTGTTTCTTACACAATGTGGGAAAACAAGGAATATGTTTCCCAAATCACTTGAAATCCAGGAAAACACACACTGCATCTCTCTTGCTCAAACACGCTCTCTGACCTAATGCGTTGAGAACATTCAAGAAAGCAGAAAAGAAGGGCATTTTGTAGTGAATTTCAGACGGGTATGTACAAAAAGTCATTCTATCGGTTGCAGAATGCAAAAGCGTGATTGCCTTCATGCTCTCGATGAAACCCTTACATTTCCAAGTGACCTGAATTAGGACTTTCCCAAAAAGATGTGTTTGCGTGTCTGTGGCGAAAGGAGCTCTAAGTTGTGTATTCAGTGTTGGAGAGTGACACACTCTACACAGGCTACACAGCGTTTTGAGAGCACCAACATGCTTCACACTGAAACTGCTACAAGGTGTGTGTAACATGCTGAATTAAGGCTTGTCATTTCAAAGAAAGAAGAGGAAACCAAACTCCAGGTAGTGAAACGAGCACACCAGTATGGGAGATGTGCATGTGTACAGTTTCATGCAGCACCTCTTTGTGGACTCTTGGAAATAGCGCTGTGAAAAAATTTCGTACGAAGCGGGATTTGGCCAAAGTTGAAAGACCTTCCAAAACCAACCCTAAAGAACTTAGCCAAACAATGAATGTTGTAATAAGCTCCTCCAGGAAAGGTGCCTCTATGACACAACCCCCGAGCAGGTAGCTACATTCTGCACAGTACAAAACGCATATAAATTCCAGGCTGAAAACTCACTCCAGAAGGATGAAATGCATGTGTTTCTGTCTGAAAGAACACTCAGCCACCAGGCTTTTGCTTGCTCCTTCAAGGTCTTTGTAGAAACGTGTGTTTTCACTGCTGGAATACGTTTTGGGATGCATTGTTTCTATCTCTTGCAAGCCTCATGTTGTTTCTTACACAATGTGGGAAAACAAGGAATATGTTTCCTAAATCACTTGAAATCCAGGAAAACACACACTGCATCTCTCTTGCTCAAACACGCTCTCTGACCTAATGCGTTGAGAACATTCAAGAAAGCAGAAAAGAAAGGGCATTTTCCAGTGAATTTCAGACGGGCATGTAGAAAAAGTCATTTCTATCGGTTGCAGAGTGCAAAAGCATGATTCCCTTTAGGCTCTCAAAGAGACCCTTACATTTCCAAGTGACCTGAATTAGGACTTTCCCAAAAAGATATGTTTGCATGTCTGTGGCGAAAGGAGCTCTAAGTTGTGTATTCAGTGTTGGAGAGTGACACACTCTACACAGGCTACACAGCGTTTTGAGAGCACCAACATGCTTCACACTGAAACTGCTACAAGGTGTGTGTAGCATGCTGAATGAAGGCTTGTCATTTCAAAGAAAGAAGAGGAAACCAAACTCCAGGTAGTGAAACGAGCACACCAGTATGGGAGATGTGCATGTGTACAGTTTCAAGCAGCACCTCTTTGTGGACACTTGGAAACAGCGCTGTGAAAAAATTTCGTACGAAGCGGGATTTGGCCAAAGTTGAAAGACCTTCCAAAACCAACCCTAAAGAACTTAGCCAAACAATGAATGTTGCAATAAGCTCCTCCAGGAAAGGTGCCTCAATGACACAACCCCCGAGCAGGTAGCTACATTCTGCACAGTACAAAAGGCATATGAATTCCAGGTTGAAAACTCACTCCAGAAGGAAGAAATGCATGTGTTTCTCTCTGAAAGAACACTCAGCCACCAGGCTTTTGCTTGCTGCTTCAAGGTCTTTGTAAAAACGTGTGTTTTCACTGCTGGAATACGTTTTGGGATGCATTGTTTCTATCTCTTGCAAGCCTCATGTTGTTTCTTACACAATGTGGGAAAACAAGGAATATGTTTCCCGAATCACTTGAAATCCAGGAAAACACAGACTGCATCTCTCTTGCTCAAACACGCTCTCTGACCTAATGCATTGAGAACATTCAAGAAAGCAGAATAGACGGGCATTTTGCAGTGAATTTCAGACGGGCATGTAGAAAAAGTCATTTCTATCGGTTGCAGAGTGCAAAAGCATGATTCCCTTTAGGCTCTCAAAGAGACCCTTACATTTCCAAGTGACCTGAATTAGGACTTTCCCAAAAAGATATGTTTGCATGTCTGTGGCGAAAGGAGCTCTAAGTTGTGTATTCAGTGTTGGAGAGTGACACACTCTACACAGGCTACACAGCGTTTTGAGAGCACCAACATGCTTCACACTGAAACTGCTACAAGGTGTGTGTAGCATGCTGAATGAAGGCTTGTCATTTCAAAGAAAGAAGAGGAAACCAAACTCCAGGTAGTGAAACGAGCACACCAGTATGGGAGATGTGCATGTGTACAGTTTCAAGCAGCACCTCTTTGTGGACACTTGGAAACAGCGCTGTGAAAAAATTTCGTACGAAGCGGGATTTGGCCAAAGTTGAAAGACCTTCCAAAACCAACCCTAAAGAACTTAGCCAAACAATGAATGTTGCAATAAGCTCCTCCAGGAAAGGTGCCTCTATGACACAACCCCCGAGCAGGTAGCTACATTCTGCACAGTACAAAAGGCATATGAATTCCAGGCTGAAAACTCACTCCAGAAGGATGAAATGCATGTGTTTCTCTCTGAAAGAACACTCAGCCACCAGGCTTTTGCTTGCTCCTTCAAGGTCTTTGTAGAAACGTGTGTTTTCACTGCTGGAATACGTTTTGGGATGCATTGTTTCTATCTCTTGCAAGCCTCATGTTGTTTCTTACACAATGTGGGAAAACAAGGAATATGTTTCCCAAATCACTTGAAATCTAGGAAAACACACACTGCATCTCTCTTGCTCAAACACGCTCTCTGACCTAATGCGTTGAGAACATTCAAAAAAGCAGAAAAGAAGGGCATTTTGCAGTGAATTTCAGACGGGCATGTACAAAAAGTCATTTCTATCGGTTGCAGAGTGCAAAAGCGTGATTGCCTTCATGCTCTCGATGAAACCCTTACATTTCCAAGTGACCTGAATTAGGACTTTCCCAAAAAGATATGTTTGCGTGTCTGTGGCGAAAGGAGCTCTAAGTTGTGTATTCAGTGTTGGAGAGTGACACACTCTACACAGGCTACACAGCGTTTTGAGAGCACCAACATGCTTCACACTGAAACTGCTACAAGGTGTGTGTAGCATGCTGAATGAAGGCTTGTCATTTCAAAGAAAGAAGAGGAAACCAAACTCCAGGTAGTGAAACGAGCACACCAGTATGGGAGATGTGCATGTGTACAGTTTCAAGCAGCACCTCTTTGTGGACACTTGGAAACAGCGCTGTGAAAAAATTTCGTACGAAGCGGGATTTGGCCAAAGTTGAAAGACCTTCCAAAACCAACCCTAAAGAACTTAGCCAAACAATGAATGTTGCAATAAGCTCCTCCAGGAAAGGTGCCTCTATGACACAACCCCCGAGCAGGTAGCTACATTCTGCACAGTACAAAAGGCATATGAATTCCAGCCTGCAAACTCACTCCAGAAGGATGAACTGCATGTGTTTCTCTCTGAAAGAACACTCAGCCACCAGGCTTTTGCTTGCTCCTTCAAGGTCTTTGTAGAAACGTGTGTTTTCACTGCTGGAATACGTTTTGGGATGCATTGTTTCTATCTCTTGCAAGCCTCATGTTGTTTCTTACACAATGTGGGAAAACAAGGAATATGTTTCCCAAATCACTTGAAATCCAGGAAAACACACACTGCATCTCTCTTGCTCAAACACGCTCTCTGACCTAATGCGTTGAGAACATTCAAGAAAGCAGAAAAGAAGGGCATTTTGCAGTGAATTTCAGACGGGCATGTACAAAAAGGCATTTCTATCGGTTGCAGAGTGCAAAAGCATGATTCCCTTTAGGCTCTCGAAGAGACCCTTACATTTCCAAGTGACCT
Organism: Miniopterus natalensis; assembly: GCF_054644295.1. Lineage (NCBI taxonomy): Eukaryota > Metazoa > Chordata > Mammalia > Chiroptera > Miniopteridae > Miniopterus > Miniopterus natalensis. The sequence goes on from NC_142090.1 coordinate 34,922,013, forward strand.
GAATTAGGACTTTCCCAAAAAGATATGTTTGCGTGTCTGTGGCGAAAGGAGCTCTAAGTTGTGTATTCAGTGTTGGAGAGTGACACACTGTACACAGGCTACACAGCGTTTTGAGAGCACCAACATGCTTCACACTGAAACTGCTACAAGGTGTGTGTAGCATGCTGAATGAAGGCTTGTCATTTCAAAGAAAGAAGAGGAAACCAAACTCCAGGTAGTGAAACGAGCACACCAGTATGGGAGATGTGCATGTGTACAGTTTCAAGCAGCACCTCTTTGTGGACACTTGGAAACAGCGCTGTGAAAAAATTTCGTACGAAGCGGGATTTGGCCAAAGATGAAAGACCTTCCAAAACCAACCCTAAAGAACTTAGCCAAACAATGAATGTTGCAATAAGCTCCTCCAGGAAAGGTGCCTCTATGACACAACCCCCGAGCAGGTAGCTACATTCTGCACAGTACAAAAGGCATATGAATTCCAGGCTGAAAACTCACTCCAGAAGGATGAAATGCATGTGTTTCTCTCTGAAAGAACACTCAGCCACCAGGCTTTTGCTTGCTCCTTCAAGGTCTTTGTAGAAACGTGTGTTTTCACTGCTGGAATACGTTTTGGGATGCATTGTTTCTATCTCTTGCAAGCCTCATGTTGTTTCTTACACAATGTGGGAAAACAAGGAATATGTTTCCCAAATCACTTGAAATCCAGGAAAACACACACTGCATCTCTCTTGCTCAAACACGCTCTCTCACCTAATGCGTTGAGAACATTCAAGAATGCAGAAAAGAAGGGCATTTTGCAGAGAATTTCAGACGGGCATGTACAAAAAGTCATTTCTATCGGTTGCAGAGTGCAAAAGCGTGATTGCCTTCAGGCTCTCGATGAAACCCTTACATTTCCAAGTGACCTGAATTAGGACTTTCCCAAAATGATGTGTTTGCGTGTCTGTGGTGAAAGGAGCTCTAAGTTGTGTATTCAGTGTTGGAGAGTGACACACTCTACACAGGCTACACAGCGTTTTGAGAGCACCAACATGCTTCACACTGAAACTGCTACAAGGTGTGTGTAGCATGCTGAATGAAGGCTTGTCATTTCAAAGAAAGAAGAGGAAACCAAACTCCAGGTAGTGAAACGAGCACACCAGTATGGGAGATGTGCATGTGTACAGTTTGAAGCAGCACCTCTTTGTGGACACTTGGAAACAGCGCTGTGAAAAAATTTCGTACGAAGCGGGATTTGGCCAAAGGTGAAAGACCTTCCAAAACCAACCCTAAAGAACTTAGCCAAACAATGAATGTTGCAATAAGCTCCTCCAGGAAAGGTGCCTCTATGACACAACCCCCGAGCAGGTAGCTTCATTCTGCACAGTACAAAAGGCATATGAATTCCAGGCTGAAAACTCACTCCAGAAGGATGAAATGCATGTGTTTCTCTCTGAAAGAACACTCAGCCACCAGGCTTTGCATGCTGCTTCAAGGTCTTTGTAGAAACGTGTGTTTTCACTGCTGGAATACGTTTTGGGATGCATTGTTTCTATCTCTTGCAAGCCTCATGCTGTTTCTTACACAATGTGGGAAAACAAGGAGTATGTTTCCCAAATCACTTGAAATTCAGGAAAACACACAGTGCATCTCTCTTGCCCAAACACGCTCTCTCAACTAATGCGTTGAGAACATTCAAGAAAGCAGAAAAGAAGGGCATTTTGCAGTGAATTTTCAGAGTGGCATGTACAAAAAGTCATTTCTATCGGTTGCAGAGTGCAAAAGCGTGATTGCCTTCATGCTCTCGATGAAACCCTTACATTTCCAAGTGACCTGAATAGGACTTTCCCAAAAAGATATGTTTGCGTGTCTGTGGCGAAAGGAGCTCTAAGTTGTGTATTCAGTGTTGGAGAGTGACACACTCTACACAGGCTACACAGCGTTTTGAGAGCACCAACATGCTTCACACTGAAACTGCTACAAGGTGTGTGTAGCATGCTGAATGAAGGCTTGTCATTTCAAAGAAAGAAGAGGAAACCAAACTCCAGGTAGTGAAACGAGCACACCAGTATGGGAGATGTGCATGTGTACAGTTTCAAGCAGCACCTCTTTGTGGACACTTGGAAACAGCGCTGTGAAAAAATTTCGTACGAAGCGGGATTTGGCCAAAGTTGAAAGACCTTCCAAAACCAACCCTAAAGAACTTAGCCAAACAATGAATGTTGGAATAAGCTCCTCCAGGAAAGGTGCCTCTATGACACAACCCCCGAGCAGGTAGCTACATTCTGCACAGTACAAAAGGCATATGAATTCCAGCCTGCAAACTCACTCCAGAAGGATGAACTGCATGTGTTTCGCTCTGAAAGAACACTCAGCCACCAGGCTTTTGCTTGCTCCTTCAAGGTCTTTGTAGAAACGTGTGTTTTCACTGCTGGAATACGTTTTGGGATGCATTGTTTCTATCTCTTGCAAGCCTCATGTTGTTTCTTACACAATGTGGGAAAACAAGGAATATGTTTCCCAAATCACTTGAAATCCAGGAAAACACACACTGCATCTCTCTTGCTCAAACACGCTCTCTGACCTAATGCGTTGAGAACATTCAAGAAAGCAGAAAAGAAGGGCATTTTCCAGTGAATTTCAGACGGGCATGTACAAAAAGTCATTTCTATCGGTTGCAGAGTGCAAAAGCATGATTCCCTTTAGGCTCTCGAAGAGACCCTTACATTTCCAAGTGACCTGAATTAGGACTTTCCCAAAAAGATATGTTTGCGTGTCTGTGGCGAAAGGAGCTCTAAGTTGTGTATTCAGTGTTGGAGAGTGACACACTGTACACAGGCTACACAGCGTTTTGAGAGCACCAACATGCTTCACACTGAAACTGCTACAAGGTGTGTGTAGCATGCTGAATGAAGGCTTGTCATTTCAAAGAAAGAAGAGGAAACCAAACTCCAGGTAGTGAAACGAGCACACCAGTATGGGAGATGTGCATGTGTACAGTTTCAAGCAGCACCTCTTTGTGGACACTTGGAAACAGCGCTGTGAAAAAATTTCGTACGAAGCGGGATTTGGCCAAAGATGAAAGACCTTCCAAAACCAACCCTAAAGAACTTAGCCAAACAATGAATGTTGCAATAAGCTCCTCCAGGAAAGGTGCCTCTATGACACAACCTCCGAGCAGGTAGCTACATTCTGCACAGTACAAAAGGCATATGAATTCCAGGCTGAAAACTCACTCCAGAAGGATGAAATGCATGTGTTTCTCTCTGAAAGAACACTCAGCCACCAGGCTTTTGCTTGCTCCTTCAAGGTCTTTGTAGAAAAGTGTGTTTTCACTGCTGGAATACGTTTTGGGATGCATTGTTTCTATCTCTTGCAAGCCTCATGTTGTTTCTTACACAATGTGGGAAAACAAGGAATATGTTTCCCAAATCACTTGAAATCCAGGAAAACACACACTGCATCTCTCTTGCTCAAACACGCTCTCTCACCTAATGCGTTGAGAACATTCAAGAAAGCAGAAAAGAAGGGCATTTTGCAGAGAATTTCAGACGGGCATGTACAAAAAGTCATTTCTATCGGTTGCAGAGTGCAAAAGCATGATTCCCTTTAGGCTCTCAAAGAGACCCTTACATTTCCAAGTGACCTGAATTAGGACTTTCCCAAAAAGATATGTTTGCGTGTCTGTGGCGAAAGGAGCTCTAAGTTGTGTATTCAGTGTTGGAGAGTGACACACTCTACACAGGCTACACAGCGTTTTGAGAGCACCAACATGCTTCACACTGAAACTGCTACAAGGTGTGTGTAACATGCTGAATGAAGGCTTGTCATTTCAAAGAAAGAAGAGGAAACCAAACTCCAGGTAGTGAAACGAGCACACCAGTATGGGAGATGTGCATGTGTACAGTTTCAAGCAGCACCTCTTTGTGGACACTTCGAAACAGCGCTGTGAAAAAATTTCGTACGAAGCGGGATTTGGCCAAAGTTGAAAGACCTTCCAAAACCAACCCTAAAGAACTTAGCCAAACAATGAATGTTGCAATAAGCTCCTCCAGGAAAGGTGCCTCTATGACACAACCCCCGAGCAGGTAGCTACATTCTGCACAGTGCAAAAGGCATATGAATCCCAGGCTGAAAACTCACTCCAGAAGGATGAAATGCATGTGTTTCTCTCTGAAAGAACACTCAGCCACCAGGCTTTTGCTTGCTGCTTCAAGGTCTTTGTAGAAACGTGTGTTTTCACTGCTGGAATACGTTTTGGGATGCATTGTTTCTATCTCTTGCAAGCCTCATGTTGTTTCTTACACAATGTGGGAAAACAAGGAATATGTTTCCCAAATCACTTGAAATCCAGGAAAACACACACTGCATCTCTCTTGCTCAAACACGCTCTCTGACCTAATGCGTTGAGAACATTCAAGAAAGCAGAAAAGAAGGGCATTTTGTAGTGAATTTCAGACGGGTATGTACAAAAAGTCATTCTATCGGTTGCAGAATGCAAAAGCGTGATTGCCTTCATGCTCTCGATGAAACCCTTACATTTCCAAGTGACCTGAATTAGGACTTTCCCAAAAAGATGTGTTTGCGTGTCTGTGGCGAAAGGAGCTCTAAGTTGTGTATTCAGTGTTGGAGAGTGACACACTCTACACAGGCTACACAGCGTTTTGAGAGCACCAACATGCTTCACACTGAAACTGCTACAAGGTGTGTGTAACATGCTGAATTAAGGCTTGTCATTTCAAAGAAAGAAGAGGAAACCAAACTCCAGGTAGTGAAACGAGCACACCAGTATGGGAGATGTGCATGTGTACAGTTTCATGCAGCACCTCTTTGTGGACTCTTGGAAATAGCGCTGTGAAAAAATTTCGTACGAAGCGGGATTTGGCCAAAGTTGAAAGACCTTCCAAAACCAACCCTAAAGAACTTAGCCAAACAATGAATGTTGTAATAAGCTCCTCCAGGAAAGGTGCCTCTATGACACAACCCCCGAGCAGGTAGCTACATTCTGCACAGTACAAAACGCATATAAATTCCAGGCTGAAAACTCACTCCAGAAGGATGAAATGCATGTGTTTCTGTCTGAAAGAACACTCAGCCACCAGGCTTTTGCTTGCTCCTTCAAGGTCTTTGTAGAAACGTGTGTTTTCACTGCTGGAATACGTTTTGGGATGCATTGTTTCTATCTCTTGCAAGCCTCATGTTGTTTCTTACACAATGTGGGAAAACAAGGAATATGTTTCCCAAATCACTTGAAATCCAGGAAAACACACACTGCATCTCTCTTGCTCAAACACGCTCTCTGACCTAATGCGTTGAGAACATTCAAGAAAGCAGAAAAGAAAGGGCATTTTCCAGTGAATTTCAGACGGGCATGTAGAAAAAGTCATTTCTATCGGTTGCAGAGTGCAAAAGCATGATTCCCTTTAGGCTCTCAAAGAGACCCTTACATTTCCAAGTGACCTGAATTAGGACTTTCCCAAAAAGATATGTTTGCATGTCTGTGGCGAAAGGAGCTCTAAGTTGTGTATTCAGTGTTGGAGAGTGACACACTCTACACAGGCTACACAGCGTTTTGAGAGCACCAACATGCTTCACACTGAAACTGCTACAAGGTGTGTGTAGCATGCTGAATGAAGGCTTGTCATTTCAAAGAAAGAAGAGGAAACCAAACTCCAGGTAGTGAAACGAGCACACCAGTATGGGAGATGTGCATGTGTACAGTTTCAAGCAGCACCTCTTTGTGGACACTTGGAAACAGCGCTGTGAAAAAATTTCGTACGAAGCGGGATTTGGCCAAAGTTGAAAGACCTTCCAAAACCAACCCTAAAGAACTTAGCCAAACAATGAATGTTGCAATAAGCTCCTCCAGGAAAGGTGCCTCAATGACACAACCCCCGAGCAGGTAGCTACATTCTGCACAGTACAAAAGGCATATGAATTCCAGGTTGAAAACTCACTCCAGAAGGAAGAAATGCATGTGTTTCTCTCTGAAAGAACACTCAGCCACCAGGCTTTTGCTTGCTGCTTCAAGGTCTTTGTAAAAACGTGTGTTTTCACTGCTGGAATACGTTTTGGGATGCATTGTTTCTATCTCTTGCAAGCCTCATGTTGTTTCTTACACAATGTGGGAAAACAAGGAATATGTTTCCCGAATCACTTGAAATCCAGGAAAACACAGACTGCATCTCTCTTGCTCAAACACGCTCTCTGACCTAATGCATTGAGAACATTCAAGAAAGCAGAATAGACGGGCATTTTGCAGTGAATTTCAGACGGGCATGTAGAAAAAGTCATTTCTATCGGTTGCAGAGTGCAAAAGCATGATTCCCTTTAGGCTCTCAAAGAGACCCTTACATTTCCAAGTGACCTGAATTAGGACTTTCCCAAAAAGATATGTTTGCATGTCTGTGGCGAAAGGAGCTCTAAGTTGTGTATTCAGTGTTGGAGAGTGACACACTCTACACAGGCTACACAGCGTTTTGAGAGCACCAACATGCTTCACACTGAAACTGCTACAAGGTGTGTGTAGCATGCTGAATGAAGGCTTGTCATTTCAAAGAAAGAAGAGGAAACCAAACTCCAGGTAGTGAAACGAGCACACCAGTATGGGAGATGTGCATGTGTACAGTTTCAAGCAGCACCTCTTTGTGGACACTTGGAAACAGCGCTGTGAAAAAATTTCGTACGAAGCGGGATTTGGCCAAAGTTGAAAGACCTTCCAAAACCAACCCTAAAGAACTTAGCCAAACAATGAATGTTGCAATAAGCTCCTCCAGGAAAGGTGCCTCTATGACACAACCCCCGAGCAGGTAGCTACATTCTGCACAGTACAAAAGGCATATGAATTCCAGGCTGAAAACTCACTCCAGAAGGATGAAATGCATGTGTTTCTCTCTGAAAGAACACTCAGCCACCAGGCTTTTGCTTGCTCCTTCAAGGTCTTTGTAGAAACGTGTGTTTTCACTGCTGGAATACGTTTTGGGATGCATTGTTTCTATCTCTTGCAAGCCTCATGTTGTTTCTTACACAATGTGGGAAAACAAGGAATATGTTTCCCAAATCACTTGAAATCTAGGAAAACACACACTGCATCTCTCTTGCTCAAACACGCTCTCTGACCTAATGCGTTGAGAACATTCAAAAAAGCAGAAAAGAAGGGCATTTTGCAGTGAATTTCAGACGGGCATGTACAAAAAGTCATTTCTATCGGTTGCAGAGTGCAAAAGCGTGATTGCCTTCATGCTCTCGATGAAACCCTTACATTTCCAAGTGACCTGAATTAGGACTTTCCCAAAAAGATATGTTTGCGTGTCTGTGGCGAAAGGAGCTCTAAGTTGTGTATTCAGTGTTGGAGAGTGACACACTCTACACAGGCTACACAGCGTTTTGAGAGCACCAACATGCTTCACACTGAAACTGCTACAAGGTGTGTGTAGCATGCTGAATGAAGGCTTGTCATTTCAAAGAAAGAAGAGGAAACCAAACTCCAGGTAGTGAAACGAGCACACCAGTATGGGAGATGTGCATGTGTACAGTTTCAAGCAGCACCTCTTTGTGGACACTTGGAAACAGCGCTGTGAAAAAATTTCGTACGAAGCGGGATTTGGCCAAAGTTGAAAGACCTTCCAAAACCAACCCTAAAGAACTTAGCCAAACAATGAATGTTGCAATAAGCTCCTCCAGGAAAGGTGCCTCTATGACACAACCCCCGAGCAGGTAGCTACATTCTGCACAGTACAAAAGGCATATGAATTCCAGCCTGCAAACTCACTCCAGAAGGATGAACTGCATGTGTTTCTCTCTGAAAGAACACTCAGCCACCAGGCTTTTGCTTGCTCCTTCAAGGTCTTTGTAGAAACGTGTGTTTTCACTGCTGGAATACGTTTTGGGATGCATTGTTTCTATCTCTTGCAAGCCTCATGTTGTTTCTTACACAATGTGGGAAAACAAGGAATATGTTTCCCAAATCACTTGAAATCCAGGAAAACACACACTGCATCTCTCTTGCTCAAACACGCTCTCTGACCTAATGCGTTGAGAACATTCAAGAAAGCAGAAAAGAAGGGCATTTTGCAGTGAATTTCAGACGGGCATGTACAAAAAGGCATTTCTATCGGTTGCAGAGTGCAAAAGCATGATTCCCTTTAGGCTCTCGAAGAGACCCTTACATTTCCAAGTGACCTGAATTAGGACTTTCCCAAAAAGATATGTTTGCGTGTCTGTGGCGAAAGGAGCTCTAAGTTGTGTATTCAGTGTTGGAGAGTGACACACTGTACACAGGCTACACAGCGTTTTGAGAGCACCAACATGCTTCACACTGAAACTGCTACAAGGTGTGTGTAGCATGCTGAATGAAGGCTTGTCATTTCAAAGAAAGAAGAGGAAACCAAACTCCAGGTAGTGAAACGAGCACACCAGTATGGGAGATGTGCATGTGTACAGTTTCAAGCAGCACCTCTTTGTGGACACTTGGAAACAGCGCTGTGAAAAAATTTCGTACGAAGCGGGATTTGGCCAAAGATGAAAGACCTTCCAAAACCAACCCTAAAGAACTTAGCCAAACAATGAATGTTGCAATAAGCTCCTCCAGGAAAGGTGCCTCTATGACACAACCCCCGAGCAGGTAGCTACATTCTGCACAGTACAAAAGGCATATGAATTCCAGGCTGAAAACTCACTCCAGAAGGATGAAATGCATGTGTTTCTCTCTGAAAGAACACTCAGCCACCAGGCTTTTGCTTGCTCCTTCAAGGTCTTTGTAGAAACGTGTGTTTTCACTGCTGGAATACGTTTTGGGATGCATTGTTTCTATCTCTTGCAAGCCTCATGTTGTTTCTTACACAATGTGGGAAAACAAGGAATATGTTTCCCAAATCACTTGAAATCCAGGAAAACACACACTGCATCTCTCTTGCTCAAACACGCTCTCTCACCTAATGCGTTGAGAACATTCAAGAATGCAGAAAAGAAGGGCATTTTGCAGAGAATTTCAGACGGGCATGTACAAAAAGTCATTTCTATCGGTTGCAGAGTGCAAAAGCGTGATTGCCTTCAGGCTCTCGATGAAACCCTTACATTTCCAAGTGACCTGAATTAGGACTTTCCCAAAATGATGTGTTTGCGTGTCTGTGGTGAAAGGAGCTCTAAGTTGTGTATTCAGTGTTGGAGAGTGACACACTCTACACAGGCTACACAGCGTTTTGAGAGCACCAACATGCTTCACACTGAAACTGCTACAAGGTGTGTGTAGCATGCTGAATGAAGGCTTGTCATTTCAAAGAAAGAAGAGGAAACCAAACTCCAGGTAGTGAAACGAGCACACCAGTATGGGAGATGTGCATGTGTACAGTTTGAAGCAGCACCTCTTTGTGGACACTTGGAAACAGCGCTGTGAAAAAATTTCGTACGAAGCGGGATTTGGCCAAAGGTGAAAGACCTTCCAAAACCAACCCTAAAGAACTTAGCCAAACAATGAATGTTGCAATAAGCTCCTCCAGGAAAGGTGCCTCTATGACACAACCCCCAGGCAGGTAGCTTCATTCTGCACAGTACAAAAGGCATATGAATTCCAGGCTGAAAACTCACTCCAGAAGGATGAAATGCATGTGTTTCTCTCTGAAAGAACACTCAGCCACCAGGCTTTGCATGCTGCTTCAAGGTCTTTGTAGAAACGTGTGTTTTCACTGCTGGAATACGTTTTGGGATGCATTGTTTCTATCTCTTGCAAGCCTCATGCTGTTTCTTACACAATGTGGGAAAACAAGGAGTATGTTTCCCAAATCACTTGAAATTCAGGAAAACACACAGTGCATCTCTCTTGCCCAAACACGCTCTCTCAACTAATGCGTTGAGAACATTCAAGAAAGCAGAAAAGAAGGGCATTTTGCAGTGAATTTTCAGAGTGGCATGTACAAAAAGTCATTTCTATCGGTTGCAGAGTGCAAAAGCGTGATTGCCTTCATGCTCTCGATGAAACCCTTACATTTCCAAGTGACCTGAATAGGACTTTCCCAAAAAGATATGTTTGCGTGTCTGTGGCGAAAGGAGCTCTAAGTTGTGTATTCAGTGTTGGAGAGTGACACACTCTACACAGGCTACACAGCGTTTTGAGAGCACCAACATGCTTCACACTGAAACTGCTACAAGGTGTGTGTAGCATGCTGAATGAAGGCTTGTCATTTCAAAGAAAGAAGAGGAAACCAAACTCCAGGTAGTGAAACGAGCACACCAGTATGGGAGATGTGCATGTGTACAGTTTCAAGCAGCACCTCTTTGTGGACACTTGGAAACAGCGCTGTGAAAAAATTTCGTACGAAGCGGGATTTGGCCAAAGTTGAAAGACCTTCCAAAACCAACCCTAAAGAACTTAGCCAAACAATGAATGTTGGAATAAGCTCCTCCAGGAAAGGTGCCTCTATGACACAACCCCCGAGCAGGTAGCTACATTCTGCACAGTACAAAAGGCATATGAATTCCAGCCTGCAAACTCACTCCAGAAGGATGAACTGCATGTGTTTCGCTCTGAAAGAACACTCAGCCACCAGGCTTTTGCTTGCTCCTTCAAGGTCTTTGTAGAAACGTGTGTTTTCACTGCTGGAATACGTTTTGGGATGCATTGTTTCTATCTCTTGCAAGCCTCATGTTGTTTCTTACACAATGTGGGAAAACAAGGAATATGTTTCCCAAATCACTTGAAATCCAGGAAAACACACACTGCATCTCTCTTGCTCAAACACGCTCTCTGACCTAATGCGTTGAGAACATTCAAGAAAGCAGAAAAGAAGGGCATTTTCCAGTGAATTTCAGACGGGCATGTACAAAAAGTCATTTCTATCGGTTGCAGAGTGCAAAAGCATGATTCCCTTTAGGCTCTCGAAGAGACCCTTACATTTCCAAGTGACCTGAATTAGGACTTTCCCAAAAAGATATGTTTGCGTGTCTGTGGCGAAAGGAGCTCTAAGTTGTGTATTCAGTGTTGGAGAGTGACACACTGTACACAGGCTACACAGCGTTTTGAGAGCACCAACATGCTTCACACTGAAACTGCTACAAGGTGTGTGTAGCATGCTGAATGAAGGCTTGTCATTTCAAAGAAAGAAGAGGAAACCAAACTCCAGGTAGTGAAACGAGCACACCAGTATGGGAGATGTGCATGTGTACAGTTTCAAGCAGCACCTCTTTGTGGACACTTGGAAACAGCGCTGTGAAAAAATTTCGTACGAAGCGGGATTTGGCCAAAGATGAAAGACCTTCCAAAACCAACCCTAAAGAACTTAGCCAAACAATGAATGTTGCAATAAGCTCCTCCAGGAAAGGTGCCTCTATGACACAACCCCCGAGCAGGTAGCTACATTCTGCACAGTACAAAAGGCATATGAATTCCAGGCTGAAAACTCACTCCAGAAGGATGAAATGCATGTGTTTCTCTCTGAAAGAACACTCAGCCACCAGGCTTTTGCTTGCTCCTTCAAGGTCTTTGTAGAAACGTGTGTTTTCACTGCTGGAATACGTTTTGGGATGCATTGTTTCTATCTCTTGCAAGCCTCATGTTGTTTCTTACACAATGTGGGAAAACAAGGAATATGTTTCCCAAATCACTTGAAATCCAGGAAAACACACACTGCATCTCTCTTGCTCAAACACGCTCTCTCACCTAATGCGTTGAGAACATTCAAGAAAGCAGAAAAGAAGGGCATTTTGCAGAGAATTTCAGACGGGCATGTACAAAAAGTCATTTCTATCGGTTGCAGAGTGCAAAAGCATGATTCCCTTTAGGCTCTCAAAGAGACCCTTACATTTCCAAGTGACCTGAATTAGGACTTTCCCAAAAAGATATGTTTGCGTGTCTGTGGCGAAAGGAGCTCTAAGTTGTGTATTCAGTGTTGGAGAGTGAAACACTCTACACAGGCTACACAGCGTTTTGAGAGCACCAACATGCTTCACACTGAAACTGCTACAAGGTGTGTGTAGCATGCTGAATGAAGGCTTGTCATTTCAAAGAAAGAAGAGGAAACCAAACTCCAGGTAGTGAAACGAGCACACCAGTATGGGAGATGTGCATGTGTACAGTTTCAAGCAGCACCTCTTTGTGGACACTTGGAAACAGCGCTGTGAAAAAATTTCGTACGAAGCGGGATTTGGCCAAAGTTGAAAGACCTTCCAAAACCAACCCTAAAGAACTTAGCCAAACAATGAATGTTGCAATAAGCTCCTCCAGGAAAGCTGCCTCTATGACACAACCCCCGAGCAGGTAGCTACATTCTGCACAGTACAAAAGGCATATGAATTCCAGGCTGAAAACTCACTCCAGAAGGATGAAATGCATGTGTTTCTCTCTGAAAGAACACTCAGCCACCAGGCTTTTGCTTGCTCCTTCAAGGTCTTTGTAGAAACGTGTGTTTTCACTGCTGGAATACGTTTTGGGATGCATTGTTTCTATCTCTTGCAAGCCTCATGTTGTTTCTTACACAATGTGGGAAAACAAGGAATATGTTTCCTAAATCACTTGAAATCCAGGAAAACACACACTGCATCTCTCTTGCTCAAACACGCTCTCTGACCTAATGCGTTGAGAACATTCAAGAAAGCAGAAAAGAAGGGCATTTTGCAGTGAATTTCAGACGGGCATGTACAAAAAGTCATTTCTATCGGTTGCAGAGTGCAAAAGCATGATTCCCTTTAGGCTCTCGAAGAGACCCTTACATTTCCAAGTGACCTGAATTAGGACTTTCCCAAAAAGATATGTTTGCGTGTCTGTGGCGAAAGGAGCTCTAAGTTGTGTATTCAGTGTTGGAGAGTGACACACTGTACACAGGCTACACAGCGTTTTGAGAGCACCAACATGCTTCACACTGAAACTGCTACAAGGTGTGTGTAGCATGCTGAATGAAGGCTTGTCATTTCAAAGAAAGAAGAGGAAACCAAACTCCAGGTAGTGAGACGAGCACACCAGTATGGGAGATGTGCATGTGTACAGTTTCAAGCAGCACCTCTTTGTGGACACTTGGAAACAGCGCTGTGAAAAAATTTCGTACGAAGCGGGATTTGGCCAAAGTTGAAAGACCTTCCAAAACCAACCCTAAAGAACTTAGCCAAACAATGAATGTTGCAATAAGCTCCTCCAGGAAAGGTGCCTCTATGACACAACCCCCGAGCAGGTAGCTACATTCTGCACAGTACAAAAGGCATATGAATTCCAGGCTGAAAACTCACTCCAGAAGGATGAAATGCATGTGTTTCTCTCTGAAAGAACACTCAGCCACCAGGCTTTTGCTTGCTCCTTCAAGGTCTTTGTAGAAACGTGTGTTTTCACTGCTGGAATACGTTTTGGGATGCATTGTTTCTATCTCTTGCAAGCCTCATGTTGTTTCTTACACAATGTGGGAAAACAACGAATATGTTTCCCAAATCACTTGAAATCCAGGAAAACACACACTGCATCTCTCTTGCTCAAACACGCTCTCTCACCTAATGCGTTGAGAACATTCAAGAAAGCAGAAAAGAAGGGCATTTTGCAGAGAATTTCAGACGGGCATGTACAAAAAGTCATTTCTATCGTTTGCAGAGTGCAAAAGCATGATTCCCTTTAGGCTCTCAAAGAGACCCTTACATTTCCAAGTGACCTGAATTAGGACTTTCCCAAAAAGATATGTTTGCGTGTCTGTGGCGAAAGGAGCTCTAAGTTGTGTATTCAGTGTTGGAGAGTGACACACTCTACACAGGCTACACAGCGTTTTGAGAGCACCAACATGCTTCACACTGAAACTGCTACAAGGTGTGTGTAGCATGCTGAATGAAGGCTTGTCATTTCAAAGAAAGAAGAGGAAACCAAACTCCAGGTAGTGAAACGAGCACACCAGTATGGGAGATGTGCATGTGTACAGTTTCAAGCAGCACCTCTTTGTGGACCCTTGGAAACAGCGCTGTGAAAAAATTTCGTACGAAGCGGGATTTGGCCAAAGTTGAAAGACCTTCCAAAACCAACCCTAAAGAACTTAGCCAAACAATGAATGTTGCAATAAGCTCCTCCAGGAAAGGTGCCTCTATGACACAACCCCCGAGCAGGTAGCTACATTCTGCACAGTACAAAAGGCATATGAATTCCAGGCTGCAAACTCACTCCAGAAGGATGAAATGCATGTGTTTCTCTCTGAAAGAACACTCAGCCACCAGGCTTTTGCTTGCTCCTTGAAGGTCTTTGTAGAAACGTGTGTTTTCACTGCTGGAATACGTTTTGGGATGCATTGTTTCTATCTCTTGCAAGCCTCATGTTGTTTCTTACACAATGTGGGAAAAGAAGGAATATGTTTCCCAAATCACTTGAAATCCAGGAAAACACACACTGCATCTCTCTTGCTCAAAAACGCTCTCTGACCTATTGCGTTGAGAACATTCAAGAAAGCAGAAAAGGGCATTTTGCAGTGAATTTCAGACGGGCATGTACAAAAAGTCATTTCTATCGGTTGCAGAGTGCAAAAGCGTGATTGCCTTCAGGCTCTCGATGAAACCCTTACATTTCCAAGTGACCTGAATTAGGACTTTCCCAAAATGATGTGTTTGCGTGTCTGTGGTGAAAGGAGCTCTAAGTTGTGTATTCAGTGTTGGAGAGTGACACACTCTACACAGGCTACACAGCGTTTTGAGAGCACCAACATGCTTCACACTGAAACTGCTACAAGGTGTGTGTAGCATGCTGAATGAAGGCTTGTCATTTCAAAGAAAGAAGAGGAAACCAAACTCCAGGTAGTGAAACGAGCACACCAGTATGGGAGATGTGCATGTGTACAGTTTCAAGCAGCACCTCTTTGTGGACACTTGGAAACAGCGCTGTGAAAAAGTTTCGTACGAAGCGGGATTTGGACAAAGGTGAAAGACCTTCCAAAACCAACCCTAAAGAACTTAGCCAAACAATGAATGTTGCAATAAGCTCCTCCAGGAAAGGTGCCTCTATGACACAACCCCCGAGCAGGTAGCTTCATTCTGCACAGTACAAAAGGCATATGAATTCCAGGCTGAAAACTCACTCCAGAAGGATGAAATGCATGTGTTTCTCTCTGAAAGAACACTCAGCCACCAGGCTTTGCATGCTGCTTCAAGGTCTTTGTAGAAACGTGTGTTTTCACTGCTGGAATACGTTTTGGGATGCATTGTTTCTATCTCTTGCAAGCCTCATGCTGTTTCTTACACAATGTGGGAAAACAAGGAGTATGTTTCCCAAATCACTTGAAATTCAGGAAAACACACAGTGCATCTCTCTTGCCCAAACACGCTCTCTCACCTAATGCGTTGAGAACATTCAAGAAAGCAGAAAAGAAGGGCATTTTGCAGTGAATTTTCAGAGTGGCATGTACAAAAAGTCATTTCTATCGGTTGCAGAGTGCAAAAGCGTGATTCCCTTCAGGCTCTCGAAGAAACCCTGACATTTCCAAGTGACCTGAATTAGGACTTTCCCAAAAAGATATATTTGCGTGTCTGTGGCGAAAGGAGCTCTAAGTTGTGTATTCAGTGTTGGAGAGTGACACACTGTACACAGGCTACACAGCGTTTTGAGAGCACCAACATGCTTCACACTGAAACTGCTACAAGGTGTGTGTAGCATGCTGAATGAAGGCTTGTCATTTCAAAGAAAGAAGAGGAAACCAAACTCCAGGTAGTGAAACGAGCACACCAGTATGGGAGATGTGCATGTGTACAGTTTCAAGCAGCACCTCTTTGTGGACACTTGGAAACAGCGCTGTGAAAAAATTTCGTACGAAGCGGGATTTGGCCAAAGTTGAAAGACCTTCAAAAACCAACCCTAAAGAACTTAGCCAAACAATGAATGTTGCAATAAGCTCCTCCAGGAAAGGTGCCTCTATGACACAACCCCCGAGCAGGTAGCTACATTCTGCACAGTACAAAAGGCATATGAATTCCAGGCTGAAAACTCACTCCAGAAGGATGAAATGCATGTGTTTCTCTCTGAAAGAACACTCAGCCACCAGGCTTTTGCTTGCTCCTTCAAGGTCTTTGTAGAAACGTGTGTTTTCACTGCTGGAATACGTTTTGGGATGCATTGTTTCTATCTCTTGCAAGCCTCATGTTGTTTCTTACACAATGTGGGAAAACAAGGAATATGTTTCCCAAATCACTTGAAATCCAGGAAAACACACACTGCATCTCTCTTGCTCAAACACGCTCTCTGACCTAATGCGTTGAGAACATTCAAGAAAGCAGAAAAGAAGGGCATTTTGCAGAGAATTTCAGACGGGCATGTACAAAAAGTCATTTCTATCGGTTGCAGAGTGCAAAAGCATGATTCCCTTTAGGCTCTCAAAGAGACCCTTACATTTCCAAGTGACCTGAATTAGGACTTTCCCAAAAAGATATGTTTGCGTGTCTGTGGCGAAAGGAGCTCTAAGTTGTGTATTCAGTGTTGGAGAGTGACACACTCTACACAGGCTACACAGCGTTTTGAGAGCACCAACATGCTTCACACTGAAACTGCTACAAGGTGTGTGTAGCATGCTGAATGAAGGCTTGTCATTTCAAAGAAAGAAGAGGAAACCAAACTCCAGGTAGTGAGACGAGCACACCAGTATGGGAGATGTGCATGTGTACAGTTTCAAGCAGCACCTCTTTGTGGACACTTGGAAACAGCGCTGTGAAAAAATTTCGTACGAAGCGGGATTTGGCCAAAGTTGAAAGACCTTCCAAAACCAACCCTAAAGAACTTAGCCAAACAAAGAATGTTGCAATAAGCTCCTCCAGGAAAGGTGCCTCTATGACACAACCCCCGAGCAGGTAGCTACATTCTGCACAGTACAAAAGGCATATGAATTCCAGGCTGAAAACTCACTCCAGAAGGATGAAATGCATGTGTTTCTCTCTGAAAGAACACTCAGCCACCAGGCTTTTGCTTGCTCCTTCAAGGTCTTTGTAGAAACGTGTGTTTTCACTGCTGGAATACGTTTTGGGATGCATTGTTTCTATCTCTTGCAAGCCTCATGTTGTTTCTTACACAATGTGGGAAAACAAGGAGTATGTTTTCCAAATCACTTGAAATCCAGGAAAACACACACTGCATCTCTCTTGCTCAAACACGCTCTCTGACCTAAGGCGTTGAGAACACTCAAGAAAGCAGAAAAGAAGGGCATTTTGCAGTGAATTTCAGACGGGCATGTACAAAAAGTCATTTCTATCGGTTGCAGGGTGCAAAAGCATGATTCCCTTTAGGCTCTCAAAGAGACCCTTATATTTCCAAGTGACCTGAATTAGGACTTTCCCAAAAAGATATGTTTGCGTGTCTGTGGCGAAAGGAGCTCTAAGTTGTGTATTCTGTGTTGGAGAGTGAAACACTACACAGGCTACACAGCGTTTTGAGAGCACCAACATGCTTCACACTGAAACTGCTACAAGGTGTGTGTAGCATGCTGAATGAAGGCTTGTCATTTCAAAGAAAGAAGAGGAAACCAAACTCCAGGTAGTGAAACGAGCACACCAGTATGGGAGATGTGCATGTGTACAGTTTCAAGCAGCACCTATTTGTCGTCACTTGGAAACAGCGCTGTGAAAAAATTTCGTACGAAGCGGGATTTGGCCAAAGTTGAAAGACCTTCCAAAACCAACCCTAAAGAACTTAGCCAAACAATGAATGTTGCAATAAGCTCCTCCAGGAAAGGTGCCTCTATGACACAACCCCCGAGCAGGTAGCTTCATTCTGCACAGTACAAAAGGCATATGAATTCCAGGCTGAAAACTCACTCCAGAAGGATGAAATGCATGTGTTTCTCTCTGAAAGAACACTCAGCCACCAGGCTTTTGCTTGCTCCTTCAAGGTCTTTGTAGAAACGTGTGTTTTCACTGCTGGAATACGTTTTGGGATGCATTGTTTCTATCTCTTGCAAGCCTCATGTTGTTTCTTACACAATGTGGGAAAACAAGGACTATGTTTCCCAAATCACTTGAAATCCAGGAAAACACACACTGCATCTCTCTTGCTCAAACACGCTCTCTGACCTAATGCGTTGAGAACATTCAAAAAAGCAGAAAAGAAGGGCATTTTGCAGTGAATTTCAGACAGGCATGTACAAAAAGTCATTTCTATCGGTTGCAGAGTGCAAAAGCATGATTCCCTTTAGGCTCTCGAAGAGACCCTTACATTTCCAAGTGACCTGAATTAGGACTTTCCCAAAAAGATATGTTTGCGTGTCTGTGGCGAAAGGAGCTCTAAGTTGTGTATTCAGTGTTGGAGAGTGACACACTGTACACAGGCTACACAGCGTTTTGAGAGCACCAACATGCTTCACACTGAAACTGCTACAAGGTGTGTGTAGCATGCTGAATGAAGGCTTGTCATTTCAAAGAAAGAAGAGGAAACCAAACTCCAGGTAGTGAAACGAGCACACCAGTATGGGAGATGTGCATGTGTACAGTTTCAAGCAGCACCTCTTTGTGGACACTTGGAAACAGCGCTGTGAAAAATTTCGTACGAAGCGGGATTTGGCCAAAGTTGAAAGACCTTCCAAAACCAACCCTAAAGAACTTAGCCAAACAATGAATGTTGCAATAAACTCCTCCAGGAAAGGTGCCTCTATGACACAACCCCCGAGCAGGTAGCTACATTCTGCACAGTACAAAAGGCATATGAATTCCAGGCTGAAAACTCACTCCAGAAGGATGAAATGCATGTGTTTCTCTCTGAAAGAACACTCAGCCACCAGGCTTTTGCTTGCTCCTTCAAGGTCTTTGTAGAAACGTGTGTTTTCACTGCTGGAATACGTTTTGGGATGCATTGTTTCTATCTCTTGCAAGCCTCATGTTGTTTCTTACACAATGTGGGAAAACAAGGAATATGTTTCCCAAATCACTTGAAATCCAGGAAAACACACACTGCATCTCTCTTGCTCAAAAACGCTCTATGACCTATTGCGTTGAGAACATTCAAGAAAGCAGAAAAGAAGGGCATTTTGCAGTGAATTTCAGACGGGCATGTACAAAAAGTCATTTCTATCGGTTGCAGAGTGCAAAAGCGTGATTGCGTTCAGGCTCTCGATGAAACCCTTACATTTCCAAGTGACCTGAATTAGGACTTTCCCAAAAAGATGTGTTTGCGTGTCTGTGGTGAAAGGAGCTCTAAGTTTTGTATTCAGTGTTGGAGAGTGACACACTCTACACAGGCTACACAGCGTTTTGAGAGCACCAACATGCTTCACACTGAAACTGCTACAAGGTGTGTGTAGCATGCTGAATGAAGGCTTGTCATTTCAAAGAAAGAAGAGGAAACCAAACTCCAGGTAGTGAAACGAGCACACCAGTATGGGAGATGTGCATGTGTACAGTTTCAAGCAGCACCTCTTTGTGGACACTTGGAAACAGCGCTGTGAAAAAATTTCGTACGAAGCGGGATTTGGCCAAAGTTGAAAGACCTTCCAAAACCAACCCTAAAGAACTTAGCCAAACAATGAATGTTGCAATAAGCTCCTCCAGGAAAGGTGCCTCTATGACACAACCCCCGAGCAGGTAGCTTCATTCTGCACAGTACAAAAGGCATATGAATTCCAGGCTGCAAACTCACTCCAGAAGGATGAAATGCATGTGTTTCTCTCTGAAAGAACACTCAGCCACCAGGCTTTTGCTTGCTCCTTCAAGGTCTTTGTAGAAACGTGTGTTTTCACTGCTGGAATACGTTTTGGGGTGCATTGTTTCTATCTCTTGCAAGCCTCATGTTGTTTCTTACACAATGTGGGAAAACAAGGACTATGTTTCCCAAATCACTTGAAATCCAGGAAAACACACACTGCATCTCTCTTGCTCAAACACGCTCTCTGACCTAATGCGTTGAGAACATTCAAGAAAGCAGAAAAGAAGGGCATTTTGCAGTGAATTTCAGACGGGCATGTAGAAAAAGTCATTTCTATCGGTTGCAGAGTGCAAAAGCATGATTCCCTTTAGGCTCTCGAAGAGACCCTTACATTTCCAAGTGACCTGAATTAGGACTTTCCCAAAAAGATATGTTTGCGTGTCTGTGGCGAAAGGAGCTCTAAGTTGTGTATTCAGTGTTGGAGAGTGACACACTCTACACAGGCTACACAGCGTTTTGAGAGCACCAACATGCTTCACACTGAAACTGCTACAAGGTGTGTGTAGCATGCTGAATGAAGGCTTGTCATTTCAAAGAAAGAAGAGGAAACCAAACTCCAGGTAGTGAAACGAGCACACCAGTATGGGAGATGTGCATGTGTACAGTTTCAAGCAGCACCTCTTTGTGGACACTTGGAAACAGCGCTGTGAAAAAATTTCGTACGAAGCGGGATTTGGCCAAAGTTGAAAGACCTTCCAAAACCAACCCTAAAGAACTTAGCCAAACAATGAATGTTGCAATAAGCTCCTCCAGGAAAGGTGCCTCAATGACACAACACCCGAGCAGGTAGCTACATTCTGCACAGTACAAAAGGCATATGAATTCCAGGCTGAAATCTCACTCCAGAAGGAAGAAATGCATGTGTTTCTCTCCTGAAAGAACACTCAGCCACCAGGCTTTGCATGCTGCTTCAAGGTCTTTGTAGAAACGTGTGTTTTCACTGCTGGAATACGTTTTGGGATGCATTGTTTCTATCTCTTGCAAGCCTCATGCTGTTTCTTACACAATGTGGGAAAACAAGGAGTATGTTTCCCAAATCACTTGAAATTCAGGAAAACACACAGTGCATCTCTCTTGCCCAAACACGCTCTCTCACCTAATGCGTTGAGAACATTCAAGAAAGCAGAAAAGAAGGGCATTTTGCAGTGAATTTCAGACGGGCATGTACAAAAAGTCATTTCTATCGGTTGCAGAGTGCAAAAGCATGATTCCCTTTAGGCTCTCAAAGAGACCCTTACATTTCCAAGTGACCTGAATTAGGACTTTCCCAAAAAGATATGTTTGCGTGTCTGTGGCGAAAGGAGCTCTAAGTTGTGTATTCAGTGTTGGAGAGTGACACACTGTACACAGGCTACACAGCGTTTTGAGAGCACCAACATGCTTCACACTGAAACTGTTACAAGGTGTGTGTAGCATGCTGAATGAAGGCTTGTCATTTCAAAGAAAGAAGAGGAAACCAAACTCCAGGTAGTGAAACGAGCACCCCAGTATGGGAGAGTGCATGTGTACAGTTTCAAGCAGCACCTCTTTGTGGACACTTGGAAACAGCGCTGTGAAAAAATTTCGTACGAAGCGGGATTTGGCCAAAGTTGAAAGACCTTCCAAAACCAACCCTAAAGAACTTAGCCAAACAATGAATGTTGCAATAAGCTCCTCCAGGAAAGGTGCTCTATGACACAACCCCCGAGCAGGTAGCTACATTCTGCACAGTACAAAAGGCATATGAATTCCAGGCTGAAAACTCACTCCAGAAGGATGAAATGCATGTGTTTCTCTCTGAAAGAACACTCAGCCACCAGGCTTTTGCTTGCTGCTTCAAGGTCTTTGTAGAAACGTGTGTTTTCACTGCTGGAATACGTTTTGGGATGCATTGTTTCTATCTCTTGCAAGCCTCATGTTGTTTCTTACACAATGTGGGAAAACAAGGAATATGTTTCCAAAATCACTTGAAATCCAGGAAAACACACACTGCATCTCTCTTGCTCAAACACGCTCTCTGACCTAATGCGTTGAGAACATTCAAGAAAGCAGAAAAGAAGGGCATTTTGGAGAGAATTTCAGACGGGCATGTACAAAAAGTCATTTCTATCGGTTGCAGAGTGCAAAAGCATGATTCCCTTTAGGCTCTCGAAGAGACCCTTACATTTCCAAGTGACCTGAATTAGGACTTTCCCAAAAAGATATGTTTGCGTGTCTGTGGCGAAAGGAGCTCTAAGTTGTGTATTCAGTGTTGGAGAGTGACACACTCTACACAGGCTACACAGCGTTTTGAGAGCACCAACATGCTTCACACTGAAACTGCTACAAGGTGTGTGTAGCATGCTGAATGAAGGCTTGTCATTTCAAAGAAAGAAGAGGAAACCAAACTCCAGGTAGTGAAACGAGCACACCAGTATGGGAGATGTGCATGTGTACAGTTTCAAGCAGCACCTCTTTGTGGACACTTGGAAACAGCGCTGTGAAAAAATTTCGTACAAAGCGGGATTTGGCCAAAGTTGAAAGACCTTCCAAAACCAACCCTAAAGAACTTAGCCAAACAATGAATGTTGCAATAAGCTCCTCCAGGAAAGGTGCCTCTATGACAAAACCCCCGAGCAGGTAGCTTCATTCTGCACAGTACAAAAGGCATATGAATTCCAGGCTGCAAACTCACTCCAGAAGGATGAAATGCATGTGTTTCTCTCTGAAAGAACACTCAGCCACCAGGCTTTTGCTTGCTCCTTCAAGGTCTTTGTAGAAACGTGTGTTTTCACTGCTGGAATACGTTTTGGGATGCATTGTTTCTATCTCTTGCAAGCCTCATGTTGTTTCTTACACAATGTGGGAAAACAAGGACTATGTTTCCCTAATCACTTGAAATCCAGGAAAACACACACTGCATCTCTCTTACTCAAACACGCTCTCTGACCTAATGCGTTGAGAACATTCAAGAAAGCAGAAAAGAAGGGCATTTTGCAGTGAATTTCAGACAGGCATGTACAAAAAGTCATTTCTATCGGTTGCAGAGTGCAAAAGCGTGATTGCCTTCAGGCTCTCGATGAAACCCTTACATTTCCAAGTGACCTGAATTAGGACTTTCCCAAAAAGATGTGTTTGCGTGTCTGTGGCGAAAGGAGCTCTAAGTTGTGTATTCACTGTTGGAGAGTGACACACTCTACACAGGCTACACAGCGTTTTGAGAGCACCAACATGCTTCACACTGAAACTGCTACAAGGTGTGTGTAGCATGCTGAATGAAGGCTTGTCATTTCAAAGAAAGAAGAGGAAACCAAACTCCAGGTAGTGAAACGAGCACACCAGTATGGGAGATGTGCATGTGTACAGTTTCAAGCAGCACCTCTTTGTGGACACTTGGAAACAGCGCTGTGAAAAAATTTCGTACGAAGCGGGATTTGGCCAAAGTTGAAAGACCTTCCAAAACCAACCCTAAAGAACTTAGCCAAACAATGAATGTTGCAATAAGCTCCTCCAGGAAAGGTGCCTCAATGACACAACACCCGAGCAGGTAGCTACATTCTGCACAGTACAAAAGGCATATGAATTCCAGGCTGAAATCTCACTCCAGAAGGAAGAAATGCATGTGTTTCTCTCCTGAAAGAACACTCAGCCACCAGGCTTTGCATGCTGCTTCAAGGTCTTTGTAGAAACGTGTGTTTTCACTGCTGGAATACGTTTTGGGATGCATTGTTTCTATCTCTTGCAAGCCTCATGCTGTTTCTTACACAATGTGGGAAAACAAGGAGTATGTTTCCCAAATCACTTGAAATTCAGGAAAACACACAGTGCATCTCTCTTGCCCAAACACGCTCTCTCACCTAATGCGTTGAGAACATTCAAGAAAGCAGAAAAGAAGGGCATTTTGCAGTGAATTTCAGACGGGCATGTACAAAAAGTCATTTCTATCGGTTGCAGAGTGCAAAAGCATGATTCCCTTTAGGCTCTCAAAGAGACCCTTACATTTCCAAGTGACCTGAATTAGGACTTTCCCAAAAAGATATGTTTGCGTGTCTGTGGCGAAAGGAGCTCTAAGTTGTGTATTCAGTGTTGGAGAGTGACACACTGTACACAGGCTACACAGCGTTTTGAGAGCACCAACATGCTTCACACTGAAACTGTTACAAGGTGTGTGTAGCATGCTGAATGAAGGCTTGTCATTTCAAAGAAAGAAGAGGAAACCAAACTCCAGGTAGTGAAACGAGCACCCCAGTATGGGAGAGTGCATGTGTACAGTTTCAAGCAGCACCTCTTTGTGGACACTTGGAAACAGCGCTGTGAAAAAATTTCGTACGAAGCGGGATTTGGCCAAAGTTGAAAGACCTTCCAAAACCAACCCTAAAGAACTTAGCCAAACAATGAATGTTGCAATAAGCTCCTCCAGGAAAGGTGCTCTATGACACAACCCCCGAGCAGGTAGCTACATTCTGCACAGTACAAAAGGCATATGAATTCCAGGCTGAAAACTCACTCCAGAAGGATGAAATGCATGTGTTTCTCTCTGAAAGAACACTCAGCCACCAGGCTTTTGCTTGCTGCTTCAAGGTCTTTGTAGAAACGTGTGTTTTCACTGCTGGAATACGTTTTGGGATGCATTGTTTCTATCTCTTGCAAGCCTCATGTTGTTTCTTACACAATGTGGGAAAACAAGGAATATGTTTCCAAAATCACTTGAAATCCAGGAAAACACACACTGCATCTCTCTTGCTCAAACACGCTCTCTGACCTAATGCGTTGAGAACATTCAAGAAAGCAGAAAAGAAGGGCATTTTGGAGAGAATTTCAGACGGGCATGTACAAAAAGTCATTTCTATCGGTTGCAGAGTGCAAAAGCATGATTCCCTTTAGGCTCTCGAAGAGACCCTTACATTTCCAAGTGACCTGAATTAGGACTTTCCCAAAAAGATATGTTTGCGTGTCTGTGGCGAAAGGAGCTCTAAGTTGTGTATTCAGTGTTGGAGAGTGACACACTCTACACAGGCTACACAGCGTTTTGAGAGCACCAACATGCTTCACACTGAAACTGCTACAAGGTGTGTGTAGCATGCTGAATGAAGGCTTGTCATTTCAAAGAAAGAAGAGGAAACCAAACTCCAGGTAGTGAAACGAGCACACCAGTATGGGAGATGTGCATGTGTACAGTTTCAAGCAGCACCTCTTTGTGGACACTTGGAAACAGCGCTGTGAAAAAATTTCGTACAAAGCGGGATTTGGCCAAAGTTGAAAGACCTTCCAAAACCAACCCTAAAGAACTTAGCCAAACAATGAATGTTGCAATAAGCTCCTCCAGGAAAGGTGCCTCTATGACAAAACCCCCGAGCAGGTAGCTTCATTCTGCACAGTACAAAAGGCATATGAATTCCAGGCTGCAAACTCACTCCAGAAGGATGAAATGCATGTGTTTCTCTCTGAAAGAACACTCAGCCACCAGGCTTTTGCTTGCTCCTTCAAGGTCTTTGTAGAAACGTGTGTTTTCACTGCTGGAATACGTTTTGGGATGCATTGTTTCTATCTCTTGCAAGCCTCATGTTGTTTCTTACACAATGTGGGAAAACAAGGACTATGTTTCCCTAATCACTTGAAATCCAGGAAAACACACACTGCATCTCTCTTACTCAAACACGCTCTCTGACCTAATGCGTTGAGAACATTCAAGAAAGCAGAAAAGAAGGGCATTTTGCAGTGAATTTCAGACAGGCATGTACAAAAAGTCATTTCTATCGGTTGCAGAGTGCAAAAGCGTGATTGCCTTCAGGCTCTCGATGAAACCCTTACATTTCCAAGTGACCTGAATTAGGACTTTCCCAAAAAGATGTGTTTGCGTGTCTGTGGCGAAAGGAGCTCTAAGTTGTGTATTCACTGTTGGAGAGTGACACACTCTACACAGGCTACACAGCGTTTTGAGAGCACCAACATGCTTCACACTGAAACTGCTACAAGGTGTGTGTAACATGCTGAATGAAGGCTTGTCATTTCAAAGAAAGAAGAGGAAACCAAACTCCAGGTAGTGAAACGAGCACACCAGTATGGGAGATGTGCATGTGTACAGTTTCAAGCAGCACCTCTTTGTGGACTCTTGGAAACAGCGCTGTGAAAAAATTTCGTACGAAGCGGGATTAGGCCAAAGTTGAAAGACCTTCCAAAACCAACCCTAAAGAACTTAGCCAAACAATGAATGTTGCAATAAGCTCCTCCAGGAAAGGTGCCTCAATGACACAACCCCCGAGCAGGTAGCTACATTCTGCACAGTACAAAAGGCATATGAATTCCAGGCTGAAAACTCACTCCAGAAGGAAGAAATGCATGTGTTTCTCTCCTGAAAGAACACTCAGCCACCAGGCTTTGCGTGCTGCTTCAAGGTCTTTGTAGAAACGTGTGTTTTCACTGCTGGAATACGTTTTGGGATGCATTGTTTCTATCTCTTGCAAGCCTCATGCTGTTTCTTACACAATGTGGGAAAACAAGGAGTATGTTTCCCAAATCACTTGAAATTCAGGAAAACACACAGTGCATCTCTCTTGCCCAAACACGCTCTCTCACCTAATGCGTTGAGAACATTCAAGAAAGCAGAAAAGAAGGGCATTTTGCAGTGAATTTCAGACGGGCATGTACAAAAAGTCATTTCTATTGGTTGCAGAGTGCAAAAGCATGATTCCCTTTAGGCTCTCAAAGAAACCCTTACATTTCCAAGTGACCTGAATTAGGACTTTCCCAAAAAGATGTGTTTGCGTGTCTGTGGCGAAAGGAGCTCTAAGTTGTGTATTCAGTGTTGGAGAGTGAAACACTCTACACAGGCTACACAGCGTTTTGAGAGCACCAACATGCTTCACACTGAAACTGCTACAAGGTGTGTGTAGCATGCTGAATGAAGGCTTGTCATTTCAAAGAAAGAAGAGGAAACCAAACTCCAGGTAGTGAAATGAGCACACCAGTATGGGAGATGTGCATGTGTACAGTTTCAAGCAGCACCTCTTTGTGGACACTTGGAAACAGCGCTGTGAAAAAATTTCGTACGAAGCGGGATTTGGCCAAAGTTGAAAGACCTTCCAAAACCAACCCTAAAGAACTTAGCCAAACAATGAATGTTGCAATAAGCTCCTCCAGGAAAGGTGCCTCTATGACACAACCTCCGAGCAGGTAGCTACATTCTGCACAGTACAAAAGGCATATGAATTCCAGGCTGAAAACTCACTCCAGAAGGATGAAATGCATGTGTTTCTCTCTGAAAGAACACTCAGCCAGCAGGCTTTTGCTTGCTCCTTCAAGGTCTTTGTAGAAACGTGTGTTTTCACTGCTGGAATACGTTTTGGGATGCATTGTTTCTATCTCTTGCAAGCCTCATGTTGTTTCTTACACAATGTGGGAAAACAAGGAATATGTTTCCCAAATCACTTGAAATCCAGGAAAACACACACTGCATCTCTCTTGCTCAAACACGCTCTCTCACCTAATGCGTTGAGAACATTCAAGAAAGCAGAAAAGAAGGGCATTTTGCAGAGAATTTCAGACGGGCATGTACAAAAAGTCATTTCTATCGGTTGCAGAGTGCAAAAGCATGATTCCCTTTAGGCTCTCGAAGAGACCCTTACATTTCCAAGTGACCTGAATTAGGACTTTCCCAAAAAGATATGTTTGCGTGTCTGTGGCGAAAGGAGCTCTAAGTTGTGTATTCAGTGTTGGAGAGTGACACACTCTACACAGGCTACACAGCGTTTTGAGAGCACCAACATGCTTCACACTGAAACTGCTACAAGGTGTGTGTAGCATGCTGAATGAAGGCTTGTCATTTCAAAGAAAGAAGAGGAAACCAAACTCCAGGTAGTGAAACGAGCACACCAGTATGGGAGATGTGCATGTGTACAGTTTCAAGCAGCACCTCTTTGTGGACACTTGGAAACAGCGCTGTGAAAAAATTTCGTACGAAGCGGGATTTTGCCAAAGTTGAAAGACCTTCCAAAACCAACCCTAAAGAACTTAGCCAAACAATGAATGTTGCAATAAACTCCTCCAGGAAAGGTGCCTCTATGACACAACCCCCGAGCAGGTAGCTACATTCTGCACAGTACAAAAGGCATATGAATTCCAGGCTGAAAACTCACTCCAGAAGGATGAAATGCATGTGTTTCTCTCTGAAAGAACACTCAGCCACCAGGCTTTTGCTTGCTCCTTCAAGGTCTTTGTAGAAACGTGTGTTTTCACTGCTGGAATACGTTTTGGGATGCATTGTTTCTATCTCTTGCAAGCCTCATGTTGTTTCTTACACAATGTGGGAAAACAAGGAATATGTTTCCCAAATCACTTGAAATCCAGGAAAACACACACTGCATCTCTCTTGCTCAAAAACGCTCTATGACCTATTGCGTTGAGAACATTCAAGAAAGCAGAAAAGAAGGGCATTTTACAGTGAATTTCAGACGGGCATGTACAAAAAGTCATTTCTATCGGTTGCAGAGTGCAAAAGCGTGATTGCCTTCAGGCTCTCGATGAAACCCTTACATTTCCAAGTGACCTGAATTAGGACTTTCCCAAAAAGATGTGTTTGCGTGTCTGTGGCGAAAGGAGCTCTAAGTTGTGTATTCACTGTTGGAGAGTGACACACTCTACACAGGCTACACAGCGTTTTGAGAGCACCAACATGCTTCACACTGAAACTGCTACAAGGTGTGTGTAACATGCTGAATGAAGGCTTGTCATTTCAAAGAAAGAAGAGGAAACCAAACTCCAGGTAGTGAAACGAGCACACCAGTATGGGAGATGTGCATGTGTACAGTTTCAAGCAGCACCTCTTTGTGGACTCTTGGAAACAGCGCTGTGAAAAAATTTCGTACGAAGCGGGATTAGGCCAAAGTTGAAAGACCTTCCAAAACCAACCCTAAAGAACTTAGCCAAACAATGAATGTTGCAATAAGCTCCTCCAGGAAAGGTGCCTCAATGACACAACCCCCGAGCAGGTAGCTACATTCTGCACAGTACAAAAGGCATATGAATTCCAGGCTGAAAACTCACTCCAGAAGGAAGAAATGCATGTGTTTCTCTCCTGAAAGAACACTCAGCCACCAGGCTTTGCGTGCTGCTTCAAGGTCTTTGTAGAAACGTGTGTTTTCACTGCTGGAATACGTTTTGGGATGCATTGTTTCTATCTCTTGCAAGCCTCATGCTGTTTCTTACACAATGTGGGAAAACAAGGAGTATGTTTCCCAAATCACTTGAAATTCAGGAAAACACACAGTGCATCTCTCTTGCCCAAACACGCTCTCTCACCTAATGCGTTGAGAACATTCAAGAAAGCAGAAAAGAAGGGCATTTTGCAGTGAATTTCAGACGGGCATGTACAAAAAGTCATTTCTATTGGTTGCAGAGTGCAAAAGCATGATTCCCTTTAGGCTCTCAAAGAAACCCTTACATTTCCAAGTGACCTGAATTAGGACTTTCCCAAAAAGATGTGTTTGCGTGTCTGTGGCGAAAGGAGCTCTAAGTTGTGTATTCAGTGTTGGAGAGTGAAACACTCTACACAGGCTACACAGCGTTTTGAGAGCACCAACATGCTTCACACTGAAACTGCTACAAGGTGTGTGTAGCATGCTGAATGAAGGCTTGTCATTTCAAAGAAAGAAGAGGAAACCAAACTCCAGGTAGTGAAATGAGCACACCAGTATGGGAGATGTGCATGTGTACAGTTTCAAGCAGCACCTCTTTGTGGACACTTGGAAACAGCGCTGTGAAAAAATTTCGTACGAAGCGGGATTTGGCCAAAGTTGAAAGACCTTCCAAAACCAACCCTAAAGAACTTAGCCAAACAATGAATGTTGCAATAAGCTCCTCCAGGAAAGGTGCCTCTATGACACAACCTCCGAGCAGGTAGCTACATTCTGCACAGTACAAAAGGCATATGAATTCCAGGCTGAAAACTCACTCCAGAAGGATGAAATGCATGTGTTTCTCTCTGAAAGAACACTCAGCCAGCAGGCTTTTGCTTGCTCCTTCAAGGTCTTTGTAGAAACGTGTGTTTTCACTGCTGGAATACGTTTTGGGATGCATTGTTTCTATCTCTTGCAAGCCTCATGTTGTTTCTTACACAATGTGGGAAAACAAGGAATATGTTTCCCAAATCACTTGAAATCCAGGAAAACACACACTGCATCTCTCTTGCTCAAACACGCTCTCTCACCTAATGCGTTGAGAACATTCAAGAAAGCAGAAAAGAAGGGCATTTTGCAGAGAATTTCAGACGGGCATGTACAAAAAGTCATTTCTATCGGTTGCAGAGTGCAAAAGCATGATTCCCTTTAGGCTCTCGAAGAGACCCTTACATTTCCAAGTGACCTGAATTAGGACTTTCCCAAAAAGATATGTTTGCGTGTCTGTGGCGAAAGGAGCTCTAAGTTGTGTATTCAGTGTTGGAGAGTGACACACTGTACACAGGCTACACAGCGTTTTGAGAGCACCAACATGCTTCACACTGAAACTGCTACAAGGTGTGTGTAGCATGCTGAATGAAGGCTTGTCATTTCAAAGAAAGAAGAGGAAACCAAACTCCAGGTAGTGAAACGAGCACACCAGTATGGGAGATGTGCATGTGTACAGTTTCAAGCAGCACCTCTTTGTGGACACTTGGAAACAGCGCTGTGAAAAAATTTCGTACGAAGCGGGATTTTGCCAAAGTTGAAAGACCTTCCAAAACCAACCCTAAAGAACTTAGCCAAACAATGAATGTTGCAATAAACTCCTCCAGGAAAGGTGCCTCTATGACACAACCCCCGAGCAGGTAGCTACATTCTGCACAGTACAAAAGGCATATGAATTCCAGGCTGAAAACTCACTCCAGAAGGATGAAATGCATGTGTTTCTCTCTGAAAGAACACTCAGCCACCAGGCTTTTGCTTGCTCCTTCAAGGTCTTTGTAGAAACGTGTGTTTTCACTGCTGGAATACGTTTTGGGATGCATTGTTTCTATCTCTTGCAAGCCTCATGTTGTTTCTTACACAATGTGGGAAAACAAGGAATATGTTTCCCAAATCACTTGAAATCCAGGAAAACACACACTGCATCTCTCTTGCTCAAAAACGCTCTATGACCTATTGCGTTGAGAACATTCAAGAAAGCAGAAAAGAAGGGCATTTTACAGTGAATTTCAGACGGGCATGTACAAAAAGTCATTTCTATCGGTTGCAGAGTGCAAAAGCGTGATTGCCTTCAGGCTCTCGATGAAACCCTTACATTTCCAAGTGACCTGAATTAGGACTTTCCCAAAAAGATGTGTTTGCGTGTCTGTGGTGAAAGGAGCTCTAAGTTTTGTATTCAGTGTTGGAGAGTGACACACTCTACACAGGCTACACAGCGTTTTGAGAGCACCAACATGCTTCACACTGAAACTGCTACAAGGTGTGTGTAGCATGCTGAATGAAGGCTTGTCATTTCAAAGAAAGAAGAGGAAACCAAACTCCAGGTAGTGAAACGAGCACACCAGTATGGGAGATGTGCATGTGTACAGTTTCAAGCAGCACCTCTTTGTGGACACTTGGAAACAGCGCTGTGAAAAAATTTCGTACAAAGCGGGATTTGGCCAAAGTTGAAAGACCTTCCAAAACCAACCCTAAAGAACTTAGCCAAACAATGAATGTTGCAATAAGCTCCTCCAGGAAAGGTGCCTCTATGACACAACCCCCGAGCAGGTAGCTTCATTCTGCACAGTACAAAAGGCATATGAATTCCAGGCTGCAAACTCACTCCAGAAGGATGAAATGCATGTGTTTCTCTCTGAAAGAACACTCAGCCACCAGGCTTTTGCTTGCTCCTTCAAGGTCTTTGTAGAAACGTGTGTTTTCACTGCTGGAATACGTTTTGGGATGCATTGTTTCTATCTCTTGCAAGCCTCATGTTGTTTCTTACACAATGTGGGAAAACAAGGACTATGTTTCCCAAATCACTTGAAATCCAGGAAAACACACACTGCATCTCTCTTACTCAAACACGCTCTCTGACCTAATGCGTTGAGAACATTCAAGAAAGCAGAAAAGAAGGGCATTTTGCAGTGAATTTCAGACAGGCATGTACAAAAAGTCATTTCTATCGGTTGCAGAGTGCAAAAGCGTGATTGCCTTCAGGCTCTCGATGAAACCCTTACATTTCCAAGTGACCTGAATTAGGACTTTCCCAAAAAGATGTGTTTGCGTGTCTGTGGCGAAAGGAGCTCTAAGTTGTGTATTCAGTGTTGGAGAGTGACACACTCTACACAGGCTACACAGCGTTTTGAGAGCACCAACATGCTTCACACTGAAACTGCTACAAGGTGTGTGTAACATGCTGAATGAAGGCTTGTCATTTCAAAGAAAGAAGAGGAAACCAAACTCCAGGTAGTGAAACGAGCACACCAGTATGGGAGATGTGCATGTGTACAGTTTCAAGCAGCACCTCTTTGTGGACTCTTGGAAACAGCGCTGTGAAAAAATTTCGTACGAAGAGGGATTTGGCCAAAGTTGAAAGACCTTCCAAAACCAACCCTAAAGAACTTAGCCAAACAATGAATGTTGCAATAAGCTCCTCCAGGAAAGGTGCCTCAATGACACAACCCCCGAGCAGGTAGCTACATTCTGCACAGTACAAAAGGCATATGAATTCCAGGCTGAAAACTCACTCCAGAAGGAAGAAATGCATGTGTTTCTCTCCTGAAAGAACACTCAGCCACCAGGCTTTGCATGCTGCTTCAAGGTCTTTGTAGAAACGTGTGTTTTCACTGCTGGAATACGTTTTGGGATGCATTGTTTCTATCTCTTGCAAGCCTCATGCTGTTTCTTACACAATGTGGGAAAACAAGGAGTATGTTTCCCAAATCACTTGAAATTCAGGAAAACACACAGTGCATCTCTCTTGCCCAAACACGCTCTCTCACCTAATGCGTTGAGAACATTCAAGAAAGCAGAAAAGAAGGGCATTTTGCAGTGAATTTCAGACGGGCATGTACAAAAAGTCATTTCTATTGGTTGCAGAGTGCAAAAGCATGATTCCCTTTAGGCTCTCAAAGAAACCCTTACATTTCCAAGTGACCTGAATTAGGACTTTCCCAAAAAGATGTGTTTGCGTGTCTGTGGCGAAAGGAGCTCTAAGTTGTGTATTCAGTGTTGGAGAGTGAAACACTCTACACAGGCTACACAGCGTTTTGAGAGCACCAACATGCTTCACACTGAAACTGCTACAAGGTGTGTGTAGCATGCTGAATGAAGGCTTGTCATTTCCAAGAAAGAAGAGGAAACCAAACTCCAGGTAGTGAAACGAGCACACCAGTATGGGAGATGTGCATGTGTACAGTTTCAAGCAGCACCTCTTTGTGGACACTTGGAAACAGCGCTGTGAAAAAATTTCGTACGAAGCGGGATTTGGCCAAAGTTGAAAGACCTTCCAAAACCAACCCTAAAGAACTTAGCCAAACAATGAATGTTGCAATAAGCTCCTCCAGGATAGGTGCCTCTATGACACAACCCCCGAGCAGGTAGCTACATTCTGCACAGTACAAAAGGCATATGAATTCCAGGCTGCAAACTCACTCCAGAAGGATGAAATGCATGTGTTTCTCTCTGAAAGAACACTCAGCCACCAGGCTTTTGCTTGCTCCTTCAAGGTCTTAGTAGAAACGTGTGTTTTCACTGCTGGAATACGTTTTGGGATGCATTGTTTCTATCTCTTGCAAGCCTCATGTTGTTTCTTACACAATGTGGGAAAACAAGGAATATGTTTCCCAAATCACTTGAAATCCAGGAAATCACACACTGCATCTCTCTTGCTCAAACACGCTCTCTGACCTAATGCGTTGAGAACATTCAAGAAAGCAGAAAAGAAGGGCATTTTGCAGTGAATTTCAGACGGGAATGTACAAAAAGTCATTTCTATTGGTTGCAGAGTGCAAAAGCATGATTCCCTTTAGGCTCTCAAAGAAACCGTTACATTTCCAAGTGACCTGAATTAGGACTTTCCCAAAAAGATATGTTTGCGTGTCTGTGGCGAAAGGAGCTCTAAGTTGTGTATTCTGTGTTGGAGAGTGACACACTCTACACAGGCTACACAGCGTTTTGAGAGCACCAACATGCTTCACACTGAAACTGCTACAAGGTGTGTGTAGCATGCTGAATGAAGGCTTGTCATTTCAAAGAAAGAAGAGGAAACCAAACTCCAGGTAGTGAAACGAGCACACCAGTATGGGAGATGTGCATGTGTACAGTTTCAAGCAGCACCTCTTTGTGGACACTTGGAAACAGCGCTGTGAAAAAATTTCGTACGAAGCGGGATTTGGCCAAAGTTGAAAGACCTTCCAAAACCAACCCTAAAGAACTTAGCCAAACAATGAATGTTGCAATAAGCTCCTCCAGGATAGGTGCCTCTATGACACAACCCCCGAGCAGGTAGCTACATTCTGCACAGTACAAAAGGCATATGAATTCCAGGCTGCAAACTCACTCCAGAAGGATGAAATGCATGTGTTTCTGTCTGAAAGAACACTCAGCCACCAGGCTTTTGCTTGCTCCTTCAAGGTCTTTGTAGAAACGTGTGTTTTCACTGCTGGAATACGTTTTGGGATGCATTGTTTCTATCTCTTGCAAGCCTCATGTTGTTTCTTACACAATGTGGGAAAACAAGGACTATGTTTCCCAAATCACTTGAAATCCAGGAAAACACACACTGCATCTCTCTTACTCAAACACGCTCTCTGACCTAATGCGTTGAGAACATTCAAGAAAGCAGAAAAGAAGGGCATTTTGCAGTGAATTTCAGACAGGCATGTACAAAAAGTCATTTCTATCGGTTGCAGAGTGCAAAAGCGTGATTGCCTTCAGGCTCTCGATGAAACCCTTACATTTCCAAGTGACCTGAATTAGGACTTTCCCAAAAAGATGTGTTTGCGTGTCTGTGGCGAAAGGAGATCTAAGTTGTGTATTCAGTGTTGGAGAGTGACACACTCTACACAGGCTACACAGCGTTTTGAGAGCACCAACATGCTTCACACTGAAACTGCTACAAGGTGTGTGTAACATGCTGAATGAAGGCTTGTCATTTCAAAGAAAGAAGAGGAAACCAAACTCCAGGTAGTGAAACGAGCACACCAGTATGGGAGATGTGCATGTGTACAGTTTCAAGCAGCACCTCTTTGTGGACTCTTGGAAACAGCGCTGTGAAAAAATTTCGTACGAAGCGGGATTTGGCCAAAGTTGAAAGACCTTCCAAAACCAACCCTAAAGAACTTAGCCAAACAATGAATGTTGCAATAAGCTCCTCCAGGAAAGGTGCCTCAATGACACAACCCCCGAGCAGGTAGCTACATTCTGCACAGTACAAAAGGCATATGAATTCCAGGCTGAAAACTCACTCCAGAAGGAAGAAATGCATGTGTTTCTCTCCTGAAAGAACACTCAGCCACCAGGCTTTGCATGCTGCTTCAAGGTCTTTGTAGAAACGTGTGTTTTCACTGCTGGAATACGTTTTGGGATGCATTGTTTCTATCTCTTGCAAGCCTCATGCTGTTTCTTACACAATGTGGGAAAACAAGGAGTATGTTTCCCAAATCACTTGAAATTCAGGAAAACACACAGTGCATCTCTCTTGCCCAAACACGCTCTCTCACCTAATGCGTTGAGAACATTCAAGAAAGCAGAAAAGAAGGGCATTTTGCAGTGAATTTCAGACGGGCATGTACAAAAAGTCATTTCTATTGGTTGCAGAGTGCAAAAGCATGATTCCCTTTAGGCTCTCAAAGAAACCCTTACATTTCCAAGTGACCTGAATTAGGACTTTCCCAAAAAGATGTGTTTGCGTGTCTGTGGCGAAAGGAGCTCTAAGTTGTGTATTCAGTGTTGGAGAGTGAAACACTCTACACAGGCTACACAGCGTTTTGAGAGCACCAACATGCTTCACACTGAAACTGCTACAAGGTGTGTGTAGCATGCTGAATGAAGGCTTGTCATTTCCAAGAAAGAAGAGGAAACCAAACTCCAGGTAGTGAAACGAGCACACCAGTATGGGAGATGTGCATGTGTACAGTTTCAAGCAGCACCTCTTTGTGGACACTTGGAAACAGCGCTGTGAAAAAATTTCGTACGAAGCGGGATTTGGCCAAAGTTGAAAGACCTTCCAAAACCAACCCTAAAGAACTTAGCCAAACAATGAATGTTGCAATAAGCTCCTCCAGGATAGGTGCCTCTATGACACAACCCCCGAGCAGGTAGCTACATTCTGCACAGTACAAAAGGCATATGAATTCCAGGCTGCAAACTCACTCCAGAAGGATGAAATGCATGTGTTTCTCTCTGAAAGAACACTCAGCCACCAGGCTTTTGCTTGCTCCTTCAAGGTCTTAGTAGAAACGTGTGTTTTCACTGCTGGAATACGTTTTGGGATGCATTGTTTCTATCTCTTGCAAGCCTCATGTTGTTTCTTACACAATGTGGGAAAACAAGGAATATGTTTCCCAAATCACTTGAAATCCAGGAAAACACACACTGCATCTCTCTTGCTCAAACACGCTCTCTGACCTAATGCGTTGAGAACATTCAAGAAAGCAGAAAAGAAGGGCATTTTGCAGTGAATTTCAGACGGGCATGTACAAAAAGTCATTTCTATTGGTTGCAGAGTGCAAAAGCATGATTCCCTTTAGGCTCTCAAAGAAACCGTTACATTTCCAAGTGACCTGAATTAGGACTTTCCCAAAAAGATATGTTTGCGTGTCTGTGGCGAAAGGAGCTCTAAGTTGTGTATTCTGTGTTGGAGAGTGACACACTCTACACAGGCTACACAGCGTTTTGAGAGCACCAACATGCTTCACACTGAAACTGCTACAAGGTGTGTGTAGCATGCTGAATGAAGGCTTGTCATTTCAAAGAAAGAAGAGGAAACCAAACTCCAGGTAGTGAAACGAGCACACCAGTATGGGAGATGTGCATGTGTACAGTTTCAAGCAGCACCTCTTTGTGGACACTTGGAAACAGCGCTGTGAAAAAATTTCGTACGAAGCGGGATTTGGCCAAAGTTGAAAGACCTTCCAAAACCAACCCTAAAGAACTTACCCAAACAATGAATGTTGCAATAAGCTCCTCCAGGATAGGTGCCTCTATGACACAACCCCCGAGCAGGTAGCTACATTCTGCACAGTACAAAAGGCATATGAATTCCAGGCTGCAAACTCACTCCAGAAGGATGAAATGCATGTGTTTCTGTCTGAAAGAACACTCAGCCACCAGGCTTTTGCTTGCTCCTTCAAGGTCTTTGTAGAAACGTGTGTTTTCACTGCTGGAATACGTTTTGGGATGCATTGTTTCTATCTCTTGCAAGCCTCATGTTGTTTCTTACACAATGTGGGAAAACAAGGAATATGTTTCCCAAATCACTTGAAATCCAGGAAAACACACACTGCATCTCTCTTGCTCAAACACGCTCTCTGACCTAATGCGTTGAGAACATTCAAGAAAGCATAAAAGAAGGGCATTTTGCAGTGAATTTCAGACGGGCATGTACAAAAAGTCATTTCTATTGGTTGCAGAGTGCAAAAGCATGATTCCCTTTAGGCTCTCAAAGAAACCGTTACATTTCCAAGTGACCTGAATTAGGACTTTCCCAAAAAGATATGTTTGCGTGTCTGTGGCGAAAGGAGCTCTAAGTTGTGTATTCTGTGTTGGAGAGTGACACACTCTACACAGGCTACACAGCGTTTTGAGAGCACCAACATGCTTCACACTGAAACTGCTACAAGGTGTGTGTAGCATGCTGAATGAAGGCTTGTCATTTCAAAGAAAGAAGAGGAAACCAAACTCCAGGTAGTGAAACGAGCACACCAGTATGGGAGATGTGCATGTGTACAGTTTCAAGCAGCACCTCTTTGTGGACACTTGGAAACAGCGCTGTGAAAAAATTTCGTACGAAGCGGGATTTGGCCAAAGTTGAAAGACCTTCCAAAACCAACCCTAAAGAACTTACCCAAACAATGAATGTTGCAATAAGCTCCTCCAGGATAGGTGCCTCTATGACACAACCCCCGAGCAGGTAGCTACATTCTGCACAGTACAAAAGGCATATGAATTCCAGGCTGCAAACTCACTCCAGAAGGATGAAATGCATGTGTTTCTGTCTGAAAGAACACTCAGCCACCAGGCTTTTGCTTGCTCCTTCAAGGTCTTTGTAGAAACGTGTGTTTTCACTGCTGGAATACGTTTTGGGATGCATTGTTTCTATCTCTTGCAAGCCTCATGTTGTTTCTTACACAATGTGGGAAAACAAGGAATATGTTTCCCAAATCACTTGAAATCCAGGAAAACACACACTGCATCTCTCTTGCTCAAACACGCTCTCTGACCTAATGCGTTGAGAACATTCAAGAAAGCATAAAAGAAGGGCATTTTGCAGTGAATTTCAGACGGGCATGTACAAAAAGTCATTTCTATCGGTTGCAGAGTGCAAAAGCATGATTCCCTTTAGGCTCTCGAAGAGACCCTTACATTTCCAAGTGACCTGAATTAGGACTTTCCCAAAAAGATATGTTTGCGTGTCTGTGGCGAAAGGAGCTCTAAGTTGTGTATTCAGTGTTGGAGAGTGACACACTCTACACAGGCTACACAGCGTTTTGAGAGCACCAACATGCTTCACACTGAAACTGCTACAAGGTGTGTGTAGCATGCTGAATGAAGGCTTGTCATTTCAAAGAAAGAAGAGGAAACCAAACTCCAGGTAGTGAAACGAGCACACCAGTATGGGAGATGTGCATGTGTACAGTTTCAAGCAGCACCTCTTTGTGGACACTTGGAAACAGCGCTGTGAAAAAATTTCGTACGAAGCGGGATTTGGCCAAAGTTGAAAGACCTTCCAAAACCAACCCTAAAGAACTTAGCCAAACAATGAATGTTGCAATAAGCTCCTCCAGGAAAGGTGCCTCAATGACACAACCCCCGAGCAGGTAGCTACATTCTGCACAGTACAAAAGGCATATGAATTCCAGGCTGAAATCTCACTCCAGAAGGAAGAAATGCATGTGTTTCTCTCCTGAAAGAACACTCAGCCACCAGGCTTTGCATGCTGCTTCAAGGTCTTTGTAGAAACGTGTGTTTTCACTGCTGGAATACGTTTTGGGATGCATTGTTTCTATCTCTTGCAAGCCTCATGCTGTTTCTTACACAATGTGGGAAAACAAGGAGTATGTTTCCCAAATCACTTGAAATTCAGGAAAACACACAGTGCATCTCTCTTGCCCAAACACGCTCTCTCACCTAATGCGTTGAGAACATTCAAGAAAGCAGAAAAGAAGGGCATTTTGCAGTGAATTTCAGACGGGCATGTACAAAAAGTCATTTCTATCGGTTGCAGAGTGCAAAAGCATGATTCCCTTTAGGCTCTCAAAGAGACCCTTACATTTCCAAGTGACCTGAATTAGGACTTTCCCAAAAAGATATGTTTGCGTGTCTGTGGCAAAAGGAGCTCTAAGTTGTGTATTCAGTGTTGGAGAGTGACACACTCTACACAGGCTACACAGCGTTTTGAGAGCACCAACATGCTTCACACTGAAACTGCTACAAGGTGTGTGTAGCATGCTGAATGAAGGCTTGTCATTTCAAAGAAAGAAGAGGAAACCAAACTCCAGGTAGTGAAACGAGCACACCAGTATGGGAGATGTGCATGTGTACAGTTTCAAGCAGCACCTCTTTGTGGACACTTGGAAACAGCGCTGTGAAAAAATTTCGTACGAAGCGGGATTTGGCCAAAGTTGAAAGACCTTCCAAAACCAACCCTAAAGAACTTAGCCAAACAATGAATGTTGCAATAAGCTCCTCCAGGAAAGGTGCCTCTATGACACAACCCCCGAGCAGGTAGCTACATTCTGCACAGTACAAAAGGCATATGAATTCCAGGCTGAAAACTCACTCCAGAAGGATGAAATGCATGTGTTTCTCTCTGAAAGAACACTCAGCCACCAGGCTTTTGCTTGCTCCTTCAAGGTCTTTGTAGAAACGTGTGTTTTCACTGCTGGAATACGTTTTGGGATGCATTGTTTCTATCTCTTGCAAGCCTCATGTTGTTTCTTACACAATGTGGGAAAACAAGGAATATGTTTCCCAAATCACTTGAAATCCAGGAAAACACACACTGCATCTCTCTTGCTCAAACACGCTCTCTCACCTAATGCGTTGAGAACATTCAAGAAAGCAGAAAAGAAGGGCATTTTCCAGTGAATTTCAGACGGGCATGTACAAAAAGTCATTTCTATCGGTTGCAGAGTGCAAAAGCATGATTCCCTTTAGGCTCTCGAAGAGACCCTTACATTTCCAAGTGACCTGAATTAGGACTTTCCCAAAAAGATATGTTTGCGTGTCTGTGGCGAAAGGAGCTCTAAGTTGTGTATTCAGTGTTGGAGAGTGAGACACTGTACACAGGCTACACAGCGTTTTGAGAGCACCAACATGCTTCACACTGAAACTGCTACAAGGTGTGTGTAGCATGCTGAATGAAGGCTTGTCATTTCAAAGAAAGAAGAGGAAACCAAACTCCAGGTAGTGAAACGAGCACACCAGTATGGGAGATGTGCATGTGTACAGTTTCAAGCAGCACCTCTTTGTGGACACTTGGAAACAGCGCTGTGAAAAAATTTCGTACGAAGCGGGATTTTGCCAAAGTTGAAAGACCTTCCAAAACCAACCCTAAAGAACTTAGCCAAACAATGAATGTTGCAATAAACTCCTCCAGGAAAGGTGCCTCTATGACACAACCCCCGAGCAGGTAGCTACATTCTGCACAGTACAAAAGGCATATGAATTCCAGGCTGAAAACTCACTCCAGAAGGATGAAATGCATGTGTTTCTCTCTGAAAGAACACTCAGCCACCAGGCTTTTGCTTGCTCCTTCAAGGTCTTTGTAGAAACGTGTGTTTTCACTGCTGGAATACGTTTTGGGATGCATTGTTTCTATCTCTTGCAAGCCTCATGTTGTTTCTTACACAATGTGGGAAAACAAGGAATATGTTTCCCAAATCACTTGAAATCCAGGAAAACACACACTGCATCTCTCTTGCTCAAACACGCTCTCTGACCTAATGCGTTGAGAACATTCAAGAAAGCAGAAAAGAAGGGCATTTTGCAGTGAATTTCAGACGGGCATGTACAAAAAGTCATTTCTATCGGTTGCAGAGTGCAAAAGCATGATTCCCTTTAGGCTCTCGAAGAGACCCTTACATTTCCAAGTGACCTGAATTAGGACTTTCCCAAAAAGATATGTTTGCGTGTCTGTGGCGAAAGGAGCTCTAAGTTGTGTATTCAGTGTTGGAGAGTGAGACACTGTACACAGGCTACACAGCGTTTTGAGAGCACCAACATGCTTCACACTGAAACTGCTACAAGGTGTGTGTAGCATGCTGAATGAAGGCTTGTCATTTCAAAGAAAGAAGAGGAAACCAAACTCCAGGTAGTGAAACGAGCACACCAGTATGGGAGATGTGCATGTGTACAGTTTCAAGCAGCACCTCTTTGTGGACACTTGGAAACAGCGCTGTGAAAAAATTTCGTACGAAGCGGGATTTGGCCAAAGTTGAAAGACCTTCCAAAACCAACCCTAAAGAACTTAGCCAAACAATGAATGTTGCAATAAACTCCTCCAGGAAAGGTGCCTCTATGACACAACCCCCGAGCAGGTAGCTACATTCTGCACAGTACAAAAGGCATATGAATTCCAGGCTGAAAACTCACTCCAGAAGGATGAAATGCATGTGTTTCTCTCTGAAAGAACACTCAGCCACCAGGCTTTTGCTTGCTCCTTCAAGGTCTTTGTAGAAACGTGTGTTTTCACTGCTGGAATACGTTTTGGGATGCATTGTTTCTATCTCTTGCAAGCCTCATGTTGTTTCTTACACAATGTGGGAAAACAAGGAATATGTTTCCCAAATCACTTGAAATCCAGGAAAACACACACTGCATCTCTCTTGCTCAAAAACGCTCTATGACCTATTGCGTTGAGAACATTCAAGAAAGCAGAAAAGAAGGGCATTTTGCAGTGAATTTCAGACGGGCATGTACAAAAAGTCATTTCTATCGGTTGCAGAGTGCAAAAGCGTGATTGCCTTCAGGCTCTCGATGAAACCCTTACATTTCCAAGTGACCTGAATTAGGACTTTCCCAAAAAGATGTGTTTGCGTGTCTGTGGCGAAAGGAGCTCTAAGTTGTGTATTCAGTGTTGGAGAGTGACACACTCTACACAGGCTACACAGCGTTTTGAGAGCACCAACATGCTTCACACTGAAACTGCTACAAGGTGTGTGTAACATGCTGAATGAAGGCTTGTCATTTCAAAGAAAGAAGAGGAAACCAAACTCCAGGTAGTGAAACGAGCACACCAGTATGGGAGATGTGCATGTGTACAGTTTCAAGCAGCACCTCTTTGTGGACTCTTGGAAACAGCGCTGTGAAAAAATTTCGTACGAAGCGGGATTTGGCCAAAGTTGAAAGACCTTCCAAAACCAACCCTAAAGAACTTAGCCAAACAATGAATGTTGCAATAAGCTCCTCCAGGAAAGGTGCCTCAATGACACAACCCCCGAGCAGGTAGCTACATTCTGCACAGTACAAAAGGCATATGAATTCCAGGCTGAAAACTCACTCCAGAAGGAAGAAATGCATGTGTTTCTCTCCTGAAAGAACACTCAGCCACCAGGCTTTGCATGCTGCTTCAAGGTCTTTGTAGAAACGTGTGTTTTCACTGCTGGAATACGTTTTGGGATGC
Organism: Miniopterus natalensis; assembly: GCF_054644295.1. Classification (NCBI taxonomy): domain Eukaryota; kingdom Metazoa; phylum Chordata; class Mammalia; order Chiroptera; family Miniopteridae; genus Miniopterus; species Miniopterus natalensis. Next base: position 34,964,341 of record NC_142090.1, read on the forward strand.
ATTGTTTCTATCTCTTACAAGCCTCATGCTGTTTCTTACACAATGTGGGAAAACAAGGAGTATGTTTCCCAAATCACTTGAAATTCAGGAAAACACACAGTGCATCTCTCTTGCCCAAACACGCTCTCTCACCTAATGCGTTGAGAACATTCAAGAAAGCAGAAAAGAAGGGCATTTTGCAGTGAATTTCAGACGGGCATGTACAAAAAGTCATTTCTATTGGTTGCAGAGTGCAAAAGCATGATTCCCTTTAGGCTCTCAAAGAAACCCTTACATTTCCAAGTGACCTGAATTAGGACTTTCCCAAAAAGATGTGTTTGCGTGTCTGTGGCGAAAGGAGCTCTAAGTTGTGTATTCAGTGTTGGAGAGTGAAACACTCTACACAGGCTACACAGCGTTTTGAGAGCACCAACATGCTTCACACTGAAACTGCTACAAGGTGTGTGTAGCATGCTGAATGAAGGCTTGTCATTTCAAAGAAAGAAGAGGAAACCAAACTCCAGGTAGTGAAACGAGCACACCAGTATGGGAGATGTGCATGTGTACAGTTTCAAGCAGCACCTCTTTGTGGACACTTGGAAACAGCGCTGTGAAAAAATTTCGTACAAAGCGGGATTTGGCCAAAGTTGAAAGACCTTCCAAAACCAACCCTAAAGAACTTAGCCAAACAATGAATGTTGCAATAAGCTCCTCCAGGAAAGGTGCCTCTATGACACAACGCCCGAGCAGGTAGCTTCATTCTGCACAGTACAAAAGGCATATGAATTCCAGGCTGCAAACTCACTCCAGAAGGATGAAATGCATGTGTTTCTCTCTGAAAGAACACTCAGCCACCAGGCTTTTGCTTGCTCCTTCAAGGTCTTTGTAGAAACGTGTGTTTTCACTGCTGGAATACGTTTTGGGATGCATTGTTTCTATCTCTTGCAAGCCTCATGTTGTTTCTTACACAATGTGGGAAAACAAGGACTATGTTTCCCAAATCACTTGAAATCCAGGAAAACACACACTGCATCTCTCTTACTCAAACACGCTCTCTGACCTAATGCGTTGAGAACATTCAAGAAAGCAGAAAAGAAGGGCATTTTGCAGTGAATTTCAGACAGGCATGTACAAAAAGTCATTTCTATCGGTTGCAGAGTACAAAAGCGTGATTGCCTTCAGGCTCTCGATGAAACCCTTACATTTCCAAGTGACCTGAATTAGGACTTTCCCAAAAAGATGTGTTTGCGTGTCTGTGGCGAAAGGAGCTCTAAGTTGTGTATTCAGTGTTGGAGAGTGACACACTCTACACAGGCTACACAGCGTTTTGAGAGCACCAACATGCTTCACACTGAAACTGCTACAAGGTGTGTGTAACATGCTGAATGAAGGCTTGTCATTTCAAAGAAAGAAGAGGAAACCAAACTCCAGGTAGTGAAACGAGCACACCAGTATGGGAGATGTGCATGTGTACAGTTTCAAGCAGCACCTCTTTGTGGACTCTTGGAAACAGCGCTGTGAAAAAATTTCGTACGAAGCGGGATTTGGCCAAAGTTGAAAGACCTTCCAAAACCAACCCTAAAGAACTTAGCCAAATAATGAATGTTGCAATAAGCTCCTCCAGGAAAGGTGCCTCAATGACACAACCCCCGAGCAGGTAGCTACATTCTGCACAGTACAAAAGGCATATGAATTCCAGGCTGAAAACTCACTCCAGAAGGAAGAAATGCATGTGTTTCTCTCCTGAAAGAACACTCAGCCACCAGGCTTTGCATGCTGCTTCAAGGTCTTTGTAGAAACGTGTGTTTTCACTGCTGGAATACGTTTTGGGATGCATTGTTTCTATCTCTTGCAAGCCTCATGCTGTTTCTTACACAATGTGGGAAAACAAGGAGTATGTTTCCCAAATCACTTGAAATTCAGGAAAACACACAGTGCATCTCTCTTGCCCAAACACGCTCTCTCACCTAATGCGTTGAGAACATTCAAGAAAGCAGAAAAGAAGGGCATTTTGCAGTGAATTTCAGACGGGCATGTACAAAAAGTCATTTCTATTGGTTGCAGAGTGCAAAAGCATGATTCCCTTTAGGCTCTCAAAGAAACCCTTACATTTCCAAGTGACCTGAATTAGGACTTTCCCAAAAAGATGTGTTTGCGTGTCTGTGGCGAAAGGAGCTCTAAGTTGTGTATTCAGTGTCGGAGAGTGAAACACTCTACACAGGCTACACAGCGTTTTGAGAGCACCAACATGCTTCACACTGAAACTGCTACAAGGTGTGTGTAGCATGCTGAATGAAGGCTTGTCATTTCAAAGAAAGAAGAGGAAACCAAACTCCAGGTAGTGAAACGAGCACACCAGTATGGGAGATGTGCATGTGTACAGTTTCAAGCAGCACCTCTTTGTGGACACTTGGAAACAGCGCTGTGAAAAAATTTCGTACGAAGCGGGATTTGGCCAAAGTTGAAAGACCTTCCAAAACCAACCCTAAAGAACTTAGCCAAACAATGAATGTTGCAATAAGCTCCTCCAGGATAGGTGCCTCTATGACACAACCCCCGAGCAGGTAGCTACATTCTGCACAGTACAAAAGGCATATGAATTCCAGGCTGCAAACTCACTCCAGAAGGATGAAATGCATGTGTTTCTCTCTGAAAGAACACTCAGCCACCAGGCTTTTGCTTGCTCCTTCAAGGTCTTAGTAGAAACGTGTGTTTTCACTGCTGGAATACGTTTTGGGATGCATTGTTTCTATCTCTTGCAAGCCTCATGTTGTTTCTTACACAATGTGGGAAAACAAGGAATATGTTTCCCAAATCACTTGAAATCCAGGAAAACACACACTGCATCTCTCTTGCTCAAACACGCTCTCTGACCTAATGCGTTGAGAACATTCAAGAAAGCAGAAAAGAAGGGCATTTTGCAGTGAATTTCAGACGGGCATGTACAAAAAGTCATTTCTATTGGTTGCAGAGTGCAAAAGCATGATTCCCTTTAGGCTCTCAAAGAAACCGTTACATTTCCAAGTGACCTGAATTAGGACTTTCCCAAAAAGATATGTTTGCGTGTCTGTGGCGAAAGGAGCTCTAAGTTGTGTATTCTGTGTTGGAGAGTGACACACTCTACACAGGCTACACAGCGTTTTGAGAGCACCAACATGCTTCACACTGAAACTGCTACAAGGTGTGTGTAGCATGCTGAATGAAGGCTTGTCATTTCAAAGAAAGAAGAGGAAACCAAACTCCAGGTAGTGAAACGAGCACACCAGTATGGGAGATGTGCATGTGTACAGTTTCAAGCAGCACCTCTTTGTGGACACTTGGAAACAGCGCTGTGAAAAAATTTCGTACGAAGCGGGATTTGGCCAAAGTTGAAAGACCTTCCAAAACCAACCCTAAAGAACTTACCCAAACAATGAATGTTGCAATAAGCTCCTCCAGGATAGGTGCCTCTATGACACAACCCCCGAGCAGGTAGCTACATTCTGCACAGTACAAAAGGCATATGAATTCCAGGCTGCAAACTCACTCCAGAAGGATGAAATGCATGTGTTTCTGTCTGAAAGAACACTCAGCCACCAGGCTTTTGCTTGCTCCTTCAAGGTCTTTGTAGAAACGTGTGTTTTCACTGCTGGAATACGTTTTGGGATGCATTGTTTCTATCTCTTGCAAGCCTCATGTTGTTTCTTACACAATGTGGGAAAACAAGGAATATGTTTCCCAAATCACTTGAAATCCAGGAAAACACACACTGCATCTCTCTTGCTCAAACACGCTCTCTCACCTAATGCGTTGAGAACATTCAAGAAAGCAGAAAAGAAGGGCATTTTGCAGAGAATTTCAGACGGGCATGTACAAAAAGTCATTTCTATCGGTTTCAGAGTGCAAAAGCATGATTCCCTTTAGGCTCTCGAAGAGACCCTTACATTTCCAAGTGACCTGAATTAGGACTTTCCCAAAAAGATATGTTTGCGTGTCTGTGGCGAAAGGAGCTCTAAGTTGTGTATTCAGTGATGGAGAGTGACACACTCTACACAGGCTACACAGCGTTTTGAGAGCACCAACATGCTTCACACTGAAACTGCTACAAGGTGTGTGTAGCATGCTGAATGAAGGCTTGTCATTTCAAAGAAAGAAGAGGAAACCAAACTCCAGGTAGTGAAACGAGCACACCAGTATGGGAGATGTGCATGTGTACAGTTTCAAGCAGCACCTCTTTGTGGACACTTGGAAACAGCGCTGTGAAAAAATTTCGTACGAAGCGGGATTTGGCCAAAGTTGAAAGACCTTCCAAAACCAACCCTAAAGAACTTAGCCAAACAATGAATGTTGCAATAAGCTCCTCCAGGAAAGGTGCCTCAATGACACAACCCCCGAGCAGGTAGCTACATTCTGCACAGTACAAAAGGCATATGAATTCCAGGTTGAAAACTCACTCCAGAAGGAAGAAATGCATGTGTTTCTCTCCTGAAAGAACACTCAGCCACCAGGCTTTGCATGCTGCTTCAAGGTCTTTGTAGAAACGTGTGTTTTCACTGCTGGAATACGTTTTGGGATGCATTGTTTCTATCTCTTGCAAGCCTCATGCTGTTTCTTACACAATGTGGGAAAACAAGGAATATGTTTCCCAAATCACTTGAAATCCAGGAAAACACACACTGCATCTCTCTTGCTCAAACACGCTCTCTGACCTAATGCGTTGAGAACATTCAAGAAAGCAGAAAAGAAGGGCATTTTGCAGTGAATTTCAGACGGGCATGTACAAAAAGTCATTTCTATCGGTTGCAGAGTGCAAAAGCATGATTCCCTTTAGGCTCTCGAAGAGACCCTTACATTTCTAAGTGACCTGAATTAGGACTTTCCAAAAAAGATATGTTTGCGTGTCTGTGGCGAAAGGAGATCTAAGTTGTGTATTCAGTGTTGGAGAGTGACACACTGTACACAGGCTACACAGCGTTTTGAGAGCACCAACATGCTTCACACTGAAACTGCTACAAGGTGTGTGTAGCATGCTGAATGAAGGCTTGTCATTTCCAAGAAAGAAGAGGAAACCAAACTCCAGGTAGTGAAACGAGCACACCAGTATGGGAGATGTGCATGTGTACAGTTTCAAGCAGCACCTCTTTGTGGACACTTGGAAACAGCGCTGTGAAAAAATTTCGTACGAAGCGGGATTTGGCCAAAGTTGAAAGACCTTCCAAAACCAACCCTAAAGAACTTAGCCAAACAATGAATGTTGCAATAAGCTCCTCCAGGAAAGGTGCCTCTATGACACAACTTCCGAGCAGGTAGCTACATTCTGCACAGTACAAAAGGCATATGAATTCCAGGCTGAAAACTCACTCCAGAAGGATGAAATGCATGTGTTTCTCTCTGAAAGAACACTCAGCCAGCAGGCTTTTGCTTGCTCCTTCAAGGTCTTTGTAGAAACGTGTGTTTTCACTGCTGGAATACGTTTTGGGATGCATTGTTTCTATCTCTTGCAAGCCTCATGTTGTTTCTTACACAATGTGGGAAAACAAGGAATATGTTTCCCAAATCACTTGAAATCCAGGAAAACACACACTGCATCTCTCTTGATCAAACACGCTCTCTCACCTAATGCGTTGAGAGCATTCAAGAAAGCAGAAAAGAAGGGCATTTTGCAGAGAATTTCAGACGGGCATGTACAAAAAGTCATTTCTATCGGTTGCAGAGTGCAAAAGCATGATTCCCTTTAGGCTCTCAAAGAGACCCTTACATTTCCAAGTGACCTGAATTTGGACTTTCCCAAAAAGATATGTCTGCATGTCTGTGGCGAAAGGAGCTCTAAGTTGTGTATTCAGTGTTGGAGAGTGACACACTGTACACAGGCTACACAGCGTTTTGAGAGCACCAACATGCTTCACACTGAAACTGCTACAAGGTGTGTGTAGCATGCTGAATGAAGGCTTGTCATTTCAAAGAAAGAAGAGGAAACCAAACTCCAGGTAGTGAAACGAGCACACCAGTATGGGAGATGTGCATGTGTACAGTTTCAAGCAGCACCTCTTTGTGGACACTTGGAAACAGCGCTGTGAAAAAATTTCGTACGAAGCGGGATTTGGCCAAAGTTGAAAGACCTTCCAAAACCAACCCTAAAGAACTTAGCCAAACAATGAATGTTGCAATTAGCTCCTCCAGGAAAGGTGCCTCTATGACACAACCTCCGAGCAGGTAGCTACATTCTGCACAGTACAAAAGGCATATGAATTCCAGGCTGAAAACTCACTCCAGAAGGATGAAATGCATGTGTTTCTCTCTGAAAGAACACTCAGCCAGCAGGCTTTTGCTTGCTCCTTCAAGGTCTTTGTAGAAACGTGTGTTTTCACTGCTGGAATACATTTTGGGATGCATTGTTTCTATCTCTTGCAAGCCTCATGTTGTTTCTTACACAATGTGGGAAAACAAGGAATATGTTTCCCAAATCACTTGAAATCCAGGAAAACACACACTGCATCTCTCTTGCTCAAACACGCTCTCTCACCTAATGCGTTGAGAACATTCAAGAAAGCAGAAAAGAAGGGCATTTTGCAGAGAATTTCAGACGGGCATGTACAAAAAGTCATTTCTATCGGTTGCAGAGTGCAAAAGCATGATTCCCTTTAGGCTCTCAAAGAGACCCTTACATTTCCAAGTGACCTGAATTAGGACTTTCCCAAAAAGATATGTTTGCGTGTCTGTGGCGAAAGGAGCTCTAAGTTGTGTATTCAGTGTTGGAGAGTGACACACTCTACACAGGCTACACAGCGTTTTGAGAGCACCAACATGCTTCACACTGAAACTGCTACAAGGTGTGTGTAGCATGCTGAATGAAGGCTTGTCATTTCAAAGAAAGAAGAGGGAGCCAAACTCCAGGTAGTGAAACGAGCACACCAGTATGGGAGATGTGCATGTGTACAGTTTCAAGCAGCACCTCTTTGTGGACACTTGGAAACAGCGCTGTGAAAAAATTTCGTACGAAGCGGGATTTGGCCAAAGTTGAAAGACCTTCCAAAACCAACCCTAAAGAACTTAGCCAAACAATGAATGTTGCAATAAGCTCCTCCAGGAAAGCTGCCTCTATGACACAACCCCCGAGCAGGTAGCTACATTCTGCACAGTACAAAAGGCATATGAATTCCAGGCTGAAAACTCACTCCAGAAGGATGAAATGCATGTGTTTCTCTCTGAAAGAACACTCAGCCACCAGGCTTTTGCTTGCTTCTTCAAGGTCTTTGTAGAAACGTGTGTTTTCACTGCTGGAATACGTTTTGGGATGCATTGTTTCTATCTCTTGCAAGCCTCATGTTGTTTCTTACACAATGTGGGAAAACAAGGAGTATGTTTTCCAAATCACTTGAAATCCAGGAAAACACACACGGCATCTCTCTTGATCAAACACGCTCTCTCACCTAATGCGTTGAGAACATTCAAGAAAGCAGAAAAGAAGGGCATTTTGCAGAGAATTTCAGACGGGCATGTACAAAAAGTCATTCTATCGGTTGCAGAATGCAAAAGCGTGATTGCCTTCATGCTCTCGATGAAACCCTTACATTTCCAAGTGACCTGAATTAGGACTTTCCCAAAAAGATGTGTTTGCGTGTCTGTGGCGAAAGGAGCTCTAAGTTGTGTATTCAGTGTTGGAGAGTGAGACACTGTACACAGGCTACACAGCGTTTTGAGAGCACCAACATGCTTCACACTGAAACTGCTACAAGGTGTGTGTAGCATGCTGAATGAAGGCTTGTCATTTCAAAGAAAGAAGAGGAAACCAAACTCCAGGTAGTGAAACGAGCACACCAGTATGGGAGATGTGCATGTGTACAGTTTCAAGCAGCACCTCTTTGTGGACACTTGGAAACAGCGCTGTGAAAAAATTTCGTACGAAGCGGGATTTTGCCAAAGTTGAAAGACCTTCCAAAACCAACCCTAAAGAACTTAGCCAAACAATGAATGTTGCAATAAACTCCTCCAGGAAAGGTGCCTCTATGACACAACCCCCGAGCAGGTAGCTACATTCTGCACAGTACAAAAGGCATATGAATTCCAGGCTGAAAACTCACTCCAGAAGGATGAAATGCATGTGTTTCTCTCTGAAAGAACACTCAGCCACCAGGCTTTTGCTTGCTCCTTCAAGGTCTTTGTAGAAACGTGTGTTTTCACTGCTGGAATACGTTTTGGGATGCATTGTTTCTATCTCTTGCAAGCCTCATGTTGTTTCTTACACAATGTGGGAAAACAAGGAATATGTTTCCCAAATCACTTGAAATCCAGGAAAACACACACTGCATCTCTCTTGCTCAAACACGCTCTCTGACCTAATGCGTTGAGAACATTCAAGAAAGCAGAAAAGAAGGGCATTTTGCAGTGAATTTCAGACGGGCATGTACAAAAAGTCATTTCTATCGGTTGCAGAGTGCAAAAGCATGATTCCCTTTAGGCTCTCGAAGAGACCCTTACATTTCCAAGTGACCTGAATTAGGACTTTCCCAAAAAGATATGTTTGCGTGTCTGTGGCGAAAGGAGCTCTAAGTTGTGTATTCAGTGTTGGAGAGTGAGACACTGTACACAGGCTACACAGCGTTTTGAGAGCACCAACATGCTTCACACTGAAACTGCTACAAGGTGTGTGTAGCATGCTGAATGAAGGCTTGTCATTTCAAAGAAAGAAGAGGAAACCAAACTCCAGGTAGTGAAACGAGCACACCAGTATGGGAGATGTGCATGTGTACAGTTTCAAGCAGCACCTCTTTGTGGACACTTGGAAACAGCGCTGTGAAAAAATTTCGTACGAAGCGGGATTTGGCCAAAGTTGAAAGACCTTCCAAAACCAACCCTAAAGAACTTAGCCAAACAATGAATGTTGCAATAAACTCCTCCAGGAAAGGTGCCTCTATGACACAACCCCCGAGCAGGTAGCTACATTCTGCACAGTACAAAAGGCATATGAATTCCAGGCTGAAAACTCACTCCAGAAGGATGAAATGCATGTGTTTCTCTCTGAAAGAACACTCAGCCACCAGGCTTTTGCTTGCTCCTTCAAGGTCTTTGTAGAAACGTGTGTTTTCACTGCTGGAATACGTTTTGGGATGCATTGTTTCTATCTCTTGCAAGCCTCATGTTGTTTCTTACACAATGTGGGAAAACAAGGAATATGTTTCCCAAATCACTTGAAATCCAGGAAAACACACACTGCATCTCTCTTGCTCAAAAACGCTCTATGACCTATTGCGTTGAGAACATTCAAGAAAGCAGAAAAGAAGGGCATTTTGCAGTGAATTTCAGACGGGCATGTACAAAAAGTCATTTCTATCGGTTGCAGAGTGCAAAAGCGTGATTGCCTTCAGGCTCTCGATGAAACCCTTACATTTCCAAGTGACCTGAATTAGGACTTTCCCAAAAAGATGTGTTTGCGTGTCTGTGGCGAAAGGAGCTCTAAGTTGTGTATTCAGTGTTGGAGAGTGACACACTCTACACAGGCTACACAGCGTTTTGAGAGCACCAACATGCTTCACACTGAAACTGCTACAAGGTGTGTGTAACATGCTGAATGAAGGCTTGTCATTTCAAAGAAAGAAGAGGAAACCAAACTCCAGGTAGTGAAACGAGCACACCAGTATGGGAGATGTGCATGTGTACAGTTTCAAGCAGCACCTCTTTGTGGACTCTTGGAAACAGCGCTGTGAAAAAATTTCGTACGAAGCGGGATTTGGCCAAAGTTGAAAGACCTTCCAAAACCAACCCTAAAGAACTTAGCCAAACAATGAATGTTGCAATAAGCTCCTCCAGGAAAGGTGCCTCAATGACACAACCCCCGAGCAGGTAGCTACATTCTGCACAGTACAAAAGGCATATGAATTCCAGGCTGAAAACTCACTCCAGAAGGAAGAAATGCATGTGTTTCTCTCCTGAAAGAACACTCAGCCACCAGGCTTTGCATGCTGCTTCAAGGTCTTTGTAGAAACGTGTGTTTTCACTGCTGGAATACGTTTTGGGATGCATTGTTTCTATCTCTTACAAGCCTCATGCTGTTTCTTACACAATGTGGGAAAACAAGGAGTATGTTTCCCAAATCACTTGAAATTCAGGAAAACACACAGTGCATCTCTCTTGCCCAAACACGCTCTCTCACCTAATGCGTTGAGAACATTCAAGAAAGCAGAAAAGAAGGGCATTTTGCAGTGAATTTCAGACGGGCATGTACAAAAAGTCATTTCTATTGGTTGCAGAGTGCAAAAGCATGATTCCCTTTAGGCTCTCAAAGAAACCCTTACATTTCCAAGTGACCTGAATTAGGACTTTCCCAAAAAGATGTGTTTGCGTGTCTGTGGCGAAAGGAGCTCTAAGTTGTGTATTCAGTGTTGGAGAGTGACACACTCTACACAGGCTACACAGCGTTTTGAGAGCACCAACATGCTTCACACTGAAACTGCTACAAGGTGTGTGTAGCATGCTGAATGAAGGCTTGTCATTTCAAAGAAAGAAGAGGAAACCAAACTCCAGGTAGTGAAACGAGCACACCAGTATGGGAGATGTGCATGTGTACAGTTTCAAGCAGCACCTCTTTGTGGACACTTGGAAACAGCGCTGTGAAAAAATTTCGTACAAAGCGGGATTTGGCCAAAGTTGAAAGACCTTCCAAAACCAACCCTAAAGAACTTAGCCAAACAATGAATGTTGCAATAAGCTCCTCCAGGAAAGGTGCCTCTATGACACAACGCCCGAGCAGGTAGCTTCATTCTGCACAGTACAAAAGGCATATGAATTCCAGGCTGCAAACTCACTCCAGAAGGATGAAAAGCATGTGTTTCTCTCTGAAAGAACACTCAGCCACCAGGCTTTTGCTTGCTCCTTCAAGGTCTTTGTAGAAACGTGTGTTTTCACTGCTGGAATACGTTTTGGGATGCATTGTTTCTATCTCTTGCAAGCCTCATGTTGTTTCTTACACAATGTGGGAAAACAAGGACTATGTTTCCCAAATCACTTGAAATCCAGGAAAACACACACTGCATCTCTCTTACTCAAACACGCTCTCTGACCTAATGCGTTGAGAACATTCAAGAAAGCAGAAAAGAAGGGCATTTTGCAGTGAATTTCAGACAGGCATGTACAAAAAGTCATTTCTATCGGTTGCAGAGTGCAAAAGCGTGATTGCCTTCAGGCTCTCGATGAAACCCTTACATTTCCAAGTGACCTGAATTAGGACTTTCCCAAAAAGATGTGTTTGCGTGTCTGTGGCGAAAGGAGCTCTAAGTTGTGTATTCAGTGTTGGAGAGTGACACACTCTACACAGGCTACACAGCGTTTTGAGAGCACCAACATGCTTCACACTGAAACTGCTACAAGGTGTGTGTAACATGCTGAATGAAGGCTTGTCATTTCAAAGAAAGAAGAGGAAACCAAACTCCAGGTAGTGAAACGAGCACACCAGTATGGGAGATGTGCATGTGTACAGTTTCAAGCAGCACCTCTTTGTGGACTCTTGGAAACAGCGCTGTGAAAAAATTTCGTACGAAGCGGGATTTGGCCAAAGTTGAAAGACCTTCCAAAACCAACCCTAAAGAACTTAGCCAAATAATGAATGTTGCAATAAGCTCCTCCAGGAAAGGTGCCTCAATGACACAACCCCCGAGCAGGTAGCTACATTCTGCACAGTACAAAAGGCATATGAATTCCAGGCTGAAAACTCACTCCAGAAGGAAGAAATGCATGTGTTTCTCTCCTGAAAGAACACTCAGCCACCAGGCTTTGCATGCTGCTTCAAGGTCTTTGTAGAAACGTGTGTTTTCACTGCTGGAATACGTTTTGGGATGCATTGTTTCTATCTCTTGCAAGCCTCATGTTGTTTCTTACACAATGTGGGAAAACAAGGAATATGTTTCCCAAATCACTTGAAATCCAGGAAAACACACACTGCATCTCTCTTGCTCAAACACGCTCTCTGACCTAATGCGTTGAGAACATTCAAGAAAGCAGAAAAGAAGGGCATTTTGCAGTGAATTTCAGACGGGCATGTACAAAAAGTCATTTCTATTGGTTGCAGAGTGCAAAAGCATGATTCCCTTTAGGCTCTCAAAGAAACCGTTACATTTCCAAGTGACCTGAATTAGGACTTTCCCAAAAAGATATGTTTGCGTGTCTGTGGCGAAAGGAGCTCTAAGTTGTGTATTCTGTGTTGGAGAGTGACACACTCTACACAGGCTACACAGCGTTTTGAGAGCACCAACATGCTTCACACTGAAACTGCTACAAGGTGTGTGTAGCATGCTGAATGAAGGCTTGTCATTTCAAAGAAAGAAGAGGAAACCAAACTCCAGGTAGTGAAACGAGCACACCAGTATGGGAGATGTGCATGTGTACAGTTTCAAGCAGCACCTCTTTGTGGACACTTGGAAACAGCGCTGTGAAAAAATTTCGTACGAAGCGGGATTTGGCCAAAGTTGAAAGACCTTCCAAAACCAACCCTAAAGAACTTACCCAAACAATGAATGTTGCAATAAGCTCCTCCAGGATAGGTGCCTCTATGACACAACCCCCGAGCAGGTAGCTACATTCTGCACAGTACAAAAGGCATATGAATTCCAGGCTGCAAACTCACTCCAGAAGGATGAAATGCATGTGTTTCTGTCTGAAAGAACACTCAGCCACCAGGCTTTTGCTTGCTCCTTCAAGGTCTTTGTAGAAACGTGTGTTTTCACTGCTGGAATACGTTTTGGGATGCATTGTTTCTATCTCTTGCAAGCCTCATGTTGTTTCTTACACAATGTGGGAAAACAAGGAATATGTTTCCCAAATCACTTGAAATCCAGGAAAACACACACTGCATCTCTCTTGCTCAAAAACGCTCTATGACCTATTGCGTTGAGAACATTCAAGAAAGCAGAAAAGAAGGGCATTTTGCAGTGAATTTCAGACGGGCATGTACAAAAAGTCATTTCTATCGGTTGCAGAGTGCAAAAGCGTGATTGCCTTCAGGCTCTCGATGAAACCCTTACATTTCCAAGTGACCTGAATTAGGACTTTCCCAAAAAGATGTGTTTGCGTGTCTGTGGCGAAAGGAGCTCTAAGTTGTGTATTCAGTGTTGGAGAGTGACACACTCTACACAGGCTACACAGCGTTTTGAGAGCACCAACATGCTTCACACTGAAACTGCTACAAGGTGTGTGTAACATGCTGAATGAAGGCTTGTCATTTCAAAGAAAGAAGAGGAAACCAAACTCCAGGTAGTGAAACGAGCACACCAGTATGGGAGATGTGCATGTGTACAGTTTCAAGCAGCACCTCTTTGTGGACTCTTGGAAACAGCGCTGTGAAAAAATTTCGTACGAAGCGGGATTTGGCCAAAGTTGAAAGACCTTCCAAAACCAACCCTAAAGAACTTAGCCAAACAATGAATGTTGCAATAAGCTCCTCCAGGAAAGGTGCCTCAATGACACAACCCCCGAGCAGGTAGCTACATTCTGCACAGTACAAAAGGCATATGAATTCCAGGCTGAAAACTCACTCCAGAAGGAAGAAATGCATGTGTTTCTCTCCTGAAAGAACACTCAGCCACCAGGCTTTGCATGCTGCTTCAAGGTCTTTGTAGAAACGTGTGTTTTCACTGCTGGAATACGTTTTGGGATGCATTGTTTCTATCTCTTACAAGCCTCATGCTGTTTCTTACACAATGTGGGAAAACAAGGAGTATGTTTCCCAAATCACTTGAAATTCAGGAAAACACACAGTGCATCTCTCTTGCCCAAACACGCTCTCTCACCTAATGCGTTGAGAACATTCAAGAAAGCAGAAAAGAAGGGCATTTTGCAGTGAATTTCAGACGGGCATGTACAAAAAGTCATTTCTATTGGTTGCAGAGTGCAAAAGCATGATTCCCTTTAGGCTCTCAAAGAAACCCTTACATTTCCAAGTGACCTGAATTAGGACTTTCCCAAAAAGATGTGTTTGCGTGTCTGTGGCGAAAGGAGCTCTAAGTTGTGTATTCAGTGTTGGAGAGTGAAACACTCTACACAGGCTACACAGCGTTTTGAGAGCACCAACATGCTTCACACTGAAACTGCTACAAGGTGTGTGTAGCATGCTGAATGAAGGCTTGTCATTTCAAAGAAAGAAGAGGAAACCAAACTCCAGGTAGTGAAACGAGCACACCAGTATGGGAGATGTGCATGTGTACAGTTTCAAGCAGCACCTCTTTGTGGACACTTGGAAACAGCGCTGTGAAAAAATTTCGTACAAAGCGGGATTTGGCCAAAGTTGAAAGACCTTCCAAAACCAACCCTAAAGAACTTAGCCAAACAATGAATGTTGCAATAAGCTCCTCCAGGAAAGGTGCCTCTATGACACAACGCCCGAGCAGGTAGCTTCATTCTGCACAGTACAAAAGGCATATGAATTCCAGGCTGCAAACTCACTCCAGAAGGATGAAAAGCATGTGTTTCTCTCTGAAAGAACACTCAGCCACCAGGCTTTTGCTTGCTCCTTCAAGGTCTTTGTAGAAACGTGTGTTTTCACTGCTGGAATACGTTTTGGGATGCATTGTTTCTATCTCTTGCAAGCCTCATGTTGTTTCTTACACAATGTGGGAAAACAAGGACTATGTTTCCCAAATCACTTGAAATCCAGGAAAACACACACTGCATCTCTCTTACTCAAACACGCTCTCTGACCTAATGCGTTGAGAACATTCAAGAAAGCAGAAAAGAAGGGCATTTTGCAGTGAATTTCAGACAGGCATGTACAAAAAGTCATTTCTATCGGTTGCAGAGTGCAAAAGCGTGATTGCCTTCAGGCTCTCGATGAAACCCTTACATTTCCAAGTGACCTGAATTAGGACTTTCCCAAAAAGATGTGTTTGCGTGTCTGTGGCGAAAGGAGCTCTAAGTTGTGTATTCAGTGTTGGAGAGTGACACACTCTACACAGGCTACACAGCGTTTTGAGAGCACCAACATGCTTCACACTGAAACTGCTACAAGGTGTGTGTAACATGCTGAATGAAGGCTTGTCATTTCAAAGAAAGAAGAGGAAACCAAACTCCAGGTAGTGAAACGAGCACACCAGTATGGGAGATGTGCATGTGTACAGTTTCAAGCAGCACCTCTTTGTGGACTCTTGGAAACAGCGCTGTGAAAAAATTTCGTACGAAGCGGGATTTGGCCAAAGTTGAAAGACCTTCCAAAACCAACCCTAAAGAACTTAGCCAAATAATGAATGTTGCAATAAGCTCCTCCAGGAAAGGTGCCTCAATGACACAACCCCCGAGCAGGTAGCTACATTCTGCACAGTACAAAAGGCATATGAATTCCAGGCTGAAAACTCACTCCAGAAGGAAGAAATGCATGTGTTTCTCTCCTGAAAGAACACTCAGCCACCAGGCTTTGCATGCTGCTTCAAGGTCTTTGTAGAAACGTGTGTTTTCACTGCTGGAATACGTTTTGGGATGCATTGTTTCTATCTCTTGCAAGCCTCATGCTGTTTCTTACACAATGTGGGAAAACAAGGAGTATGTTTCCCAAATCACTTGAAATTCAGGAAAACACACAGTGCATCTCTCTTGCCCAAACACGCTCTCTCACCTAATGCGTTGAGAACATTCAAGAAAGCAGAAAAGAAGGGCATTTTGCAGTGAATTTCAGACGGGCATGTACAAAAAGTCATTTCTATTGGTTGCAGAGTGCAAAAGCATGATTCCCTTTAGGCTCTCAAAGAAACCCTTACATTTCCAAGTGACCTGAATTAGGACTTTCCCAAAAAGATGTGTTTGCGTGTCTGTGGCGAAAGGAGCTCTAAGTTGTGTATTCAGTGTCGGAGAGTGAAACACTCTACACAGGCTACACAGCGTTTTGAGAGCACCAACATGCTTCACACTGAAACTGCTACAAGGTGTGTGTAGCATGCTGAATGAAGGCTTGTCATTTCAAAGAAAGAAGAGGAAACCAAACTCCAGGTAGTGAAACGAGCACACCAGTATGGGAGATGTGCATGTGTACAGTTTCAAGCAGCACCTCTTTGTGGACACTTGGAAACAGCGCTGTGAAAAAATTTCGTACGAAGCGGGATTTGGCCAAAGTTGAAAGACCTTCCAAAACCAACCCTAAAGAACTTAGCCAAACAATGAATGTTGCAATAAGCTCCTCCAGGATAGGTGCCTCTATGACACAACCCCCGAGCAGGTAGCTACATTCTGCACAGTACAAAAGGCATATGAATTCCAGGCTGCAAACTCACTCCAGAAGGATGAAATGCATGTGTTTCTCTCTGAAAGAACACTCAGCCACCAGGCTTTTGCTTGCTCCTTCAAGGTCTTAGTAGAAACGTGTGTTTTCACTGCTGGAATACGTTTTGGGATGCATTGTTTCTATCTCTTGCAAGCCTCATGTTGTTTCTTACACAATGTGGGAAAACAAGGAATATGTTTCCCAAATCACTTGAAATCCAGGAAAACACACACTGCATCTCTCTTGCTCAAACACGCTCTCTGACCTAATGCGTTGAGAACATTCAAGAAAGCAGAAAAGAAGGGCATTTTGCAGTGAATTTCAGACGGGCATGTACAAAAAGTCATTTCTATTGGTTGCAGAGTGCAAAAGCATGATTCCCTTTAGGCTCTCAAAGAAACCGTTACATTTCCAAGTGACCTGAATTAGGACTTTCCCAAAAAGATATGTTTGCGTGTCTGTGGCGAAAGGAGCTCTAAGTTGTGTATTCTGTGTTGGAGAGTGACACACTCTACACAGGCTACACAGCGTTTTGAGAGCACCAACATGCTTCACACTGAAACTGCTACAAGGTGTGTGTAGCATGCTGAATGAAGGCTTGTCATTTCAAAGAAAGAAGAGGAAACCAAACTCCAGGTAGTGAAACGAGCACACCAGTATGGGAGATGTGCATGTGTACAGTTTCAAGCAGCACCTCTTTGTGGACACTTGGAAACAGCGCTGTGAAAAAATTTCGTACGAAGCGGGATTTGGCCAAAGTTGAAAGACCTTCCAAAACCAACCCTAAAGAACTTACCCAAACAATGAATGTTGCAATAAGCTCCTCCAGGATAGGTGCCTCTATGACACAACCCCCGAGCAGGTAGCTACATTCTGCACAGTACAAAAGGCATATGAATTCCAGGCTGCAAACTCACTCCAGAAGGATGAAATGCATGTGTTTCTGTCTGAAAGAACACTCAGCCACCAGGCTTTTGCTTGCTCCTTCAAGGTCTTTGTAGAAACGTGTGTTTTCACTGCTGGAATACGTTTTGGGATGCATTGTTTCTATCTCTTGCAAGCCTCATGTTGTTTCTTACACAATGTGGGAAAACAAGGAATATGTTTCCCAAATCACTTGAAATCCAGGAAAACACACACTGCATCTCTCTTGCTCAAACACGCTCTCTCACCTAATGCGTTGAGAACATTCAAGAAAGCAGAAAAGAAGGGCATTTTGCAGAGAATTTCAGACGGGCATGTACAAAAAGTCATTTCTATCGGTTGCAGAGTGCAAAAGCATGATTCCCTTTAGGCTCTCGAAGAGACCCTTACATTTCCAAGTGACCTGAATTAGGACTTTCCCAAAAAGATATGTTTGCGTGTCTGTGGCGAAAGGAGCTCTAAGTTGTGTATTCAGTGATGGAGAGTGACACACTCTACACAGGCTACACAGCGTTTTGAGAGCACCAACATGCTTCACACTGAAACTGCTACAAGGTGTGTGTAGCATGCTGAATGAAGGCTTGTCATTTCAAAGAAAGAAGAGGAAACCAAACTCCAGGTAGTGAAACGAGCACACCAGTATGGGAGATGTGCATGTGTACAGTTTCAAGCAGCACCTCTTTGTGGACACTTGGAAACAGCGCTGTGAAAAAATTTCGTACGAAGCGGGATTTGGCCAAAGTTGAAAGACCTTCCAAAACCAACCCTAAAGAACTTAGCCAAACAATGAATGTTGCAATAAGCTCCTCCAGGAAAGGTGCCTCAATGACACAACCCCCGAGCAGGTAGCTACATTCTGCACAGTACAAAAGGCATATGAATTCCAGGTTGAAAACTCACTCCAGAAGGAAGAAATGCATGTGTTTCTCTCCTGAAAGAACACTCAGCCACCAGGCTTTGCATGCTGCTTCAAGGTCTTTGTAGAAACGTGTGTTTTCACTGCTGGAATACGTTTTGGGATGCATTGTTTCTATCTCTTGCAAGCCTCATGCTGTTTCTTACACAATGTGGGAAAACAAGGAATATGTTTCCCAAATCACTTGAAATCCAGGAAAACACACACTGCATCTCTCTTGCTCAAACACGCTCTCTGACCTAATGCGTTGAGAACATTCAAGAAAGCAGAAAAGAAGGGCATTTTGCAGTGAATTTCAGACGGGCATGTACAAAAAGTCATTTCTATCGGTTGCAGAGTGCAAAAGCATGATTCCCTTTAGGCTCTCGAAGAGACCCTTACATTTCCAAGTGACCTGAATTAGGACTTTCCCAAAAAGATATGTTTGCGTGTCTGTGGCGAAAGGAGATCTAAGTTGTGTATTCAGTGTTGGAGAGTGACACACTGTACACAGGCTACACAGCGTTTTGAGAGCACCAACATGCTTCACACTGAAACTGCTACAAGGTGTGTGTAGCATGCTGAATGAAGGCTTGTCATTTCCAAGAAAGAAGAGGAAACCAAACTCCAGGTAGTGAAACGAGCACACCAGTATGGGAGATGTGCATGTGTACAGTTTCAAGCAGCACCTCTTTGTGGACACTTGGAAACAGCGCTGTGAAAAAATTTCGTACGAAGCGGGATTTGGCCAAAGTTGAAAGACCTTCCAAAACCAACCCTAAAGAACTTAGCCAAACAATGAATGTTGCAATAAGCTCCTCCAGGAAAGGTGCCTCTATGACACAACCTCCGAGCAGGTAGCTACATTCTGCACAGTACAAAAGGCATATGAATTCCAGGCTGAAAACTCACTCCAGAAGGATGAAATGCATGTGTTTCTCTCTGAAAGAACACTCAGCCAGCAGGCTTTTGCTTGCTCCTTCAAGGTCTTTGTAGAAACGTGTGTTTTCACTGCTGGAATACGTTTTGGGATGCATTGTTTCTATCTCTTACAAGCCTCATGTTGTTTCTTACACAATGTGGGAAAACAAGGAATATGTTTCCCAAATCACTTGAAATCCAGGAAAACACACACTGCATCTCTCTTGATCAAACACGCTCTCTCACCTAATGCGTTGAGAGCATTCAAGAAAGCAGAAAAGAAGGGCATTTTGCAGAGAATTTCAGACGGGCATGTACAAAAAGTCATTTCTATCGGTTGCAGAGTGCAAAAGCATGATTCCCTTTAGGCTCTCAAAGAGACCCTTACATTTCCAAGTGACCTGAATTAGGACTTTCCCAAAAAGATATGTCTGCATGTCTGTGGCGAAAGGAGCTCTAAGTTGTGTATTCAGTGTTGGAGAGTGACACACTGTACACAGGCTACACAGCGTTTTGAGAGCACCAACATGCTTCACACTGAAACTGCTACAAGGTGTGTGTAGCATGCTGAATGAAGGCTTGTCATTTCAAAGAAAGAAGAGGAAACCAAACTCCAGGTAGTGAAACGAGCACACCAGTATGGGAGATGTGCATGTGTACAGTTTCAAGCAGCACCTCTTTGTGGACACTTGGAAACAGCGCTGTGAAAAAATTTCGTACGAAGCGGGATTTGGCCAAAGTTGAAAGACCTTCCAAAACCAACCCTAAAGAACTTAGCCAAACAATGAATGTTGCAATTAGCTCCTCCAGGAAAGGTGCCTCTATGACACAACCTCCGAGCAGGTAGCTACATTCTGCACAGTACAAAAGGCATATGAATTCCAGGCTGAAAACTCACTCCAGAAGGATGAAATGCATGTGTTTCTCTCTGAAAGAACACTCAGCCAGCAGGCTTTTGCTTGCTCCTTCAAGGTCTTTGTAGAAACGTGTGTTTTCACTGCTGGAATACGTTTTGGGATGCATTGTTTCTATCTCTTGCAAGCCTCATGTTGTTTCTTACACAATGTGGGAAAACAAGGAATATGTTTCCCAAATCACTTGAAATCCAGGAAAACACACACTGCATCTCTCTTGCTCAAACACGCTCTCTCACCTAATGCGTTGAGAACATTCAAGAAAGCAGAAAAGAAGGGCATTTTGCAGAGAATTTCAGACGGGCATGTACATAAAGTCATTTCTATCGGTTGCAGAGTGCAAAAGCATGATTCCCTTTAGGCTCTCAAAGAGACCCTTACATTTCCAAGTGACCTGAATTAGGACTTTCCCAAAAAGATATGTTTGCGTGTCTGTGGCGAAAGGAGCTCTAAGTTGTGTATTCAGTGTTGGAGAGTGACACACTCTACACAGGCTACACAGCGTTTTGAGAGCACCAACATGCTTCACACTGAAACTGCTACAAGGTGTGTGTAGCATGCTGAATGAAGGCTTGTCATTTCAAAGAAAGAAGAGGGAGCCAAACTC
This sequence comes from Miniopterus natalensis, assembly GCF_054644295.1. Taxonomy (NCBI): domain Eukaryota; kingdom Metazoa; phylum Chordata; class Mammalia; order Chiroptera; family Miniopteridae; genus Miniopterus; species Miniopterus natalensis. The sequence continues at coordinate 34,984,794 of NC_142090.1, forward strand.
CAGGTAGTGAAACGAGCACACCAGTATGGGAGATGTGCATGTGTACAGTTTCAAGCAGCACCTCTTTGTGGACACTTGGAAACAGCGCTGTGAAAAAATTTCGTACGAAGCGGGATTTGGCCAAAGTTGAAAGACCTTCCAAAACCAACCCTAAAGAACTTAGCCAAACAATGAATGTTGCAATAAGCTCCTCCAGGAAAGCTGCCTCTATGACACAACCCCCGAGCAGGTAGCTACATTCTGCACAGTACAAAAGGCATATGAATTCCAGGCTGAAAACTCACTCCAGAAGGATGAAATGCATGTGTTTCTCTCTGAAAGAACACTCAGCCACCAGGCTTTTGCTTGCTTCTTCAAGGTCTTTGTAGAAACGTGTGTTTTCACTGCTGGAATACGTTTTGGGATGCATTGTTTCTATCTCTTGCAAGCCTCATGTTGTTTCTTACACAATGTGGGAAAACAAGGAGTATGTTTTCCAAATCACTTGAAATCCAGGAAAACACACACGGCATCTCTCTTGATCAAACACGCTCTCTCACCTAATGCGTTGAGAACATTCAAGAAAGCAGAAAAGAAGGGCATTTTGCAGAGAATTTCAGACGGGCATGTACAAAAAGTCATTCTATCGGTTGCAGAATGCAAAAGCGTGATTGCCTTCATGCTCTCGATGAAACCCTTACATTTCCAAGTGACCTGAATTAGGACTTTCCCAAAAAGATGTGTTTGCGTGTCTGTGGCGAAAGGAGCTCTAAGTTGTGTATTCAGTGTTGGAGAGTGACACACTCTACACAGGCTACACAGCGTTTTGAGAGCACCAACATGCTTCACACTGAAACTGCTACAAGGTGTGTGTAACATGCTGAATGAAGGCTTGTCATTTCAAAGAAAGAAGAGGAAACCAAACTCCAGGTAGTGAAACGAGCACACCAGTATGGGAGATGTGCATGTGTACAGTTTCAAGCAGCACCTCTTTGTGGACACTTGGAAACAGCGCTGTGAAAAAATTTCGTACGAAGCGGGATTTGGCCAAAGTTGAAAGACCTTCCAAAACCAACCCTAAAGAACTTAGCCAAACAATGAATGTTGCAATAAGCTCCTCCAGGAAAGGTGCCTCTATGACACAACCCCCGAGCAGGTAGCTACATTCTGCACAGTACAAAACGCATATGAATTCCAGGCTGAAAACTCACTCCAGAAGGATGAAATGCATGTGTTTCTCTCTGAAAGAACACTCAGCCACCAGGCTTTTGCTTGCTCCTTCAAGGTCTTTGTAGAAACGTGTGTTTTCACTGCTGGAATACGTTTTGGGATGCATTGTTTCTATCTCTTGCAAGCCTCATGTTGTTTCTTACACAATGTGGGAAAACAAGGAATATGTTTCCCAAATCACTTGAAATCCAGGAAAACACACACTGCATCTCTCTTGCTCAAACACGCTCTCTGACCTAATGCGTTGAGAACATTCAAGAAAGCAGAAAAGAAGGGCATTTTACAGTGAATTTCAGACGGGCATGTACAAAAAGTCATTTCTATCGGTTGCAGAGTGCAAAAGCATGATTCCCTTTAGGCTCTCGAAGAGACCCTTACATTTCCAAGTGACCTGAATTAGGACTTTCCCAAAAAGATATGTTTGCGTGTCTGTGGCGAAAGGAGCTCTAAGTTGTGTATTCAGTGTTGGAGAGTGACACACTGTACACAGGCTACACAGCGTTTTGAGAGCACCAACATGCTTCACACTGAAACTGCTACAAGGTGTGTGTAGCATGCTGAATGAAGGCTTGTCATTTCAAAGAAAGAAGAGGAAACCAAACTCCAGGTAGTGAAACGAGCACACCAGTATGGGAGATGTGCATGTGTACAGTTTCAAGCAGCACCTCTTTGTGGACACTTGGAAACAGCGCTGTGAAAAAATTTCGTACGAAGCGGGATTTGGCCAAAGTTGAAAGACCTTCCAAAACCAACCCTAAAGAACTTAGCCAAACAATGAATGTTGCAATAAGCTCCTCCAGGAAAGGTGCCTCTATGACACAACCCCCGAGCAGGTAGCTACATTCTGCACAGTACAAAAGGCATATGAATTCCAGGCTGAAAACTCACTCCAGAAGGATGAAATGCATGTGTTTCTCTCTGAAAGAACACTCAGCCACCAGGCTTTTGCTTGCTGCTTCAAGGTCTTTGTAGAAACGTGTGTTTTCACTGCTGGAATACGTTTTGGGATGCATTGTTTCTATCTCTTGCAAGCCTCATGCTGTTTCTTACACAATGTGGGAAAACAAGGAATATGTTTCCCAAATCACTTGAAATCCAGGAAAACACACACTGCATCTCTCTTGCTCAAACACGCTCTCTGACCTAATGCGTTGAGAACATTCAAGAAAGCAGAAAAGAAGGGCATATTCCAGTGAATTTCAGACGGGCATGTACAAAAAGTCATTTCTATCGGTTGCAGAGTGCAAAAGCGTGATTGCCTTCAGGCTCTCGATGAAACCCTTACACTTCCAAGTGACCTGAATTAGGACTTTCCCAAAAAGATGTGTTTGCGTGTCTGTGGTGAAAGGAGTTCTAAGTTGTGTATTCAGTGTTGGAGAGTGAAACACTCTACACAGGCTACACAGCGTTTTGAGAGCACCAACATGCTTCACACTGAAACTGCTACAAGGTGTGTGTAACATGCTGAATGAAGGCTTGTCATTTCAAAGAAAGAAGAGGAAACCAAACTCCAGGTAGTGAAACGAGCACACCAGTATGGGAGATGTGCATGTGTACAGTTTCAAGCAGCACCTCTTTGTGGACACTTCGAAACAGCGCTGTGAAAAAATTTCGTACGAAGCGGGATTTGGCCAAAGTTGAAAGACCTTCCAAAACCAACCCTAAAGAAGTTAGCCAAACAATGAATGTTGCAATAAGCTCCTCCAGGAAAGGTGCCTCTATGACAAAACCCCCGAGCAGGTAGCTACATTCTGCACAGTACAAAAGGCATATGAATCCCAGGCTGAAAACTCACTCCAGAAGGATGAAATGCATGTGTTTCTCTCTGAAAGAACACTCAGCCACCAGGCTTTTGCTTGCTGCTTCAAGGTCTTTGTAGAAACGTGTGTTTTCACTGCTGGAATACGTTTTGGGATGCATTGTTTCTATCTCTTGCAAGCCTCATGTTGTTTCTTACACAATGTGGGAAAACAAGGAATATGTTTCCCAAATCACTTGAAATCCAGGAAAACACACAGTGCATCTCTCTTGCTCAAACACGCTCTCTGACCTAATGCGTTGAGAACATTCAAGAAAGCAGAAAAGAAGGGCATTTTGTAGTGAATTTCAGACGGACATGTACAAAAAGTCATTCTATCGGTTGCAGAATGCAAAAGCGTGATTGCCTTCATGCTCTCGATGAAACCCTTACATTTCCAAGTGACCTGAATTAGGACTTTCCCAAAAAGATGTGTTTGCGTGTCTGTGGCGAAAGGAGCTCTAAGTTGTGTATTCAGTGTTGGAGAGTGACATACTCTACACAGGCTACACAGCGTTTTGAGAGCACCAACATGCTTCACACTGAAACTGCTACAAGGTGTGTGTAACATGCTGAATGAAGGCTTGTCATTTCAAAGAAAGAAGAGGAAACCAAACTCCAGGTAGTGAAACGAGCACACCAGTATGGGAGATGTGCATGTGTACAGTTTCAAGCAGCACCTCTTTGTGGACACTTGGAAACAGCGCTGTGAAAAAATTTCGTACGAAGCGGGATTTGGCCAAAGTTGAAAGACCTTCCAAAACCAACCCTAAAGAACTTAGCCAAACAATGAATGTTGCAATAAGCTCCTCCAGGAAAGGTGCCTCTATGACACAACCCCCGAGCAGGTAGCTACATTCTGCACAGTACAAAAGGCATATGAATTCCAGGCTGCAAACTCACTCCAGAAGGATGAAATGCATGTGTTTCTCTCTGAAAGAACACTCAGCCACCAGGCTTTTGCTTGCTCCTTCAAGGTCTTTGTAGAAACGTGTGTTTTCACTGCTGGAATACGTTTTGGGATGCATTGTTTCTATCTCTTGCAAGCCTCATGTTGTTTCTTACACAATGTGGGAAAACAAGGAATATGTTTCCCAAATCACTTGAAATCCAGGAAAACACACACTGCATCTCTCTTGCTCAAAAACGCTCTATGACCTATTGCGTTGAGAACATTCAAGAAAGCAGAAAAGAAGGGCATTTTGCAGTGAATTTCAGACGGGCATGTACAAAAAGTCATTTCTATCGGTTGCAGAGTGCAAAAGCGTGATTGCCTTCAGGCTCTCGATGAAACCCTTACATTTCCAAGTGACCTGAATTAGGACTTTCCCAAAAAGATGTGTTTGCGTGTCTGTGGCGAAAGGAGCTCTAAGTTGTGTATTCAGTGTTGGAGAGTGACACACTCTACACAGGCTACACAGCGTTTTGAGAGCACCAACATGCTTCACACTGAAACTGCTACAAGGTGTGTGTAGCATGCTGAATGAAGGCTTGTCATTTCAAAGAAAGAAGAGGAAACCAAACTCCAGGTAGTGAAACGAGCACACCAGTATGGGAGATGTGCATGTGTACAGTTTCAAGCAGCACCTCTTTGTCGTCACTTGGAAACAGCGCTGTGAAAAAATTTCGTACGAAGCGGGATTTGGCCAAAGTTGAAAGACCTTCCAAAACCAACCCTAAAGAACTTAGGCAAACAATGAATGTTGCAATAAGCTCCTCCAGGAAAGGTGCCTCTATGACACAACCCCCGAGCAGGTAGCTTCATTCTGCACAGTACAAAAGGCATATGAATTCCAGGCTGAAAACTCACTCCAGAAGGATGAAATGCATGTGTTTCTCTCTGAAAGAACACTCAGCCACCAGGCTTTTGCTTGCTCCTTCAAGGTCTTTGTAGAAACGTGTGTTTTCACTGCTGGAATACGTTTTGGGATGCATTGTTTCTATCTCTTGCAAGCCTCATGTTGTTTCTTACACAATGTGGGAAAACAAGGACTATGTTTCCCAAATCACTTGAAATCCAGGAAAACACACACTGCATCTCTCTTGCTCAAACACGCTCTCTCACCTAATGCGTTGAGAACATTCAAAAAAGCAGAAAAGAAGGGCATTTTGCAGTGAATTTCAGACAGGCATGTACAAAAAGTCATTTCTATCGGTTGCAGAGTGCAAAAGCGTGATTGCCTTCATGCTCTCGATGAAACCCTTACATTTCCAAGTGACCTGAATTAGGACTTTCCAAAAAAGATGTGTTTGCGTGTCTGTGGCGAAAGGAGCTCTAAGTTGTGTATTCAGTGTTGGAGAGTGACACACTCTACACAGGCTACACAGCGTTTTGAGAGCACCAACATGTTTCACACTGAAACTGCTACAAGGTGTGTGTAACATGCTGAATGAAGGCTTGTCATTTCAAAGAAAGAAGAGGAAACCAAACTCCAGGTAGTGAAACGAGCACACCAGTATGGGAGATGTGCATGTGTACAGTTTCAAGCAGCACCTCTTTGTGGACTCTTGGAAACAGCGCTGTGAAAAAATTTCGTACGAAGCGGGATTTGGCCAAAGTTGAAAGACCTTCCAAAACCAACCCTAAAGAACTTAGCCAAACAATGAATGTTGCAATAAGCTCCTCCAGGAAAGGTGCCTCAATGACACAACCCCCGAGCAGGTAGCTACATTCTGCACAGTACAAAAGGCATATGAATTCCAGGCTGAAATCTCACTCCAGAAGGAAGAAATGCATGTGTTTCTCTCCTGAAAGAACACTCAGCCACCAGGCTTTGATTGCTGCTTCAAGGTCTTTGTAGAAACGTGTGTTTTCACTGCTGGAATACGTTTTGGGATGCATTGTTTCTATCTCTTGCAAGCCTCATGCTGTTTCTTACACAATGTGGGAAAACAAGGAGTATGTTTCCCAAATCACTTGAAATTCAGGAAAACACACAGTGCATGTCTCTTGCCCAAACAAGCTCTCT